>NW_021703786.1:40050754-40085759 GCF_005190385.1 Monodon monoceros | reverse complement strand
TCCAGGGTGATGGTCTTGCCGGTCAGGGTCTTCACGAAGATCTGCATTTTGACCTACAAAGTAAAACAGTGTTTCACCTCAGGATTTTTTACTGCTTTCACAGGTAATCAATTCTTTACAACGAACAGTTTATTATTATTAACTGCGTTAATGACTCTCACAAACCTCCCCCAATTACTAGACAAACCGTTAAGTTAGTCACTGAACACAAAATTCCTTAGTCAAGACGGCAACCCAAACGGGATGGGAGAATCAAAAGTGCTTTCTGAGATTAACATCCATTCTCTCTCCCTTAACTGCTACAGATATTTCGTTAAAATGCCCCCGCCCCAATTTCCCCCAAACCTAGTATCTTGGCGGCATTAAAATAAAAATCCCGGTTAGACGGAAGTACGGTGCGATACCTTCTCCACGTCGGAATTCAAATTAAAACCTTTCCAGAAGCCCCAGCCGACTACCTCTCTTCCACCTTCCCCGCCACGAAAACACAGGATGGAATCTCCATCGGTTAAGTATCCGTTGGCCTCTGCGGGCTCGCGCACCAACCGCCCCGCTCCCAACCCGTAAACAAGGCCCGCTCTTCCGGAAAGGCCGGCGCCGCGTCACCTCGCCTCCCCTCCCCCACCCCTCCCCGCGGCCTCCGAGCCCCCGCCCGCTCACCCTCACGGACGCCCCCCTCTCCAGTTCTCTCGGCACTCGTAGGCCATGGGCCAGTACCTGTGAGCGAATCCGAAAATGCTGCGAATTCAACGACGCCGAGTCACCTCCACCCCAATGCAGCACGTCCCAACAATGCCAGTCGCGTCTGAACGCTCCCGTTCGGCAGGGCCGAAATTTATGCAACGTCTGTTGCGTCACTTATCACTCTTACGTAGGCGCCGTGTCCGTGCGCCGCTGAAAGTAGTTCGCTCGGCCCCCACCTCCCGCGACGCAGTTAGGCCCTTCACCTGAGCCCTAAATTGCTTAGAGCCGAGCAAAGGATCCTAACAAGTCAGCTCACCTCTCTTCCAGGTGATCCTTCTCCTCCTTTCGGAAAAGGTAGGAAAATTATCGGGCGGATGAATTCGAGTTAAGGGGACCTTCCTCGAAAGCTCTGGAAACTTCCTTGCGGCGCCGGCGCTGATTGGTGAGGCGTGTGAGGCGAGGCCGGCGCTGATTGGTGGAGAACACGGCGGCTCGGCTGTTGCTGGGCTCTGGCTGGAGTGGTTCGGCACCGACGTTGCTTAGTAACTGAGTGCGCGTGCGCGGCAGAGGGGCGCCTTCGGGAGAGAAGCGTACTTCCGGCCGGGGGTGGAGGAAGGGCCCTCTGCTCCTTTTTCCAAGGCCCCGGCTCCTTAAATGTCGTGTTTTCAGGGCTTTGGTTGGAGCACAGCGGGCTCCGCGGCGACTTTCCTGAGAAGGGCTCCCGGTCCTGGTCTGGAGGTGCCCAGGCGCTGGGCGGCGGGGCCCGCAGTAGTTTTTCCCGGTGTCTGCTCTGAAGCATAAGCCCCCCTCACGCTGGCCTGTTTTTCTTTTTGTTCTTGTCTGGATCAGCGTTGCGGAGCTTTAGTCACGCTTTACAGTTAGGGTGCTTTGGTCGTGCTCTGAGGAGACGAAATCTAGACTCTGTCGGTGGACTCTGCTGAGCCCCGCTTTCTCCCCCGACCCTTCCTCCACCGCGGAGCCCCCCTCTCCCACCCCATGCCGTGGAGGTTTCTCCCGAGCTCTCTCATCGCGGAGCACCCCTCCCCCCGGCCTCTCCCACGGCGAGGCCTCCCCCACTCCCCATCCCTCCACCGCGGATTCCCACCCAACGCACACTGCGAAGGCTCCCTCCCTCTTCCGCATCATGGAGGCCCCGCTCTCCCCGCCCCATCACCCTCCATGTGACCCGGCGGCCGTGCAACGACCAAAACTGCACATCCTTTACCCCCCTAGCAGTTTGTCCAGACTCTGGTGAGGAAAGAGGGAATGTGGATTAGGGAGCCGAAAACCCACTTGGAGAAACAGAGAATCCATGTACGAGAAATAACTAGTATTTTTAGTGTCCCATCAATGTGGTGGTTGTGCACGCGACAGTAAAGGTGGGCCTAACCAGCTCGGACTGGTTTCCGCGCACTGGGGTTATGGCCACTCGTCCGCAGGGAGATAACTAACCCAGGGAACGTGAGTAAGGCAGGCGTGTTTGGATCCGGAGCCCCGCAGCCCCGCGTCTAAGTCATGCAGGTGGAGGCGTAAACAAACATGTGAGCGGCTGTTTGTCACGTAATAGCAGCCTCCCTAGGTTAAGAGGTGGTGTAACGATGTGCACATGAGTACCAACTGGCTAGCCATCACTTAGAAAAGGTCGTTAGTCATTAAATGACATCTCTAAGCTTAACATTAAGACTATGTCGGCGGAGCTGTGACAGGTTTATGCGTTAACGCCTAGACAGCTCTGAATTATTTAAAAACTGGTAAGATCTACTTACAGGGGTCGTAGGAGATGGAAATAAAGTTTCTTTAAGATCATTTGGATGGGGAGGTAGTTGATAAAACGTTTACTGCGCAAAGTATAACTTTTCATTTTCGTTAAGCTGACAGCGAGTAGTCTGAGCTTGTTCCACCAAATCGCAGTTCCTCCCGAGTCATACATGTGAATTGGTAGAATGATCTAGAATGGAGAGCTCATGGTTTGATATGATGACTTGGCTGGGAATTCTAGCAGTTGCCAGAAATAAGTTAGTTATACAGCTTCTTGGTTTAATGTTTTACCGAAGGGCATTTGGTAAGCTCAACATAGCAAACTGTTTTCAGAAAGGAGGCCTGTGCCTTCCTTGTATAATGAAAACAAGATGAATTTTTTATGGCCTGTTTAGAAATAAAACTTTTAATAATAGCATCATTTCTGGTGATAAATTGCAAAAAGTAATTGGTAAACAAATTAAAGACTAGATGGGCAAAATCCCCCAAATCAGGAATTTGGAAATCTAGCACGATACTTGGTATTGTGCTCAATAAATGTTTGTTCAGGGAAGTGCAGTTTCCCTTTTGTTCAACTGGGGAAAAAAAAACCCAAACAAACAACTGTGACAGCCTTAGACACTTAAAATACAAAACAGAAAGACAGTACTTATTTAACATCCATAGGCAAACAGTTTTTGCCTAGGCAGTTCCTTTGAAAAAAACGAAGAGGATTTGATTCTGAGATTCAAAGTGATGTTTTACTTAGCTAGATGTCTTTTAATAAAAATCTGTGAGAAAACTATGTTTCCAATTATAAATTCACAATTGTTTTCTTGACATTATCAGCTGATATTTAAAGTATGGAGTTAGTCTGTGGTTTGTCATTTCCTTGTTTGGCAATTTATCTCGACAGAATTATGAGACTAATTCCTAATTCCTTACCACCGAGTTAGAAACTTTGATATTGAATGCCCAAATGAACACAGAGCAAAATTCTAAATTGTCTTTACACTGGGCCTCAAAATTACAAAAATCTGTCCATTTAAAAATAGGTACTCAAAAATGTTTTTACTGTGAAATATTCCATACATATATGAAAGTTGGAGGTAATATAATAAACACCATATAACCACCACCCAACTTTATTAAATCTTAACATTTTGCTATTTTGCTTCAGCTTTTTTTTAATATAAAAATTTATTTATTATTTTTGGCTGCGTTGGGTCTTTGTTGCTTTCTCTGGTTGCGGCGAGCGAGGGCTACTCTTCGTTGCGGTGCACGGGCTTCTCGTTGCAGTGGCTTCTCTTGTTGCACAGCACGGGCTCTAGGAGTGCGGGCTTCAGTAGTTGTGGCTCGTGGGCTCTAGAGCGCAGGCTCAGTAGTTGTGGCACACGGGCTTAGTTGCTCCGCGGCACGTGGGATCTTCCCGGACTAGGGCTCGAACCCGTGTCCCCTGCACTGGCAGGCGGATTCTTAACCATTGTGCCACCAGGGAAGTCCCAGTATTAGTCATTTTTGGACTGGCTGATTTCACTTAACATAATGTCTTCAAGGTTCATCCGTGCGTGCGACAAAATTTCCTTCTTTTTTAAGGCTGACTCGTATTCCATTGTGTGTATAGAACACATTTTGTCTATCCATTCATCTGTCTATGGATATATTGGATTGCTTTCACCTCTTGGCTGTTATGAATAATGAACTGCTGCGATGCACACGTGTGTGCAGATATCTCTTTTTAAGACCCTGCTTTTAGTTCTTGTGGACAGACACCCGGAGGTGGGATTGCTGGATCTTTTTTTTTTTTTTGCGGTACGCAGGCCTCTCACTGCTGTGGCCTCTCCCACCGCAGAGCACAGGCTCTGGACGCGCAGGCTCAGCGGCCATGAATCACGGGCCCAGCCGCTCCGTGGCATGTGGGATCCTCCCGGACCGGGGCACGAACCCGTGTCCCCCGCATTGGCAGGCGGACTCTCAACCACTGCGCCACCAGGGAAGCCCTGCTGGATCTTAATGTGACAAAATTTTTAAGTTTTCGAGGAGCCTCCATACTGTTTTCCACAGCCGTTGCACCATTTTACATGCCCACCCAAAAAGGCACAGCCACGATTGTTCCACTTCCTCAACATTTGTTACTTAAAAAAAACCCAAAATGGTGGCTGTCCTCACGGGTGTAAGATGATATCTCCTTGTGACTTCGATTTGCATTTCCTTAATTATTTATTTTTTATTTTAAAATAATTACAGATTCACAGGAAGTCGCAAAAATAGCAGAGAAGCCTCAATGTACCCTTCACCCATTTTCCCCCAGTGATAACATCTTACACAACTGTAGTACAATATCAAAACCGAGAAATTAACACTGGTGCAACGCACAGACCTTTATTCAGACTTTAGCAGTTTTACGTGCGCTTTTGTGTGTGTGCATAGTTGTGTGCAGTTTTATCACATGGGTAGTAGATTCATGTCACCCCCACCACGGTCAAGATACAGAGCTGTTTTCATCACCATGAGGATAACCTCTTGATACCGCTTTATGGTTGGTCACAAGCTTCTCCCACCACTTACCCCCAAGCCCAGGCAATCATTAATCTGTTCTGCACCTGGATAATTTTGTCATTTTGAGAATGTTACATAAATGGAATCGTACGATGTGTAACTTTTTGACATTAGCTTTTGTCTAAAATTCATCCAAATTGTTGAATATATATTCATAGTTCATTCCTTTTTGTTGCTGAGTAGCATTCTGTTGTATATGTGTCCCACAGTTGGTTTAATCATTCACTTACAGATGGACTTTTGGGATGCTTCCAATTTTTGGCTATTACAAGGCTTAAGCAACAAAAATTCAACTGAGTAATGGCTTTATTCAACAATTTGTGAATCAGGCAGTATCACACCTAGCAATAGAAAGGAGCTCTGTAGAGCTGCAGAAAAGGAAAGGTTTTTTTTTTTTTGGCCACCCGCCACGCGGCATGGGGGACCTTAGTTCCCAAACCAGGGATCGGACCCGTGCCCCCTGCAGTGGAAGTGCTGAGTCTTAACCATTGGACCGCCAGGGAAGTCCCAAGGAGAGGTTTTTAAAGCCAGAGAGGAAGCAGAAAAAAGGAAAGAATTAGCAAAGAGTACCTTGTTTTGGGCGAGGATGCCCTCCTAAGGGGAAGGGAAGGGGTGTACCCACGGATTACCTCCTAGTGCTAACTAGGACATTTCCAGGTTGTCTGGTTAAAGGTCACATTCCCGGGGAAGCTTGGAACTGCAATTGGGTTAGGTATTAAGTCTTGGTTTGCTGCCCTGGGGCCTAACACGAGTGACTCCATTTGGGACATTTTGTCTCCTTTTAAATTTTTTATTTTTGGCCACACTGCGCAGCATGCGGGATCTCACTTCCCTGACCAGCGATTGAACCCACACCCGCTGCAGTGGAAGTGTGGAGTCTTAACCAGTGGACCGCTAGGGAAGTCCCTTGTCTCCTTTTTAACACAAACTTCTATGATCATTCATGTACATTTTTTTTTTTTTTGGTACGCGGGCCTCTCACTGTTGTGGCCTCTCCCGTTGCGGAGCACAGGCTCTGGACACGCAGGCTCAGCGGCCATGGCTCACGGGCCCAGCCGCTCCGCGGCATGTGGGATCTTCCCGGAGCGGGGCACGAACCCGTGTCCCCTGCATCGGCAGGCAGACCCCCAACCACTGTGCCACCAGGGAAGCCCCATGTACATTTTTGTGTGAACATATGTTTTCATTTCCCTGGGATGAATGCTCACTACTATAATTGCTGGGTTATATGGTATGTATATGGTTAGGTTTTTAAGAAACTGCTAAGCTATTTTCCAGAGGGGCTGTATTATTTACTCTCCCACCCCCAGTGTCTGGGAGATGCAGTTTCTTTGCATCCTTACAGCATTTGGTATGGTCACTATTTTTTATTTTAGCTACCTAATACTTGTGTAGTGATATTTCATCATAGATTTAATTTGCATTTCCCTAATGATTGATGATGTTAAACATATTTTCATGTGCTTATTTGCCATGTGGATATCGTTTTTGCTAAAATGTCTGTTCATGTCTTTTGCCCATTTTGTAATTGGATTGTTTGCCCTTTTACTGTTGAGTTTTGAGAGTTCTTTATGTGTTCTAGATACAAATTCACAAATTCTTAGAAGAAAATACAGATATTTTCCTCCATTCTATAAGTCGTCTTTTAACTTTTTTTTTTTTTTTTGCCACGCCACACAGCATGTGGAATCTTAGTTCCCCAACCAGGGATTGAACCCGTGCCCCTTGCATTGGAAGCGTGGACTCTTAACCACTGGACCGCTAGGGAAGTCCTGTCTTTTCACTTTCTTGATGGTGTCTTTTGAAATATAAGTTTGTTATTTTGATGACGTCTCAACACCCTATCTTATATCACGCTTACCTGATCTCTTCCACAATCACCTCCATTTTACCTAAGCAATGAACCTTGACATCACCGGAAACTGACTGAACTGTGCTTTCTTAAACCCCAGTATTCAACTCTCAGGGCCCAACCTCTTGCTTGTCTAGCTGTCTTTCTACCTTGTTTGCATCTGCTCTGTAAACCTTCTAAGGCCTGCAGTTCCCCAGTTCTCTGTTTTTTTCCTCTTAACAGCATCTTTCACAGAGCAAAATTTAAAAATTTTGATGAAGTCCAATTTACTGTTTCTTTTCTTTCTTTAATGGATTGTGCTTTTGGTGTCATGTCTAAGAGCTCTTCACCCAGCCCTAGATCCCAAAGATTTTCTTCTGTGTTTTTTTTTTTTTTTTTAATTATTTTCCTTATCGGTTTAGCATAGATTTGTTTGTTGTTGGTACTGTTGTTGTTTTGGCCGAGAGGCGTGGCAGGCCGGATCCTATGCGTGCAGTTCTAACCACTGGACCACCAGGGAAGTCCCATTCTCCTGTATCTTTTCTACATGTAAATCTATTATTCATTTTGAGGTTTAAGTTGAGGTTCATTTTTTCACTTTTGGATGTCCAATTCCTCCAGTTTCTCCATGGAAACACTATCTTTCCTCCATTGAATTACTTTTGCACCTTTGTCAAAACTCAGTTGGCTGGACTTGTATGGATCTATGTCAGTTGTTTGTTTTTTAAACTATTCCCTTTCCAATAACAATTCTTTCTTTCTCTTCCTGAAGGTAACACAGTGCTGAGTTCGATGTTTATCAACCCCAGGAACCTTTTAAGACTAATAATATAAATTTATGTTTCCGTAAATATTACATGTTGGTATAGATTGACTGTGACCCCCCAGAATTCATGTGTTGAAACCTAATCCCCAACGTGATGATATTTGGAAGTGGGGCCTTTGGGAGTGATTAGGCCATGAGAGCAGAGCCCTCAGAAATGGGGTTAGTGCCCTTATAAAAGATCCCAGAGAGCCCCTTTGCCCCATGTGGGGACACAGGAAGCAGGCCTTCACCAGACACTGAATCTGCCAGCACCTTAATGTTGGACTTCCCAGCCTCCAGAACTGTGAGAGATACATTTCTGTTGTTTATAAGCCACGCAGTCTGTGATATTCTATTAGAGCAGACTGAATGAATTACGACACCTGTTTTTAGACTTTATGTAAATGATGTCATACTCTACATATCATTCTACAACTTCCCTTTTTTAATATTGTTTTTGTGATTTAGCTGTGTTGATAAATCTAGTTCAACTGCTTTAGCTGCTATATAGTATTCTGCTATGTGAACATATCACAGTTTAACATTAGGGTATTCCTAGTTTTCACAGTTACAAACAAAACTGCTAAAAGCATTTTTTTTTTTTTTGCTAAAAGCATTTTAAATTTTATTTTACATTTGTTTTATTTTTAAGAACTGTGGTAAGACACATAAAATTTCCATCTTAACCATTTTATGTACACAGTTCATTAAGTACATTCACATTATTGAACAGCCATCACCACCATCCATCTCCAGAACTCTTTTCATCTTGCAAAACTGAAACTGTACCTAGTAAACAATAACTCCCCATTCCCTCCTGCCCCTGGTCCCTGGCAACCACCATTCTACCTTCTGTTCCTATGAATTTTCCTACTCTAGGTACCGCATATAACTGGAATCATACAGTATTTGTTCTTCTGTGTCGGGATTATTTCACTTAGCATAATGTCCTTGAGGTTCATCATGCTGTAGCATATGTCAGAATTTCCTTCCTTTTAAAACTTGAATAGTATTCCACTCTATATATGTACCACATTAAAAAATATATATATATAGGGGCTTCCCTGGTGGCACAGTGGTTGAGAGTCCGCCTGCCGATGCAGGGGACGCGGGTTCGTGCCCCGGACCGGGAAGATCCCACATGCCCCGGAGCGGCTGGGCCCGTGAGCCATGGCCGCTGAGCCTGCGCACCTGGAGCCTGTGCTCCGCAACGGGAGAGGCCACAACAGTGAGAGGCCCGCGTACCACAAAAAAATATACATATGTATATATATATATTTATATTTATTTGTTTATTTATTTATTTATCTAGGCTGTGCCAGGCATTGTGGCGTGTGGGATTATTATTGTTTTTTTTTTTTTTTAGTTGTGGCGTGCAAACTCTTAGTTGTGGCATGCATGTGGGATCTAGTTCCCCGACAGGGATCGAACCTGGGCCCCCTGGGAGCATGGAGTCTTACCCTCTGGACCACCAGGGAAGTCCCTGTACCACATTTTGTTTATCCATTCATCTGTTGATAGGCTCTTGGGTTGTTTCTATCTTTTGGCTGTTGTGAATAATGCTGCTATGAACATGGTGTACGAATATCTGTCTGAGGGGCCCTGCTTTCAAATCTTTTGGGTATCTACCCAGAAGTGCAGTTGCTGGATCACATGGTAATTCTGTTTTTAATTGTTTGAGAAACTACCATACTGTTTTCCATAGCAGCTGCATCATTTTACATTCCCACCAACAATGAAAGCATTCATGTATATTCTTGTATGGATGTGTGAAAATGTCTCTAGGAAATATACCTAGGAATAGGATTGTGGGATGTATCTTAAACTCTACTAAACTTTGCCAAAGTGCTCTCCAAGTGATTGTACTGACTTACACTCCCTCCGGCCGCGTAGGACAGTTCCCACAGTTCTGCAGCTTCAGCAGCACTCAGGATTGGCAGGCTCTTAAAATGTTGCTAACCTGATGGGAAGACTTTTTTTTAGAAAACAAGATTTAAAAAGTCCCCTTCAGTTTACTTTATAAATATGAACCCATTTGTTTTCAGATGGGTTTTGACTATAGGGAGGGAGACACCGCTGAGGCAGGTCTGACATCTGGTAGATTTGGCCACAAGAGGTCCGTTGGTGTGAGGCTCGAAGGAGCCTCTGGGGAAGACCTGTATGAGGCAGTGAAAGGTGACTTGTAGCTGCTGATGGAGGGTGTGAGGATGCAAAGAAATGTTGGGTTAGCTCCTACAAACAAATTGCCTTTGCAGTGTTTGGTGATTTATTTATTTTTTTTTAATTTATTTTATTTACTTATTTAAAAAATTTTTGGCTGTGTTTGGTCTTCGTTGCTGTGCACGGGCTTTCTCTAGTTGTGGCGAGCGGGGGCTACTCTTCGTTGGGGTGTGTGGGCTTCTCATTGCAGTGGCTTCTCTTGTTGCAGAGCACTAGCTCTAGGTGCGAGGGCTTCAGTAGTTGTGGCACGTAGGCTCGGTAGTTGTGGCACACGGGCTTAGTTGCTCCGCGACATGTGGGATCTTCCCGGACCAGGGCTTGAACCTGTGTCCCCTGCATTGGCAGGCAGATTCTTAACCACTGCACCACCAGAGAAGCCCCTGGTGATTGATTTATTTATTTATTTAACATCTTTATTGGAGTATAATTGCTTTACAATGGTGTGTTAGTTTCTGCTGTATAACAAAGTGAATCAGCTGTACGTATGCATATATCCCCATATCCCCTCCCTCTTGCATCTCCCTCCCACCCTCCCTATGCCACCCCTCTGGTTGGTTACAAAGCACCGAGCTGATCTCCCTGTGCTATGCGGCTGCATCCCACTAGCTATCTATTTTACGTTTGGTAGTGTATATATGTCCATGCCACTCTCTCACTTCGTCCCAGCTTACCCTTCCCCCTCCCCATATCCTCAAGTCCATTCCCTACGTCTGCATCTTTATTCCTGTCCTGCCTCTGGGTTCATCAGAACCATTTTTTTTTTTTTTAGATTCCATATATATGTGTTAGCATACGGCATTTGTTTTTCTCTTTCTGACTTACTTCACTCTGTATGACAGACTATAGGTCCATCCACCTCACTACAAACAACTGGTGATTTATTTTTAATTTAAAAATTTGGTAATTATGTCAGATTTGTCAGTAAATCCTTTTAGGAACCTAAGGCAGTGTGCTGCAGCAACAAGAGCATGAGATTTGGAATCAAACGCAACTGTGTCAGATTCCCAGCTTGATTTCACACCAGTCCTATGACTATGTGTATTTTACTCGCCACTTTTTAAAATATATATTTATTTATTTATTTGTCTGCACTGGGTCCTAGTTGAGGCACTCAGGATCTTAGCTGCGGCATGCATGTGGGGTCTAGTTCCCTGACCAGGGATTGAACCTGGGCCCCCTGCATTGGGATTGCAGAGTCTTAACCACTGGACCACCAGGGAAGGCCCTCACCACTTTTATTTTATTTTATTTTATTTTTTACATCTTTATTGGAGTATAATTGCTTGACAATGGTATGTTAGTTTCTGCTCCATAACAAAGCGAATCAGCCATACATATACACATGTTCCCATATCTCTTCCCTCTTGCGTCTCCCTCCCTCCCTCCCACCCTCCCTATCCCACCCTCCCTATCCCACCCTTCTAGGTGGTCACAAAGCACCAACCTGATCTCCCTGTGCTATGCGGCTGCTTCCCACTAGCTATATACCTTATGTTTGTTAGTGTATATACGTCCATGCCTCTCTCTCGCTTTGTCACAGCTTACCCTTCCCCCTCCCCATATCCTCAAGTCCATTCTCTAGTAGGTCTGTGTCTTTATTCCTGTCTTACCCCTTGGTTCTTCATGACATTTTTTTTCTTAAATTCCATATATATGTGTTAGCATACGATATTTGTTTTTCTCTTTCTGACTTACTTCACTCTGTGTAACAGACTCTAGGTCCATCCACCTCACTACAAATAACTGGTGATTTATTTTTAATTTAAAAATTTGGTAATTATGTCAGATTTGTCAGTAAATCCTTTTAGGAACCTAAGGCAGTGTGCTGCAGCAACAAGAGCATGAGATTTGGAATCAAACGCAACTGTGTCAGATTCCCAGCTTGATTTCACACCAGTCCTATGACTGTGTTTATTTTACTCGCCACTTTTTTTTTTTTTTTCGCGATACGCGGGCCTCTCACTGTTGTGGCCTCTCCCGTTGCGGAGCACAGGCTCCGGACGCGCAGACTCAGCGGCCATGGCTCACGGGCCCAGCCGCTCCGCGGCACGTGGGATCCTCCCGGACCGGGGCACGAACCCGTGTCCCTTGCATCGGCAGGCGGACTCTCAACCACTGCGCCACCAGGGAAGCCCTACTCGCCACTTTTTAAAAAATATATTTATTTATTTATTTGTCTGCGCCGGGTCTTAGTTGAGGCACTCAGGATCTTAGCTGCGGCATGCATGTGGGATCTAGTTCCCTGACCAGGGATTGAACCTGGGCGCCCTACATTGGGATCGCAGAGTCTTAACCACTGGACCACCAGGGAAGGCCCTCACCACTTTTAACCTTTAACTTCCCCATCTGTAAAGAAAAATTGTGGATTAGGTGTCTTCCTAGCTTGTCAGAGTGTGGTGAGTCTTAAATCTAGGCAAATCGCTTGGCACTCGGTGCTGAGAAAATGTCATTTCCACACCTTTCTCTTTGCCTTTTTGCTTGGTTTCCTTTGCCAAGGAAAAAAGAGAGCTGCCCTTGGAAGGACTGGTATTTTCTTTTTTTTTTCGGGAATTCTCAAACATAGTCAGTGAGCCAGGAAACTGAGGCTTAGTGTATCAATTTCTCATTCTGTTAGAAAATTGTATTAGGAATCCAGAAGTGACTAGGCAATAGTTGCTATTATATCCTTGGATAAATAAATTAATCTTAACACCAATCCCTTAGACTTCAAGGTGTTTTCTTCATTTCTTTTTCTGATTACCATAGACTGTTTCCCAATTTGTATTTCAGGGTCCAGAACTGATTCTAGGATTTAAGTGACATTTTAAACTTTTTTGCGGTACCCGGGCCTCTCACTGCTGTGGCCTCTCCCGCCGCGGAGCACAGGCTCCAGACGCGCAGGCCCAGCGGCCATGGCTCCCGGACCGGGGCACGAACCTGTGTCCCCTGCATCGGCAGGCGGACTCTCAACCACTGCACCACCAGGGAAGCCCACATTTTAAACTTTTTTTTTATTGTGTTTAATATTTGCTGTCAAGTGAAAGAACAGAATAGCTAGACAAAAGACACATGGTTTTTTAAGTTGATGTGTTATTTTTGTTGGCTGTGTCACATTTAAACATAGATGAGATTTATTAGGGGATCTGTCTTGAAAGCAGCCCTTTGCCCCTGTTTTGCTGTCATAAGGTTGGCTAGTACATCTTCTGATACTTAATACAGCCTCTGATACATAACGGAATTTCCTTATCTCACATTCAAAATGCAGCAAACATACATATTAAGTCAGCCTTCATATCAATCAGTTCTCATTGCTGTGTATTTACAGCAACAGATTTCTAATCTATTATCATAATCTCCTCCAGGCAACTGTGTCTGGGCACCGTGGACTCTTGAAGTTTAAATGTGAGCCAAGAGAAAGACTAGGTGATTGGTTTATTCACTCATCCAGCAGACATGGGTCCAGCAGCTTCTGGGCATGGGAGGCCTCGGGGTTGCTGACTAGGGTAGGACATGCGCCCCACCCAAGGGGGTCATGGTCTCAGCACCAGTAAGGGGTCGTTGTGATTCTGAGAGTAGTTCCCTTAAAGAGTTGTTGGAGGATTCAGTGAGTTAATCATACATAGGGCTGAGCATGTAGGGCGTGCTTGATACATGGTAGCTACCGTTATCAATCTTAAAAGGCAGAAAGGGCTTAGTGGTTAAAGTACAGACTGGACTGGGTTGAGATCCTGACTCTACCATTTGCTCATTGTGTGACTGTGGGTGAATTACTTAACTTCTCTGGGCCTCAGTTTCTTCATCCATATGGTGGGGATAGTAATAATACCTAGCTCAGAGACTTTGCGGGTTGAAGGAACCTGCCTTGCAAGGTTAGTTTCTACAGGGAGAGTGCTTCGAACAGTTTCTGGCACATAGGAGGCACTCAGTAAACGTTAGCTGTATAAACAAGGAGAAGTCCTTGGACTTCTCTGGGGGCACAGAAGAGGAAGGAGCAGTCCAGCTGCCTGGAGGAGGGTAGCAGAAGAACCCGAACGTTACGACTAAGGTATTATTTAGAAGCCCAGTCACAGGAGGAGGAAGGATTTTCCAGAGAGAGGGGAGCAGGTGAAAAGTGAGAAGGTGGTGTAATGAAGAAATAGTGGGTGCCGGGAGTCCGCCTGCCGATGCAGGGGACACGGGTTCGTGCCCCGGTCTGGGAAGATCCCACATGCCGCGGAGCGGCTGGGCCCGTGAGCCATGGCCGCTGAGCCTGCGCGTCCGAGGCCTGTGCTCCACAACGGGAGAGGCCACAACAGTGAGAGGCCTGCGTACCGCAAAAAAAAAAACAAGAAATAGTGGGTGCCTGGGCTTCAGGGGCTTCAGGTGGGAAACAGTCTGGAGAAGCAGGCAAAGGTCAACTCCCCAGCAACTTCACTACCTCCAGCTGTCCTGGCTATCCCAGCTGTTTCCCACTTCTGGACCTTTGCACTTGGTGTTTCCTTTGCCCACAACTCTTCCATGGCCACTTCTGTCTTTCCTTTTTGGCAATGTAAACATCACCTCTTCATAAAGGCCTTCTCTGACATCCATTCCTCCCGCCGCGACTCAATTGCATCATCTTGGTTATTTCTTTCAAAATGATTTCATGTTTCCCCGATCCATAATTATATTGCATATGTGGTTATCTCTTTATTCACTTCCTCCACTGGAGTGTAAAGTCCGTGAGTGAGGTACAGACCATGTTCCTCTGGTTTATCACCTTACCGCCACACTTAGCCAGCTAGCATAGAGCCTCGTACATAATCAGCACTCAGTAAATATTTGTTGAAAGAATGAATGACGAATGAGGGACCTGCCTTGCCATGCTGAGGACTTTAGATTCTTCCTGCAGGTGTTCTGCATGGGAACGACCTGATCAGATTCCTACTGTAGAATGATAACTCGGTGACACTGTAGCAGGTGGATAGAAGGGGGATGAGATTAGAGACCAGCACTCCAGAGATGGTGGCTGATGGTCAAGCAGGAGATGATGGGCATCTACAAGTAGACCAAGTCAACAAAATCCAGCATCCCTAAAGAAAGTGGCAGGGAAGAGCCAATAAAATCGAATAAAAACAGAGCATTGTTTACTCATAATTGGCCCTTGTTTCCGGAAAGGACCAAGATGACTGACTTAAATGTTTATAGTGTAACAAGATAAAATGAAAGAAAGATGAACGGGTGGGGAACTTATAACAAAAGGAGAGGAAAGAAGAGAAAATGAACTTAGGGAGAGATTAGAAAGTGCTGGCTTTGAAGTCTATCCTTTTGCTAGAGGTGGGCCGTAGATTTAGGATTTTGGTACTTTTTTTCTCCAGCCAGTGTGGAGAGAGAGACACACAATCAATTACATGCATAGTAGGTCCTTGTGATAAAGTGTAAATACATCCATACAGTGGAGCACTACTCAGCAATAAAAAGAAATGAACTATTGATACACATAGCAACATGGTTGAATCTCAAAATAGTTATGCTGAATGCAAGAAGCCGGACCAGAAAGGGTACAAACCGTAGGATTCCATCCCACATAAAATTGTAGAAAACGCAAACTAATCTATAGAGTGAGAGAGTAGATCAGTGGTCACTTTGAGATGGGGCAGGGAGAAGGGGTGAGGTGGGATGGATGATAAGAGGCCGGAGAAACTTTGGGGGCAGGGTGAGGAAAATGTCTATTACCTTGATTTTGATGATGACTTCATGGGTACAAGCATCTATCCTAACTTAACAATTTGCATACTTCAATTAGGTACAACTTCTTGTGCATCATGTACACTTCAATAAAGGTATAAAAAAGTTAAATTAGATAAACATCTGGCAAAGCAGTCCCTGAGAGCTCAGGTAAACCCTTGATGAGCATGGAGGTACCTCAAGAAGTTAAACTGACTTCAGCAATAAAAATTAAGAAAAAATACTTTTTAACAATAAATATCAGTCTCCTTTTATAAAATATAAAGATACATTTACCCAGTTTGAGACCTCTTAAATTACGTTAATGTACCAGACATTAGTGTTACCCTAATAGATCCCCTCTGTTTGAATTTGTTTGACCTCAAACGGAAGCTAAAGCACAGATTCTTAATTACCTTGGAATTAAGTGCTGCCCTTTGAATCCAAGCAGACGTGTTGTCAGAGGCTGTATCAGAAGACACTAATAGTAATGAACCTGTAGCGGCCAAGGGTCACCCTCAGTAATGAATGCCTCAAGCAGGACACATATCTTTTCCATGTTTTCCCATCCAGTTGGGCATATAAGTTATGCTCCCTTGCTACACGGTGTTGAGAGGAAGAGCCTCCCAGATGCAGATTTAATTCTCATGGCAACTTTTCCAAAGACTCTTGTCTGTAGGCTATGAATAGCAGATTAAAAATAATAATAACAGGGCTTCCCTGGTGGCGCAGTGGTTGAGAGTCCGCCTGCCGATGCAGGGCACGCTGGTTTGTGCCCCAGTCCGGGAAGATCCCACATGCCGCGGAGCGGCTGGGCCCGTGAGCCATGGCCACTGAGCCTGCGCGTCCGGAGCCTGTGCTCCGCAACGGGAGAGGCCACAGCAGTGAGAGGCCCGCGTACCGCAAAAAAATAATAATAATAATAACAGTAATCAGCTTATGCAATTCTGAAGTAGAAGTCGTCTGTGTGTGTGTGTGTGTGTGTGTGTGTGTCTTTCTTAGGGACCAGAAAATACTGAAGGTAAGAGGAATATGGCCACACAGAACTGCTTAGGTTAAAGTGAAAATGGTTACATTTATGCTGATTGCTATGCCAGGCCCCATGCTTAGCGTTGTATCCTTTCATCTTTACACCAAAACAACTTCCCAAAGTAAATAATGTGATTATGCCCATTTCATAAATACTTGGGAAGAAAAAAGATGAGTGGCCCACAGTCACACAGCTAAGAGGTGGCAGAAGTGAGATTTCAACCCAGGTGGCCTGACTCCAAAGTCTTAAACCTGAGGCTGATTTTCTCCAGTGGTCCTTTAGGGTTATTAGAAATAGTCTGCAGATTTACTGCTAAACTACCTAGTAGTGGCCAAAGCAAAGAGGGAAACATGATTAGGCATTTATCACACTGTCCCTAAGACACAGACAAATTGATTCAAGAGAAACAGCACGTATCCTGCGAAAAATGTCTTCTATAGGTTCTAAGGAAGAGTATGCCCTGTGATGAATGGATAAAACCTTCCATTGCATCCCTCTGGGAGAGAGAATCAAGAATTTTACTACAGGGACTTCCCTGGCGGTCCAGTGGTTAAAACTCCGCACTTCCAATGCAAGGGGTGCGGGTTTGATACCTGGTCGGGGAACTAAGATCTCACATGCCGCGAGGTGCGGCCAAAAAAAAAAAAAAACAGTTTCAGTATAATAAGATGAATAACTTCTGGGAATCTAATGTAGAGCGTGGTGACTATAGTTAATACTGTATTGTACACTTGAAAGTTGCTAAGAGATTAGATCCTAAATCATCTTAATTTAATCATCCTAAATCATCACGCTCTATATCTTGTACTTACATAATGTTACTTGTCAATTATATATAAACTGGAAAGAAAAAAAGAATTTCACTACGGCTACATCCTATGCTGGCCCTTGATACAGACTTGTGCCCAGCTGTTCAGCGAGGGTCCAGCCCAGTTGTCCAAAATCTCAGATGTTTCTCAGGGAAAACACATCTGGACAGATAGAGGCCACATGCCCTCTGGTCAATCCACCATCACTACTATGTCTCAAGAACAGTCTTGGCCAAAGATGTGGCAGCAAAGAATTGGTCCTGGAGCAAACCCAAATGTCCTTAGGTACTCAGGGCTGTCCTCAGTTGCACCCCACCCACATATCTCACCAGGCCAGTCATCTGCGCCCCCAGCACACGGCAGAGCTGAACAGCTCCGTGTCTGTCCTGAAGTATTCATCATCCAGTGGAATAGAAAACATGTCGATAAATAACTCACGCTGTGTGAGAAACACTGTACAGAGGCGCTTATAAGAAGCGCGGGTGATGTAAAGGCTGTGCTCAGCCCCAGCTGGCAGGGGTGGGCGAGTTCCTCCTGGGCGGACCCTGGAGTTGGATTCACCAGGATGCCAGACCTCCTGCTCAGACACACGCTCCCGTGCAGCCCGATACCCACGTGAGCTGCCAAGGCTCGGAGGTTTTGCCGTTTGTCGGGAGGCCGCCGCATCTCACCATTGTTGGATTCCCTAGCTGGGTAGAAGATGGCTCTTCTGATGCTTCTTCTGCGCGTCCGGGCCTCCCGGCTCCAAGCCGAGCACAGTGCAGTGTAGACCGGGCGCATTCCACTGCTGGAGGATCCAGCAGCTCGCTCACTGCGTGTCACTCCTCTGCTTCCTGTTGTTCCCAAAGAAGATCCAGAGTCCTTGCCGTGGCCTCCCTTGCCGCTCTGCCCCTGTGATCCATCCCTCAGTCACTTCAGTCCCGCCGTGACGGCCTTCCTTCCGTCTCCCAGACTCGTCAGGCCCGTGCTGGTCTCGGGCTGGTGCCCATCTTTCTGCTTGGACTGCTCTTCCTTTTTTTCTCATCATTCAGGTGTCAACTCAGGAGTCCGCTCCTCAGAGAGGCCTCCTCTGACCACGCTGTCATACTACACTGGAATATTCTTTTGTTGCCTGCAGCACACTTATCGATGCCTGAACTTGCTCGGCTCATTCATTATTTATTTATTTATTTATTTATTTATTTATGGCTGCGTTGGGTCTTCGTTTCTGTGCGAGGGCTTTCTCTAGTTGCGGCGAGCGGGGGCCACTCTTCATTGCGGTGCGCGGGCCTCTCACTATCGCGGTCTCTCTTGTTGCGGAGCACAGGCTCCAGACGCACAGGCTCAGTAATTGTGGCTCATGGGCCCAGTTGCTCCGTGGCATGTGGGATCTTCCCAGACCAGGGCTCGAACCCGTGTCCCCTGCATTGGCAGGCAGATTCTCAACCACTGCGCCACCAGGGAAGCCCGGCTCATTCATTTTTTACCCCCCATACATTGGAAGCCCCAGGAGGCCAGAGACTCTGTCTTATCATGGTACCCAGAGCGATGCCTGGCACACAGCAGGCGCTCAGTGGGCATCTGCGGGCTGTCATGCTCCCTCCCAGACCAAATGGGTCAATGTCCGGGCCCACAGGAGGCCGTGGGTCTCCGGGGCTGTGCCTGGATGAGGCCTCCAGTGCACGAATGTTGTCCCCCAGACCCCAGTGGACGTCAGCAGGGACGTGCAGAGTCATCTGGCGCAGAGTCAGTCCCTTTGCTCCAAGGACACATGTCTGCTTCTGGCTTCAGCAGCCACGCCCTCATCTGGCTCACTGGGAGGACCTGCCCTGCTTCCACCTCCCGAATACATCCCAGAACAGAAAGAAAAGTGAACACGTCAGATGGATAGATATTTGGGGTGTAATGGAGGAAAGAAGGGTTTAAAGCACTCTGTCCACAGTCCTGAGACTGACTGAATTAATGTGGGATAGAGAAGCAGGGCCCACAGGAATCCCAGGGAAGGCTCTAGGAACATGAAGAGGTCCGGCCACCAAGGGGAAGAGTTGGGGTTCAGGCCTCAGGATGGCTCCAGAGAAACCCCAGGCACCAAGAAACAAGGTGTTTCCAGAGGAAAAGAAAGCTCTCACCTGCTTTGAGTGTTTTGTTTTTTTAATAACAAAACCAAACGTTCATTATTACACATTTACTGAAAACAGAAAGTTATGGCCCAATAAACCAGCCGCTAAACAAGCTGGAATAAGAGAAAAAGAACTGATTAATTTTCCCAAATGGAGAAACGTACCATGTTTTTTTTTCTTTTTTGGCCACGCCACGTGGCATGTGGGATCTTAGCTCACACACACACCCCTTGCATTGGAAGCACGGAGTCTTAACCACTGGACCGCCAGGGAAGCCCCCCATAGCGTGTTTATGGATTGAAGTGCTCCATACCGTTAAGATGGCAGTTCTCCCCAAGTAGATCTATAGCGTCAATGCAGTCACCACTGAAATCCCAGCAGGCTTTTAAAAATAGGTATTGATGACCTGATCCTAAAATTTATGTGGAAACAGAAAGGACCTAGAATAGCCAAAGCTATTCTTTGGGAAAATAATGAACAAAGTTGGAGTACGTAGCCAATTTCACACCTACTGTAAAGACATAATAAAGACAGTGTGGTGCTGGTATAAGGATCAACATAACATAACAGAGAGTCCAGAAACAGATCTTCCCGTTTGTTAACAAATGATTTTCTCTAAAGGCACCAAGGAAATTCAATGGGGAAAGGATAGTTTTAAATAAATGGTGTTGGAGCAATTGGATATCCATATGCAAAATAAATCTTACACCATACACACAAATTAACTCAAGATGGCACAGAGAACTAAATGTAATGAAAAACTAGAAATCTTCCAAATGAAAAAAAAAATTGTGTGTGTGACCCTGTTAGGTAAAGACTTCTTAATTATGACATCACAAGTGTAATCCATAAAAGAAAACATTGATAAATTGGCATTAATTAAAATCAGCCTGCCCAAGCCCACATGTAGAAGTATGATGGATAACATTATTTGCAAATAAGACTCTAAAAATCATTAGGTGATGAAATACTATCCTCCCTGGGAAATCTTGAGGGATTGTGGCCAGTTTTTTGTTTTTAATTGATAAGCACTAGCCAGATATTTCTAGAACTTAGGATAGCTGTAGCTACATGTCGCAACTCAGAGAGCTTGCCTGGGATTTTTCCAAAGCGTCCTGATCGTTTGTCCAATCTTGCTACTTTGATTCATTCAGCAAATTTACTGAGTGCTTACTATGTTCTGGGCATCGGTCAAGGCCCTGAGGACATAACAGTAAACAAGACAGATGGAGTTCCTGGTCAAGGAGCTTAGTTTTTAGTAGGGAGGTAGACAACAAAACCAAACCATCTTTAATGTGTTAGGTAGTGATGAGGGCTGAGGGATAAAGCAAGGGTTAGAGAGACATGCAACAGCTCTTTTACATAGCACGATGGCCTCTTGGAAACGGTGGGTATTTGAGCAAACACCTGCTTAAGGTGAAGGAACCCGTCATGCAAATAAGGGGCAGAGAGTGGTGGTGGTGGGTAGTTTCTAGCGAAAACACAGCCAGAGAATGCTTGTTGAGGTCCAGGGGTGCCAAGGAAGGTGTGACTGGAGCTTAGAGGGAGAGGGAGTGGTGGGCAACGAGCTGGGGCAACGAGCTGGGGGTGGTTGTGTGGATTGGTTTATTGGCGGTGGTGAAGAGTTTGGATTTTATCCTAATTTTGATGCGAAGCCCCCAGTCTGTCTTGTTCACTGTTGCATCCCCAGGGCCATGAACAGTACCTAGCACATAGGTATCAGGTTTGTTTGGGGTTTTTTCCCCAAATCAATCTGTAGAATTAATGCATCTCCAATCAAAATTATAACAGGATTTTATGGGGACTTGAAAAGCGAATCTAAAATTTATATGGGGACTTCCCAGGTGGTCCAGTGGTTAAGACTCCACGTGTCCACTACAGGGGGTGGGGGTCGATCCCTGGCTGGGGAACTAAGATCCCACATGCCACTCAGCACAGCCAAAAATAAATAAATAAATAAAATAAAACTTATATGGATGTGCAAAGGGCCAAGAACAGTCAAGACATTCCTGAAGAACCAAGATATCAAGGCTTTATTACATTTTTTTAAAAATTTGGTTGCGCCTGGTCTTAGTTGCGCCATGCGAACTCTTAGTTGCGGCATGTGGGATCTATTTCCCTGACCAGGGATCGAACCCGGGCCCCCTGCACTGGGAGCACAGAGTCTTATCCAGTGTGCCACCAGGGAAGTCCCTCAAGCCTTTATTAGGTTTTAAAGTTATAATAATTAATACAATGTGATTGGCTCAGGATCAGTGAAACAGACTAGGAGCTCAGAGAAAGAGCTGTGCATATATAAAAGCCTAGTATAAATACATTGGGTAAAGAAGGGACTATTGGAAAAAATGAAAATAGACTCCTATTCTACACTGCACCCAAAACTAAATTATGGGTGAATTTAGGCCTTAACTGTGAAAGGGAAAACTTTATATTTTTTAGAAGGAAATCTAGGCAAATATCTTTATGACCAAGGTGAAGAGCTTTGGTAAATCTTTCATAAGTTCAACTACATTAAAATTGGGACTTCTGTTCATCAACATACCTAATAAAGACAGCAAAGGGACTTCCCTGGCAGTCCAGTGATTAAGACTTGTGCTTCCAATGTAGGGGGCATGGGCTTGATCCCTAGTTGGGGAACTAAGATTCCACATGCTGCGGCAGCCAAAAAAAAAAAAAAAGTGCAAAAAAGACAGCAAGAAGACTGGCCATAAACTTGAGGAAGAGCCTTGCAACACATAATTCACAAGGATCAGTATCTAGCATGGGGCTGTCCAATAGCATTCTGCAATGATGGGAATATTCTATATTTGCACCATCCACTAGCCACTGACCACACGTAGCTACTGAACACTTGAACTACGGCAAGTGAGACTGAGAAATTCAGTTTTAAATTGTATTTAATTTTAATTGTAGTCACATATGACTAGTGGCTACCATATTGGATAGCACAGATCTGGAATACATAAAGAACATAGAAGAGGAAATAGGATGGAATAAACATACGAAGTTGCTCAACCAGATCAGGAATAAACAAATTAAAACCATGATGAGATACCACTTCATAACTTCCAGATGTGCAAAGATTAAAAAGTCAGACAATAGGGACTTCCCTGGTGGTCCAGTGGTTAAGACTTCACCTTCCAATGCAGGGCGTGTGGGTTCGATCCCTGGTCAGGGAGCTAAGATCCCACATGCCTCATGGCCAAAACACCAAAACATAAAACAGAAGCAATATTGTAACAAATTCAATAAAGACTTTAAAAATGGTCCACATCCCCCCCCAAAACAAAAATCTTAAAAAAAAAAGACAACATCTGCTGTGGTGAGAGTTTAAATTGTTACAACCCCTTTGGAAAACAAAATTGAGGAAGTGTATATCCTAGACCCAGCTATATCACTTCAATTATTATAGAAGAAAATTTGTCCTTAACCTGGCCTGTGGGGTGACATAATTCACAAACAGGTAGCATTGCTAATAAAATATTTAAGCAGTTTTATGACAGATCATAATCTAATTAAGATCTCTTCTGAGACACTAGATACCCATATACTAAACTGACTGTCAGCTATCAATCAAGAGTCTAAAGATCTTTAATTAGACTTTTCTTTCGTACACAATCTAACTGATTGTATTACTGTGATGCTGGAGCAGTGATTACTGTGATGGTGTGATTTCTAAGAAATTGGGCTTAATCCCCATCCCTACCACAGAGCTCCTAAAACCCTAGGAATTTTCTAAGTGATCAGAGTGATAGAGATGTCTTGTTATTCATAACAAGCCCCTTTTAAAATTCCCAGAGTTTGTGTTAATGGAGCGACTTTTGGAAAGGCCTTAAATTTGGGGGCTGATTGTCACGGGAATCAACCGTGTGATTAGAAGGTTGGAAGTTACAGCCCGACTCCCCCACCTTGGGGGAGGGGAGAGGGGCTGGAGGTTGAATTAGTCATCAGCGACCACTGATTTTATGGATCATGCCTACATAACGAAGCCTCCATAAAACTCTCTAAAGTGCGGCGTTTGGGGAGCTTCTGGCCGGTGAACAGTGGAGGTGGGAAGAGTGGCTGGAAGAGCGGTCCCAGAGAGGAATGGAGGTCTGCACCCCTTCCCACATGCCCTGCCCTGCGCATCTGTTCCACCTGGCTGCTCCTGAGGTACATCCTTTCTAATCAACCAGCGATCTAGTGAGTAAACCGTTTTCCTGAGTTCTGTGAGCCGATTGAACAAATTAATCAAACCCCAGGAGGAAGGAGGTCATGGGAACCTCGGCTTTATAGCCAGTGGGTCAGAAGCACAGGTGACAACCTGAACTTGGAAGTGGTGTCTGAAGTGGGGAGGGAAGGGGACTGTCTTGTAGGACTGAGCCCTTAACCTGTGGGCTGCAGGCAGACGATATCAGTGTGAGTTAAATTACAGGACACCCAGCTGGTGTTGGAGAATTACTTGGTAAAAGACCCCCTCAGACATCTGGTGTCAGAAGTAATGAAGTATGGAGAGTAGAGGAATTTTTTCCTTTAAATTGCCTAGTCAAAACAAACAGACAAACAAAAAAAAAAACCCCAAAACAAAACAAAAAAACCCCGGAAAAAAAAAAAGGGAATTCCCTGGCGATCCAGTGGTTAGGACTCTGACCTTTCACTGCCAAGGGCCTGGGTTCAATCCCTGGTCAGGGAACTAAGATCCCACAAGGCGAGAAACTAGATAAATAAATTGCCTAGTCATTTTTCCCCCTTTAAGTGTTTCTACCAAGACAGAAATCTTTGGCTTGGTCCATCAGAGACCTTTTTGTTCTTACAGCAAGACTATAATAAAACTTTGGCATGTACTCATAATCAAGTTGTCTTAAAAGATTTTTAAACACTCTATCCTAGAGAATCCCTTGCATACCTGCCCCAGGGGATATGAACAAGAACGTTCACAATAGCAAAAACTAAACATGTTTCTCTATCAACAGTGAAATGGACATTGTGGGGTGTTCATATGACGAATGCTAATCAACACTGAACGTGTATCAACTCCAACTACACGTGTCAGCGGGGATGAGTCACAAAAGACTAGCCTCAGCAAAATGCATACAGTATTATTCCACTTACATAGAGCTCAAGAACAGACGAGACTAAAGAGCATCCTCTTTAGATGTACATATACACGTGTGATAAAGATTAGCACAAGAGTCAGGACTGCGGTTACCTCTTTGGGAGCAGGGAGGAGGACGTTGGCAACATCCGCGAAATGGCTATTGGGCACTCTTTTTACTAATATTATTTGAGCTGAACGTTTGCATTATGTACGGTAGTTCCTCTAACGACAAGGAGCTACTGCGGCACGGGCGCGGGCCCCACAGTCAGGAGGAAGCCGCGCCCTGGGGCGGGACTGTGGGCAGGTGTGGGTGCAGGTGCGGGCGCGGGGCCCCTGCCCTCGGAGCAGGTTCCTCCGGTGCTAGGCCCAGGGACTGCTGCAGCTCAGCCTGTTTACCTGGAGAAAGCTGGGCCGTATTTTTGGAAAGGTATTTATGGGCAGCCAGACATGCCCACTGCACCCCTGGGCGCTGGAGGGCTGCCCGCCACCTGCCCCGCCCGGGAGGCGCTGACTTGGGACAGCGGGGCCCTGAGGGGTGTCCGGGCGGGGGCTTCGGTACCACGTGAAACCCAGTAAGTTAAGGGAGGAACAGCTGCTTCCTCGAAAAAGAAGAAAGAAAAACAAAACAAAAATAAGGAGCTGAAAAAATGCCTCTTTTGCTGCTGTGAGGGAGCAGACGGGGAGGCGGGGGTTGTGGAAGCAGGGAGCTCTTCGGCGAGGCTGTGCGGCGGCTGGGACTCCGCGGGCGCAGGGGACGTGGGAGGGACTTTAGGGCCGCCAAGGCCATGGCCCTCCTCTCTGGCGGGAGCTCTACCGCCTGCTGGCCCTGTGAGCCTGAGTTACTTACACCCTCAGTGTCCACAGCAGAAAAATGTGCACGCTAACCGTGCCTGCCCTGTGCCGAAGTGCCTCTCGGCACAGTGCCTGGTACTTAGGACCGTCCCAGGGCCACCGCGTGGGGCTGCCCGGAAGGAGGGGAGCTTTCTCTAACCCAGCAGCATCAGTCAGCTTGCCAAGCCCTGTGCCTGCCAGCTTGTGTGCCCGGAAGGAAGAGTCTTCTTGTTCGAATCGGCACAAAAGTTAGTGGTGGCCCTGCATATGCTCAGAAAAGAGAAGTCACCCCTGGCATGTTCGTAGGAGGGAGGGATGTAGGTGTTGATATCAATGCCAGCAAGGAAAGCAATAGGCCTGTCCCAGGAGCTGAGAGATTTGGTTACCCCTCCTGTGGTTGAGAAGGACGCCACCCGAACCTCTGTCAGGTGCTTTCCCCATCTGCAGGTAGCCGGAAAGCTTGCAGGTAGCCTCCCGCACGCCTGCGGGTACAAAATGATGCCTTTGACAGTGGGCACTAACTCCCCGAGCCTGTGCCTACCTGGTCTGCACGACACGGGGACTCCTGCCCCCTGGTGGCCAGTACGGATCCTGCACACTCCCTCGAGCTAAAACAGCCAGGCCCCTTCAGTCTCAAGCACAGGCAAACCCTATCTGAAAAGCACGTTTGCCTTTGGAGGGCAATGTTACTTACTCTCTTATGCTTCTATACTTCTAGCACTTCTGGCCGAAATCATGGGAACTTATGCTTTATAAAAAAGCAAATCGAACACACTGTACTATTTTCAGATTCCTAAAATCCTGTACAGATTTGCCAGGGGTTTTTGTGTTTTGCCTTTAAAGTTGAGTGTTACCTGTCCTCTTTCTGCCAGCACATTACACGCTGGACGTGTTTCTCCACAACTGGGGTCACCAGAGACCTTGTCATGTTGGTTTTAGGGGCTAGACTAGGACCAAAAAAGCCCACTTACATTAAAAAGAAAAAAATATAGTAAAGGGAATTCCCTGGCGGGCCAGTGGTTAGGACTCCGCAGTTTCACTGCTGGGGCCTGGGTTCAATCCCTGGTCAGGGAACTAAGATCCCTCAAGTCGTGTAGCATGACCAAAAAAAAGAAAAAAAATTATGGTAAAATATACATAAGATGTACCATTTTAGCTATTTTAAAGTGTACAGTTCCATGGCATTAAGTACATTCACATTGTTCTACAACCATCACCACCATCCCCCTCCAGAACTTTTTTCATCTTCCCAAAGTGAAACTTGGTACTTATTAAACAATTACTCTCCATCTCCTAGAACCACCATTCTACTTTCTGTCTCTACGATTTTGACTACTCTAGGTACAAGTATGTATATTTTTGATTTTCACAGGTGGGCTTTTATATTATGACACAAAGAGAAATTTCGAATCTACAGAGAATATATATACCCTTCATGTCAATAGAAACCAATTATATGCCACAAAGAAAAGGATAATAAATTCGAAAATAACAAGAGATTCTATAATTCAGAAACTTTAGCTATAGCCCAATACAGTTAGAAATCAACCACAAAAAGATTTTTTAAATTTTCGTTTGGAAATTAAGAAACAGTCTCTCAGGTCTAAGAGGAAATCAAAATTATTGGGAAAATTAGTGAATTTAGCAACGTCAGTGGATACAAGGTCAATATACAAAAAAATAATTGTTTCTATATACTAGCAGCAAACAGTTGGAAAATGAAATTTAAAAATACCGTTTATAATAGCAGCAAAATAGGAATAAATTTAACAAAAGACATATTAAGTTTATAATTGCTGAGAGAAATTAAATAAGATTTCATAAATGGAGAGATATATTTGTGGATTGGAAGACTATATATATATGTGTATATATATATATATATATATATATATATAATTTTTTTTTTTAATGGCTGAAAACAGCACAAATTTATTATCTTCCAGTTCTGGAGATCAGAGATTCAACACAGATCACTGGATAAAATGAAGGTGTCAGGGCTTTCCCTGGTGGTCCAGTTGGTTAAGACTCCACACTCCCAATGCAGGAGGCCCGGGTTTGATCCCTGGTCAGGGAACTAGATCCCATATGCCGCAACTAAGAGTTCACATGCCCTAAGAACTAAGAGTTTGCATGCCGCAACTAAAGACCCCGCGTGCCACAACTAAGACCCAGCGCAGCCAAATAAATATTTTTTTAAAAATCAAGGTGTCAGCAGGGCTACATTTCTTTTTTTTTTTAAGTGACGAATAGTTGATTTACAGTGTTGTGTTAGTTTTGGGTGTATAGCAAAATGATTCAGTTATACATATGTATACATTCTTTTTTATATTCTTTTCCATTCTGGTTTATTACGAGATATTGAATATAGTTCCCTGTGCTATACAGTAGGACCTTGTTGTTTATCCATCCTGTATATAATAGCTTGCATCTACCAACCCCAAACTCCCAGTCCATCCCTCTCCCCCGCACCCCTCCTTGTGACCACAAGTCTGTTCTCTATGTCTGTGAGTCTGTTTCTGTTTTGTAGATAGGTTCATTTGTGTCATATTTTAGATTCCACATATAAGCAATATCGTATGATATTTGTCTTCTCTGTCTGACTTACTTCACTTAGTATGATAATCTCTACTTCCATCCATTATTTCATTCTTTCTTATGGCCGAGTAGTATTATACATATGTACCACATCTTCCTTATCCATTCATCTGTCAATGGACATTTAGGTTGTTTCCATGTCTTGGCTATTGTAAATAGTGCTGCTATGAAAGTAGTGGTGCATGTATCTTTTTGAATTATAGTTTTGTCTGGATATATGCCCAGGAGTGGGATTGCTGGATCACATGGCATCTCTATTTTTAGTTTTTTGAAGAACCTCCATACTGTTTTCCATAGTGGCTACACCAACTTACATTCCCACCAACAGTGTAGGAGGGTTCCCTTTTCTCCACACCCTCTCCAGCATTTGTTATTTGTAGAGTTTTTAATGATGGCCATTCTGACCAGTGTGAGGTGATACCTCATTGTAGTGGGGTTTTTTAAATTAATTAATTTATTAATTTATTTATCTTTTGGCCACGTTGGGTCTTCGTTGCTGCGCGCAGGCTTTCTCTAGTTACGGCGAGCAGGGGCTACTCTTTGTTGCGATGCGCGGGCTTCTCATTGCAATGGTTTCTCTTGTTGCGGAGCACGGGCTCTAGGCGCTCGGGCTTCAGTAGTTGTGGCATATGGGCTCAGTAGTTGTGACTCGCAGGCTCTAGAGCTCAGGCTCAGTAGTTGTGGTGCATGGGCTTAGTTGCTCTGCGGCATGTGGGATCTTCCCAGACCAGGGGTCAAACCCATGTCCCCTGCATTGGCAGGTGGATTCTTAACCACTGCACCACCAGGGAAGTCCCGTCATTGTAGTTTTGATTTACATTTCTCTAATAATTAGCGATGCTGAGCATCTTGTCATGTGCCTCTTAGCCATCTGTATGTCTTCTTTAGAGAAATGACTATTTAGGTCTTCTGCCCATTTTTTGATTAGGTTGTTTGGTTTTTTTGTTGTTGTTGAGTTGTATGAGCTATTTGTATATTTCAGAAATTAAGCCCTTGTCAGTCGCATCATTTGCAAATATTTTCTCCCATTCCGTAGGTTGTCTTTTTGTTTTGTTTATGGTTTCCTTTGCCGTACAGAAGCTTGTAAGTTTGATTAGGTCCCATTTGTTTATTTTTGCTTTTGTTTCTATTACCTTGGGAGACTGACCTGAGAAAACATTGGTATGATTTATGTCAGAGAATGTTTTGCCTATGCTTTCTTCTAGGAGTTTTATGGTGTTTTGTCTTATATTTAAGTCTTTAAGCCATTTTGAGTTTATTTTTGTGTGTGGTGTGAGGGTGCATTCTAACATCATTGATTTACATGCGGCCGTCCAACTTTCCCAACAGTGCTTGTTGAAGAGACTCTTTTCCAGTCCATATTCTTGCCTCCTTTGTCGAAGGTTAATTGACTGTGTGGGTTTATTTCTGGGCTCTCTGTTCTGTTCTGTTGATCCATATGTCTGCTTTTGTGCCAATACCATGCTGTTTTGATTACTTCAGCTTTGCAGTTTCGTGGAAGACAATATTTTTAAGATGTCATTTCTCTCCATGTTTGTCTACACATTCAATGGAACTACAGCCCAATATCCCAGCAGGCTTTTTTTTTTTTTTTTGGTATAAAAATACACACAAAAAAAAAATCCTGGTAAAATTTCCACCCTGAACACTAGGTCTCTCACTTTTGGAACTCTGAGCTGCCAAATATAAAAACATCTGAATTCTCTGAGGCCACCATGTTGTAAGGAAGCCCAAGCCATATGTTGAGGCTATGGGTAAGTGCTCCAGGTGACAGCTCAGTTGGTCTCCCAGCCATCAGCCAGCATCAGTTGCAGCATGTGAGTGAAGCCATCTTTGACATCCAGCCTGGTGAGCCTTCAGGTGACTGTGGCCTTAGCAGACATCCCAGTGAATTGTGCAAGAGACTCCAAGCAAGAACTGTCCAGCCAAGTCCTTCCTGAATTCTTGTCCCATGAGATCGTCAGAAAGATAAAATGGTTGTTTAAAAAAAATCATAGCAGCCTTATTATAATAGCCCCAACCTGGAAACACTCTAAATGTCCTTCAACAGTAGAAAGAATAAATAAAATGTGGTATACTCATATATTGGAATACTGCACAACAATGAAAATGAACAAATCATGGATTCATACAACAACATGGATGAAACTCACAGACATAACATTGAGTAAAAGAAGTTATACACAAGGGTACACATTGTATGAATGCATTTATATGTAGTTCAGAATCATGGTGATAAAGCAAGAGTAGTGGTAATCCTTGGGTGCACTGATTGGGAGGGGAGACAAAGGACCCTTCTGAGATGCTGGAAATGTTCTCTGTTTTGGTCTGGGTGGTGGTTACAAAGGTATGCGTATATGTGAAAACACTTCAGTGTGTGCAAGGTTTAGCCCAATTTAAAAATGAAAAACATGAGAGCCCAGAAATAAATCCATGTACTTATGGTCAATTAATCTATGACAAAGGAGGCAAGAATATACAGTGGGGAAAAGACAGTCTCTTCAATAAGTGATGCTGGGAAAACTGGACAGCTACATGTAAAAGAATGACATTAGAACATTTTCTCACAGCATATAGAACAATAAACTCAAAATGGATTGAAGACCTAAATGTAAGATTGGAATCCATAAAACTCCTAGAAGAAAACATAAGCAGAACACTATAAAGAACTCTGTAAATAAGATGGGATATATATAAAATAGAATACTATTCAGCCACAAAAAATAATGAATTTTTTTTTGCAGTTAAAATTGGTTTTTATTTGTTCATTCTTTAGTGGAGATGCATAATGACTAGTCAGTATCCCTTATATAAAAGTCCCTGAAGATCAGCCATAGTTAAATTACCACTTCAGCCTTCTTTTCAGGGACAGCAATCTGTTTCCTTACATAAAAAATAATGAATTTTGTCATTTGCAACCACATGGATGGACCTGGAGGGCATTGTGCTTAGTGAAATAAGTCAGACAGAGAAAGACAAATACTGTATATTATCACTTATATGTGGAGTCTAAAAAATAAAACAAATGGATATAACAAGTAAAAATGAAAAACATGAATTAGGCTTAAAAAAATTTTTTTTGAGGTATAGTTGATTTACAACGTTGTGCCAGGGTTTATTTTTTATTATTATTATTTTTTTTTAGCGTTACGCGGGCCTCTCACCGCTGCGGCCTCTCCCGTTGCGGAGCACAGGCTCCGGACGCGCAGGCTCAGCGGCCATGGCTCACAGGCCCAGCCACTCCGCGGCACGTGGGATCCTCCCGGACCGGGGCACGAACCTGCGTCCCCTGCATCGGCAGGCGGACTCTCAACCACTGCGCCACCAGGGAAGCCCTGTGCCAGGGTTTTATTTTATTTTGGCTCCACCGTGCAGCATGTGGGCTCTTAGTTCCCCGACCAAGGATCAAACCTGCGCCCCTTGCATTGGGAGCGTGGAGTCTTAACCACTGGACAACCAGGGAAGTCCCCAGAGTTTTATTTTAAAGATATTATACCATTAAGTTGGCTTGAGGTGGAGAAAACAAAGTTATTGCAGGCCCAGAACCCAAGAAGGCGATTAAAAAGGTATGTTCTTGGAACAGTCTGACTCTAGGAATGAATGAAGTTGATTTGATTCAATCAAGGAGTAACTAGAATAATATGAAAAATATTAGTTGGTCTAGCTCTCAGAAGAGCAGTAGTGAAAGAATGAAAATTAAAGGAATGAAGTTAGGAATATTAAATTGGAGGAACTGAGGGATTTTCATAGGAATATGGTTGATAATGTAGAGCATCAAGCAGATTTTTTTTGTGCTCAATAGAACAGAATAGAGGATTGAGACATAGGCCACAGGATTTCAATATGGAGGAAAAAACAACCACCACCTGGTGTCTACCTCACACTATATGCAAAATTAATTTGAGTTGGATCATACACTTACGTATGAAAGCTAAAACTGTGGGGACTTCCCTGGTGGTCCAGTGGTTAAGACTGTGTGCTCCCAATGCAGGGGGCCCAGGTTTGATTTCTGGTCAGGGAACTGGATCCCACATGCTGCAACTAAGAGTCCACATGCCGCAACTAAAAAAAAAAAAAGACGATCCCGTACATGGCAATGAAGATCGCACGTGTGGCAACTAAGACCTGTGCAGCCAAATAAATAAATATATATATATTTTTTAAAAAGCGAAAACTGTAAAGCTTCTAGAAGAAAAGATAGGAGAAAATCGTGAGCTTTGGGGGTAGACAAAGATTTTTTTTAAACCTGACACGAAAAACTCTAACCATAAAATAAGTAACTCACAAGTTGAATTTTCTCAGAAGAAAATACCCAAAATAAAAAAAATTTCTACTCATCCAAAGATATTAAAGTGAAAAGGAAAGCCACGACTCAGAGAATATATTTTAGATAATATATGTCTGGCCCAGAACTCATATCCAGACATAAAGAACTCCTATACATCAAAGAAGCCAATTTAGTGCCTGTCAACAGGCATTTTACAAAGAAGATATACAGGGACTTCCCTGGTGGCGTAGTGGTTAAGAATCTGCCTGCCATTGCAGGGGACACGGGTTCGAGCCCTGGTCCAGGAAGATCCCACATGCCGTGTAGCAACTAAGCACACATGCCACAACTACTGAGCCCATGCACCACAACTACTGAAGCCTGCGTGCCTAGAGCCCGTGCTCCGCAGAAAAGAAGCCACCGCAACGAGAAGCCCATGCACCGCAACAAAGAGTAGCCACCGCCTCCGAGAAAGCCCATGCAGCAACGAAGACCCAATGCAGCCAAAAATAAATAAATAAATAAAATCTATCTTAAAAAAAAAAATAAAAGAACGGCCATCATTAAAAAGTCTAAAAATAAGTCTAAAAATAACAAATGCTGGAGAGGGTGTGGGAAAAGGGAACCCTCCTTTTGGTGGGAATGTAAGTTGGTGCAGCCACTGTGGAAAACAGTATGGAGGTTCCTCAAAAAGCTAAAAGTAGAGATGCCATGTGATCCAGCAATCCCACTCCTGGGCATATATCTGGACAAAACTATAATTCAAAAAGCTACCTGCACCCCCTCTGTTCATAGCACTATTCACAATAGCCAAGACATGGAAACAACCTAAAATGTCCATCAACAGATGAATGAATACAGATGTGGTACATATATATATACAATGGAATACTACTCAGCCATAAAAGAATGAAATAATGCCATTTGCAGCAACATGGATGGACCTAGAGATTATCATACTAAGTGAATTAAGTCAGAAAGAGAAAGACAAATACCATATGATATCACTTATATGTGGCATCTAAAATATGACATAAATGAACTTATTTATGAAACAGAGACAGATGCACAGACAGAGAGAGCAGACCTGTGGTTGCCAAGGGGGAGGGGGGCAGGCAGTGTTGGATTGGGAGTTTGGGATTAGCAGATGCAAACTACTATATATAGGATGGTTAAATAACAAGGTCCTACTGTAGAGCACAGAGAACTGTATTCAATACCCTGTGATAACCATAATGGAAAAGAATATGAAAAAGAATATATATATGTATAACTGAATCACTCTGCTGTACACCAGAAACTAACATTGTAAATCAACTATACTTCAAAAAAACACTAAAAAAACTAAAAACACCTCACAAAATGGCACTTTAGCCATGTCAATTACTTCATCTTCCTTTCTTCTATCTAATACCTACTGTAAAAAAGTTTTTAAACAAACTTACTAAAAAGTTAAATCAGATTTATTTGAAATTTACCCCGAGTGGAGTCATAAACCGACCCAAAGGTGGCAGCAGAAGAAAAAGGTGAAACAGATGGAGTATCTTTTAGCTACTCTTGTTTAAAGAAAAAAAAAAATCATTTAGTAAAATGTCAGTTATCTGCTGAGGGAAATCTACACAACGTTTAACTCATTGAATTTTCTATTTACCAATGAGGCATAAATATAATATTAAAAACAGTAGAAGAGTTTGAAACTAGGTAGAGGTGGTGACCGTATAGCATTGTGAATGCAGCAAGTACTGCTGAACTGTACACCTTAAAATGTTTAATTTTATGTTATATCTATTTCGTCTCACTTTTTTTAATGAATTTTGTTTTTGCCAGGCCACGTGGCTTTCGGCTTCTTAATTCCCCGACCGGGGATTTAACCCGCACCCTCCGCAGTGAAAGCGGGGAGCCCTAATCACTGGACCGCCAGGGAATTTCCCATCTCAATTTTTAAAAGTATTCAATAAAACAGTAGAAGACAAAAAAAGCTATGTGCCTTTTGCTGTATGTAAACTACACTTCCAATGGAACCCTAATGCATACAGCTAAAGCTATACTCAGGAAAATTTATAGTCATTAATATTTTATTAACAAAAATACTAAAAATAAAGGAACTATGTATTTAATTCAATAAACTATCAAACTAATGATAAAACAGAATTAACAAAGAGGAAAGTTGATATTAAGGAAGTAGAACACAAAAAAGAAAAATGAATAAATGAAAATGGTATTTCTTTTAAGATATGAATAAAATAGAGCAACAAAATAGGTTTGCAAAAGACTTGGGTTCCATAAGTGGCTCTCGTGATTTTGTGTTTAAACTTTGGTGCTGTGTTTATCAAAACCATAATAATTGGATTTGGTGCGGAGTTCATTTATTAAATTGAAAAAAATCCGTTGACCATCGAGATCCTGAAGACCCTGTTTTATAATCTGGCAGGAAAGCCCAAGTTTAAGAACTCTGATTTCAGCTGCTACCTGTCCTGCAGTTGCAGGTGCTTGGCCATTTACCCACATTGATTAGCTCATTCAGGCACGCGATGGCTCCTGCCAGTAAGGTGCTGTCCTCATCTTGGAGATGAAGTTGCCCCGGGGCCCCTGCTGGGATGTGGCTGTGAATTCAGGGTGACCCAGGAAGGCAGGAAGAAGCCCTCGGGGTTCAAGGGCCCCGGAGGCGCCTCGGCAGGTGCAAACAGGCTCCGCGTGTCGGGAGCCGAGGCCAGAGGCGCGGTTCCGCAGGGCCTGCCGGCTAGAGCGACGCAGGTGTGGGCCCTGCGGCGGGCGGGCCTTCTAATTATGCTTC
>NW_021703786.1:40042880-40050354 GCF_005190385.1 Monodon monoceros | reverse complement strand
GGCGGGAGCCGGGCGGCGGCGAGGCAGCCGTCGGCCAAGCGGCGGCCGCAGTCGTCGCCTCGGGCGCAGGAGGCGGGCCCCGGAGAGCCGCCGCCGGAGCCGCCGCTGCCCCCGCCTGCGCCCGCGGCGCCCTCGGCGTCCGAGCTGGACCTGGGCGAGCAGCGGGAGCGCTGGGAGACGTTCCAGAAGCGGCAGAGGCTCAGCTTCGAGGGCGCCGCCAAGCTGCTGCTGGACACCTAGTGAGTGCGGCGCGGCCGGGCCGGCGCCTGTAACGTCCCCGCGGCGCCCGAGCCGTGCACCGGCCGGACAAAGGCCTTCCTGCTCGGCCAGCGCCGCGCGCCAAGGCGGCGGCCTTCCCGCGAAGAGGGTCGGCCCGGCTCTCGGGTCCCCGAGCTGCTTTTGTGTTTGCGCACGTGTGTTTAGAGAGCGGCTGTGGGGGGCAGGGCCGGGGTGAGAGGCGCTGGGACAGTTCGGAGCCACCCGGGAGGCCGGTGGCCCCTGTTACTGCGCGCGCCCTGCGCGGAGCCGGGCGGCGAGGAGGAGCGCGCGGGCCGCTCGGGTTCGGAACCGCTGCGGGGGCCCGAGGGCCGGGGCTCCGCGTCCCCCGGGTTTGCCGCCGCGGGGCGCGGACCCCCGGCTCCCCGGAGGCCGGAGGAGGACTTCGGAGGGTCCGTGGAGCTCGCAGTGAGCTGTTAGCCCTGGGGGGCGCCTCGTCGTCTCCAGACGGGGCCCCTGCCCCGTAGCACAGTTGTGCTACCGAGTAGTTTAGCGCCCTAAATATCTCAGAATCAGTCGTCTTATGCTAGAAAACCCAAGAGAAAACAAAGCAACCTAACAATTGCATAGCAACCTGAGGATTACTCCTTTTCTTGAGCAAAAATGTTCCTTTGTCCTTGTTCTGTAAGAAATTCTCTTCATTAGGACGAGTCTTCTCAGAGATGGAATATTGTGTTTTCCGTGTGCTTCACTTTTTGGTTCATCATCTTGGACTATAGGCTGAACATTTTTCAGTATACATCATCATTCAGTGTTTTTGAGCTAAGGTGTGCCAGCTACTGCTCAGTGTGGGGAATATAAAGATGTCAGAAACGTAGAACGAAAGTTTGAATTTATACTTTAAAACAAACTGATAAATGGCCAAGAAAAAGATTTTAAAATGTTGACATGAAAGGGTGAGATTTTTTTTTAACTTATCAGATTAGCACAAGTTACATACATTTGTTAAAAAACCAAAACTCAGTAAATTAAAAATATATTAAACAATAATCGATGTTATTGTTAAAACATTATTGTACGGAAAATAATCTCAGGAACATAGAGCAAACAGTTAACTGTGGATCCCTCTGGGTGTTAGGACTTACGAGACTTTCATTTTTTACGTTATCAAATGTTGTAATGTTTGCGTTTTTTACCATAAGCATTATTTGTGTCTGCAGAAAAAAATATATCAAATTAACGGAGTCAACTTGTACAGAAACGTGAGAAAGCATTCAGTCTTGGTAACCAAATAAATGCACAATAAGACTGCAGCGAGCTATTTTTCCTGTAATTATTGCTTGAGAAGATTCAGTGAAATGTTTTCTCAATCATTACTGATAAGAGTGTTCAGCCCTTTTGGAAAGCAGTTGGATGATATTTATCAAATCTTAATGTTCAACGAAGGGCCTGACTTATAAGTTTTAAAAAGATACAAGTTGTACGTAATGTGTACGGATAGCTCTGTAAAAAACCACGTATATGCAAAATACCGGAGGAGAATACAGCAGAATTACAGGAGCCTTTTGTTAACTTTCTCCGGACTCGTCAGGTCTCCTTTCTTTTTCATGGCGGCCTGTACACCTTTATCACAAGTCATGTAAATATTCAGTTAATTTGTTTGATGGCTGCTCCAGGTCCCTATGGCCCGGACCACATCTGCTGTATCTTGTTTACTGCCTTCTCCCCAGTGCCTCGCTTGTAAAAAATCTTAATAAGTATTTGCCATGTAAATAAAAACGTTCGGGTGGCTGGATTAGGATCCTCCACCCAATTCTCTTTTTTCCATACTTTGGAATGCTTTATTTTACAATTTAACAAAATAGAAGTGGAAAAAAGAGCTCACATACAAAGAAGGTACTGAATCCTTTTATAAAACTGACAGTGCCTCCTCAGAAGCAGGAACGCATCTGGTTGTCCTGTAAAGACTTCTGTCCCATCTTGCTTCTTTCTTTCAACCATGGCCTGACTATTCAGAAACCCTCATCTTCCTGATTTGTGTTCCCTTCAGTGAATACCAGGGCCTGGTGAAACACACAGGAGGCTGCCACTGTGGGGCGGTTCGCTTTGAAGTCTGGGCCTCGGCAGACCTGCACATCTTTGACTGCAAGTGAGTGCTTTCTCTTCCCAAGTTGCTTAGACGTTAGAAGTTGTGTTAGATGTTTTCATTAATGAAAAAGGTTTTAAAGACTGGGGGAGGCTAAAAATAACAGCCTGCTGTGTGTGACACAGCTCAGTCCTGCAGCACAGCCCCAGGGGTTGTGGAGCAGGGCCCTCGACTTGTGCCCAGCAGAGTGCCCCAGAGACACCGGTGCAGGGGCTGGGGGCTGGCGGTGGGAGTGCTTCCCCAGAGACCTTGCGGCTGGGCACTGAATGAAAGGCCTTGAGCAGAGTCTTCGGGAGTTGGGTGAGGTGAGGTGAGGTCAGGGCGTACGCACCTGGAAGCTTGCCATGCCCCAGGCCACCTGGCCCCGTTGCTCCAGGTGAGGCAGGCAGTGCTGCCAGGATCGGTGGAGCGCCTGCTGTCAGCACCTCCCAGGCCTTGTGATAGAACAGGGTCTCCAGGCTCTGACTTCTGTCTGACCCGTAGTTGGTGTGTAACTGGTTATGCAACAGTATCCAGTCCTTTTGCCCCTTGGTGCTGTGGTGCCTGAGTTACATGTGAAGAATAAATAAATACCGTGGGATTCCTCCCACGGGGAGCTGACCCTGCTGCTAAACAGTGCAGCCCAGATTGAAGAAGCAGCGCCTGGAATAAGTTAGAGGATTTTATACGAAATTAGAGTTTTTTAAAAGGTGGACTAAAACGGGGCGGGGGGGACTTGTATTTAATTCTGAGGATGTGGTTCTGAGGACCGGCTTGGCATGGAGCTGGGCTTTCTACTGTCTCCAGAATCCAGCAGTTCCCTTCAACGTAGTAAACCAAGGGTGGGCGGCAGGACCGTGGTTCTCCGGGTCCTGGTTTCCTGAGGGGTGCGTGGCCTGCACTGCTGGCTGTGGGACCCGTGGGCCCTCCTGCACACACAGAGCAGAGGCCCCAGGCTGCTGGCCCTCCTGCCCCAGCTGCCCTTCCTGGGATGGCGCTGCAAGGGGCTTCACCTCAAGGGTCAGCTGGCTCCTGGGACGGGGCAGGTTGGGCCCCGGGGGGAACTCAGAGGGTGCAGGTGGTCGTTCACAGTCCGAGGTCTGCTCTTGTCTTTCTGTAGCTGCAGTATTTGCAAGAAGAAGCAGAATAGACACTTCATTGTTCCCGCCTCTCGCTTTAAGCTCCTCAAGGTGAGTGTCGTGAGTGGGGCTTACAGGGTGCCAGGTGCAGGGGGCCTCCCGGGCCGTATGCTTTCCCCTGTCACCCAGCTGTCATTCCCCCCTTTATATTGGGTTGGCCAAAAAGTTTGTTTGAGTTTTTCTGTGAGATGTTATGGAAAAACCGAAATGAACTTTTTGGCCAACCCAGTGTTTTTGGATATATATTTGATATTACAGTGGAAACATGTACAAACACAGAGAATCAAAAATAAATAAGATCACCCAAATCCTGTCAATCAGAGGTAACCACTGGTTGTGTTCTGCTGAATATCCTTGCGTGTTATTTTGGACATGGATGAATACATCTAAATAAATCATGTGTGCTTTTATCAAGGTAGAATTTTACCTTTTTATCTGCTTTATAACTGACTTTTATCATTTCCCGATGAAAAATAAATGATTGAAAAGATTTTTAACTTTAGTATTTGGGGGAGTTTTCTGTGCTTGGTACCAGATTTGCAAAGTACAGAGTAGATACATACACGGTGAAAGGCCTCCCCTCCACTGGCCCTCATGCCCCTGGCCTCTCCCCGCGCCTACAACTGTTTCGTAGTTTACTTATAGGCTTCTTGCTGTGTCTGTAGCATATTTCGTTGCATGAATGTACCACGAGCGACCTTCTACGTTTGAACTTCTAGGTTGAGTGCGGTGCTGTCGTAAACCTCCCTGTGTATAAATCTTTGACAGTTTAGACATTAGACATTATGTCTTTGGATCAGTTCTTCTGGAAGTAAAATCCCCGGTTTAAAAAAGGCTTCCGCAGGCTTTGCTCCCTGGGGGGTGGGGGTGGGGGTGGGGCTCTGGCCTGTCCTCTGCTCCCATTGCCCCGCCCCGGGCCCGACAGACGCCACGCCTTGGGCATCATGCGCAGTGCCTGTCGGGAGGGCTTCCCAGAACCACCTTTGGTCGAGTCTGCGCTCCTGGCCTTGGGGCCTCGGCATGCAGTGGCCCCTCGGTGAGTGTCTGGGAGGAAAAGCTGAGATTTAATTCGACACTTCAGGCCAGGGTGGCTCCTTGTCTGTGTCTGCCCTCGATCCTGGGGTGGGTGTCTGGTCGGGGTGGGAGCGCCGGCGGGCAGCAGACCTGCCCTCGCCTTTCCCACGAGCCCCCCTCGGGTGCTAGCTGGAGGCTGTGGCCCCAGCCCCCCAAGACAGGCGGCTCCCGAAGACACGCGGGCGGCCGGGATCTCACGGCTTCGGAGTTGGCAGCGCCTCCGCCATCCCACCGCCGTGGGCCTTCTTCTCCGGCCGCCCTGGCGTCTCGAGCTGGCTCTCTTCTTCCGCCCGGCCTGGTGAAGGAGAGAGCAGTTTTCCGTTTGTTCTTTAAGTACAAACCTCCTTCCTCGATTCAGCAGTGTTTATGGGGCAGCTGCTGTGTGCCAGGCTGCGTTCCACTGAAACCCCGCAGCTGTCGTGGCAGACAGGGCCCTTGTCCCCTGGGACCTCACACCTCATGGGGGAGACAGAGGAACGGGACGAGGCCCGGAAGTGCCCAGTGGAGGGTCGGAGCGGGGCAGCGTGACGGAGGCCGACCGGTGGCGAGTCTCGGCGGCTAGGGCAGGCCCCTCTGGAGCTTCAATGCCGAGGCATGGGGGTCCTGGGCACGGGGCGGGCATGGCGCCGGGGGGCCGCTTGGCGTGTCCGAGGAGCTGCACGTTGGCCCTCGTGGCCGCAGGGTGGAGGTGAACCAGCGGACCGAGCTGGGGCTGGAGAGAGGCCGGAGTGGATGAGGAGACAGGTTTTGTCCTCTGGAGAGTGAAGCCTGGGGAGGGTTTTAAGCGGGGCGGGGACGACATGTGCTTCAGTCTTTGAAAAGCGCGCGGTGGCCGTCGCGTGCAGAGCGGATGGTGAGGAGGTGAGTACGGAGGCCGGGGGCAGCCGGGAGAGGGTGGCAGTCATGGGGACGGGCAGACAGTGGTCAATGGAGGTGTGTTTTGGAGCGGGTGGTTCTCGGAGTCCAGGTTGTGCACGGCCACCGGAGGGCTCGTTAGACAAATCGCTGGGCCCCCTCCTGACTGTGCAGGTCTTGGGGGCGGGGTGGGAACAAGATGGACGTTTCTCGCAAGTTCTCAGGTGACGGTGACGCGGCTGGTCCTGGGACCACGCGCTGAGAGCCGCTGCTCGAGAGGAAGGACGGGGTGTGAAGAGCGGAGAAGGAGGTTGGGCCTCCGAGCAGCTGGTCGCCTGGAGATGCCAGGTCCTGGGGGAGAAGCCAGCGCGGAAGGTGCTGGACTCACATCCGATTCTTGAGAAGGTTGAGGTGAAGCGTTGTGAGCGCTGACAGAGGCGGAGCCAGGGGGTGGGCGGCCGCACACGTGTGTGTCTGGAGTCGTGGGGTGAGGGCAGCTGGGCAGACGGTGCAGTCCAACACGCGGGGGCCCAGGACCCAGCACGTACAGGGAGCGGAGCGGAGGGGCCTGAGAAGGGTGGCCGGTGGGGAGGGAGGAAGAGCCTGCAGGGCGGGGCAGGTTCAGAGGGGCAAGAGTCCGGGGGTCAGGAGAAGTAACCGTTAGACTTGCCACGTGGGGGACACTGGTGATTTCTCATTGGGCAGGAAGACGGAAGAAGCGAACAGGGAGGGTGAGTGTATAGCAGCGTCATGACGATGGACCATGCGCTGTAGCGGCCAGCAGGGTGGGGGTCAGGCAGGTGGACGTGTGGACACTATGGGACAGGGTCTGTGTGTCACCGGTGGGCCCTCGTGCTGAATGAGGTCCAGGAGGCTGTGAGCTGGCTTCTCAGGCCTCCCGAGGGTTTCCTGGGGGAAAGCGTATGCCCAGATAACTCTAAAAGGTTTGGGACCCCTTGGCTGTTCTTTGCGGCCTCCCTGTGGGGTGAGAAGAGGCCCCCCTGGGAACAGTCTTTCGATGCAGCTCTGAGGGCCTGTCTCCCGTGGTGGCCGGGGAAGACCCGTAAAAAGCTCTGACCCTTCATCCCCCCATTGTCTCCCTGGAGAGAAGCTGCTGCTTTCTTGGTTATTTCTTTAAAAGCACATGCCAGGATGTATGTATGCTTTTTAAAAATAGGAATGTTAGTATGCTACACAAATTGTTTTAAACCTTGCCTTTGCACTTAACTTTGTAACCTTGGAGATTGTTCCCTAGTAGTATTTGTAAGTAGAACTGCCTTATTTTTTTCCAAAACTTGGTGAGATTCCATATTTATGCCCGTCCGTGATTGCTCTAACCAGTCTTCTGTTGATGGACAGTTTCAGAGTTTCTAACGTTTAGCTTTTACAAATGCTGCATTAACATCTACATACATCTCATTGGATAAAATACGGAATTTTAATTGCAGGATACATTTCTAGAAGTGGAATTGCTGTGTTAAACAATATGTGCATTTTAAAATTTTAGTAGATGTTACCAAATTTATGGATTTACATTCCTGTGACTCATATCCGAGTGAGTGTTTCCCTACACATGCAATATCATTAGCTCGCTGTTTTTTTCTTTTGGACGTAAAAATTGTATTAGCCCTCAAATTAACTATAACTTTCAATTACCTATAATACGCGTATACCTTAGGCTTCTATTAAGGTGTTTTTTTTTTTAACATCTTTATTGGAGTATAATTGCTTTACAATGTTCTGTTAGTTTCTGCTGTATAACAAAATGAATCAGCTATATGCATTCGTATATCCCCATATCCCCTCCCTCTTGTGTCTCCCGCCCTCCCACCCTCCCTGTCACACCCCTCTAGGTGGTCACAAAGCACTGAGCTGATCTCCCTGTGCTATGCGGCTGCTTCCCACTAGCTATCTATTTTATATCTGGTAGTGTATATATGTCCATGTCACTCTCTCACTTCGTCCCAGGTTACCCTTCCCCCTCCCCGTGTCCTCAAGTCCATTCTCTACGTCTGTGTCTTTATTCCTGTCCTGCCCCTAGGTTCATCAGGACCTTTTTTTTTTT
>NW_021703786.1:40020153-40042870 GCF_005190385.1 Monodon monoceros | reverse complement strand
ACAAATAACTCAATTTCGTTTCTTTTTGTGGCTGAGTAATATTCCATGGTATATATGTACCATGTCTTCTTTATCCATTCGTCTGTCGATGGGCGTTTAGGTTGCTTCCATGTCCAGGCTATTGTAAATAGAGCTGCAGTGAACATTGTGGTACGTGACTCTTTTTGAATTATGGTTTTCTCAGGGTATATGCCCAGGAGTGGGATTGCTGGGTCATATGGTAGTTCTATTTTTAGTTTTTTAAGGAACCTCCATACTGTTCTCCATAGTGGCTGTATCAGTTTACATTCCCACCAGCAGTGCAAGAGGGTTCCCTTTTCTCCACACCCTCTCCAGCATTGGTTGTTTGTAGATTTTCTGATGATGGCCATTCTAACTGGTGTGAGGTGAAACCTCATTGTAGTTTTGATTTGCATTTCTCTAATGATTAGCGATGCTGAGCATCTTTTCATGTGCCTCTTGGCCATCAGTATGTCTTCTTTGGAGAAATGTCTTTTTCTGCCCATTTTTGGATTGGGTTGTTTGTGTTTTGATATTATAGCTCACTTTTTAATTTTTGCCCCGAGTGAAAACTACCTCATTGCAGTTTGTGAGTGTGGATATTTCACAGGTTAAAGAGAGATGTGTTTTCCCCATTCCTCTGAACTGTCTGTTCATATCCTCTGCCCAGTTTCCCGTTTGTGTTCTCCATTAAGGAAATTAGCCTGTGACGTCTGGCAGATGTTCTTTCCTACTTGGTCCTTTGTAGATGAATTTGAGTCCAGTGAGTGTGTTCTTAGGACCTTGAGTTTGGGGACACGGGGACCCAGTCCCTCGGCTGATCCCCCCCTTCCCCGGTTTAGGCCCGGGATGCAGGGCAAGCTCGAGGCCGGGGTGTTCTGTGTGCAGCTGACTAGGGAGAAGCCCTCAGCTGTCACACTCTAGGCTGACGGGTCTCTGGGCCGTGCAGATGGGGCCCCGACCTCAGGTTGGACGTGACCCCGGGAGCCTGGCGAGTTGGGTTTCCCCATTGAGCCTTTTAGACGATTTGTCTTTGTAAACAACAACTGAAGCTCCTTGTCTGTGTCCCTCAGGGAGCCGAGAGCATCACCACATACACCTTCAACACCCACAAGGCGCAGCACACCTTCTGTAAGAGGTGCGGCGTCCAGAGCTTTTATTCTCCCCGCTCCAACCCCGGAGGCTTCGGTGAGTGAAGGGGGCCAAGCTCGGGGCACCGATGCCCTGCGGCCACGCGGATGGGAAGCTTGGGGAGGGCGCTCTGGTGTCACAGGCTGCCTCCTGCCTGGCCAGGCCCCTCACACGTGTGTGAGGAACGGGGCTCACCAGCAGAGCTCTCTCCTGGCCCTGGCCCTTCCGAGACCATCCGGATCCTGACCCGCATTTCCTGCCGCTGAGGGAGCTGGACTTTGCTGGGGCTGACGGTGGAGGGTAGAGAGAGGCCGGGGGCCTGGGGGCGGGGGAGGGAGTGAGGGAGGCAAGAGTGAGGGGCAGGGATGATGCCAGTAAAAAAAATTGGGTTTGTTCAAACACAAGCACAGAAACCCCAAGCCCGTCTTCGGGTCCTACTTAGATCTGGGGGCAGAGCATCCCACCTTAGACAGTTGTCGAGAATGACACCAGCCGCCGTGCGAATCGGGTGGGACGTAGCCGTGGAGGATGCTCCTGGAATCCCGGCCCCGCAGAGACGCAGCCTCCAGAGCTGCAGTGGGGCGGCTGCGACAGCCTCGAGCCTGGTGGGGGGGGCGGGGCGGGCGGAGCGCGTGATGTCACCCTGCCTCCCCCCTTCCCCCCCCTCCGTTCTCCCCGTAGCAGCTCCCGTTTCCTCGTCATCTGTCACATGGAGAGTCTTTCCTGCTGACCTTCCTCTACGGATGGGGAGGTGTTTATTGCTCAGAAAGCTGCCCCTCTGAGCCCTGGACCAGGCCTGTGAAACCTCCAGGCTGCCAGGCGGAGGTGGCTCTGGGCTCGAGGCCTCCCCCGCCTTTGTCCTCCCAGCTTGGTACTGAGTGAGGTCCAGCCGCGAGTCCCTGGCCCCCATCTCAGAGATGGGGGGAGTGGGCCAGCAGCAGGGGCGCAGGGCCCCTCGGAGAGCCCACTTCCTGTGACACCTGCGGGCTGGGTTGGTCTGAGAGCCAGCCTGCTGCCGGGTCTCACGCCCCCCTGGCTTCCCTGTAGGGATTGCCCCCCACTGCCTGGACGAGGGCACCGTGCGCAGCGTGGTGGTCGAGGAGTTCAACGGCAGCGACTGGGAGAAGGCCATGAAGGAGCACAAGACCATCAAGAGCATGTCTAAGGAGTGAGCCCCTGCCCCCTCCCGCAGGAGGGCCCGTGGCCACCCCCATCTCCGCAGGCGGCTCCGGCACCAGTGTCTTCAGGCAGCTCTTGTCCTCCCTCGGCTCAGATTTTGACATAGGCTAGCTGACACCCTTCTATCTCTTCCCGACTTTTGTGTGATCTTTTAGAAAAATAAATATTTTTAACATTAAAGCAGTTACCGCGGTTTATCATTTTCTCTGTACGTTGATTTTGCCGCTGAGGCCAGTCACCGAGCGGCAGGTGTTTACTGAGCACTGTTCTGGCGCCTGCAGCCACGTCGGAAGGGAGGGGTCAGGAGGCAAACTTAGGGCCTGTTAGAAACGCGTCACGGGCCACCGAGCTGGGAAGAGAATGAAAGGCTGGTCGTGGGAGACCTGCGGGGAGTGTGATTGGAGCCTTTTTTTTTTTTTTGAGAGGTAAATCAGCTTCTGATTTCTTTTTCTTTTTTGTCCCAGTTGTGGTAAAATACACATAACATAAACTTGACCATCTTCACCATCTTTAGCGCACAGCTCAGCAGTGTTGATTACGTTTATGTTTTTGTGTCACCGATTTCCACAGCTCTTCATTTTCCAAAACTGAGCCCCTCTACCCATAAATAACCCCTTTGAGCCTGTATTTTTAAAGGAAGCAAGATTTGGGAAGAGAAGTAGCTGTGGACAGAGGTCCGGGCACAGGGTAAAGCCAGGTCACTCTGGAGGCTTGTGGTGGGAAGAAGCAGTGGGTCAGAAAAATACGTCGAAGCCGACTGTGGACAGTCCTGGGTCTTTACCTTACAGGCGTTGGGAAGCCTTTTGACTGGTTCCCTGTCCCCACCCTCTGTGTCTCATGTCACTTCCTGTTATAATCAGTGCTTTTTATTACAAGATGCCTTCCTAAAGCATTCTTCCATTACGAAGTGCTGGGTATATACATAAAGGCAAACGCCTAATAAATAATTGCTCTTTGCTTTAGGAAAGTGAATCATGAAATGATCTGGGACATAGGATAGACCAGAAAAAGGGGTGGGGGGAGGAAATACAGACACACTGGATTTCCGTGTGGTCACCATGTCAGCTGACAGCCGTTTGGAAGGAGCTGGTAAAAAGTTGTATGGGTGAAACGAGTATATCCTGGTGCAGTGAATGTCCCCTCTGACCTGCCTTCCCTCTTGCAACGATATATAAAACACATAGTTTTGTGTCTCTTTAATACTATTTTATTTTTAAAATTTATCTATTTATTTACTTTTGGCTGCGTTGGGTCTTTGTTGCTGTGCACAGGCTTTCTCTAGTTGCAGCGAGCAGGGGCTACTCTTTGTTGTTGTATGCGGGCCTCACTGTGGTGGCCTCTCCTGTTGTGGAGCACAGGCTCTAGAGCGCAGGCTCAGTAGTTGTGGCGCAGGGGCTTAGATGCTCCGCGGCATGTGGGATCTTCCTGGACCAGGGCTCCAACCCGTGTCCCTGCTTTGGCAGGCGGACTTTTTTTTTTTTTTTTGGTGGACTGCCTTTTCTCTCTGTTTTTTTTTAACATCTTTATTGGAGTATAATTGCTTTACAATGCTGTGTTAGTTTCTGCTTTATAACAAAGTGAATCAGCTATACATATACATATATCCCCATATCTCTTCCCTCTTGCGTCTCCCTCCCTCCCACCCTCCCTATCCCACCCCTCTAGGTGGTCACAAAGCACCAGGCTGATCTCCCTGTGCTATGCGGCTACTTCCCACTAGCTATTTTACGTCTGGTAGTGTATATATATCCATGCCTCTCTCTCACTTTGTCCCAGATTACCCTTCCCCCTCCCTGTATCCTCAAGTCCATTCCCTAGTAGGTCTGCGTCTTTATTCCCGTCTTGCCCCTAGGTTCTTCATGACCTTTTTTTTGCTTGTTTTTTAGATTCCAAATATGTGTGTTAGCATACGATATTTGTTGTTGATATTTGTTTTTCTCTTTTCTGACTTACTTCACTCAGTATGACAGACTCTAGGTCCATCCACCTCACTACAAATAACTCAATTTCGTTTCTTTTTATGGCTGAGTAATATTCCATTGTATATATGTACCACATCTTCTTTATCCATTCATCTGTCGATGGACACTTAGGTTGCTTCCATGTCCTGGCTATTGTAAATAGTGCTGCAATGAACATTGTGGTACACGACTGTTTTTTTTCTTCACACACACACACTGTATTTTATTTTTACAAGAGATAAACTGACACCAAGCATTGTAAATGGGTGACCACAACAAAAGCAACAATGATTGCAATTACCAAACACAAAACACACTCACACTATGTCATAATATTGACATTCAGTCCAGGAATCCTCCACTGTAACAGCTCCTTTACTTTGCAGTGAAAATTGATTTGTATATTTTTTGCCTCTGAGTCCTTGTGGGATTATTTTTTTTTATTCAAACAGAAAGTCACAAAAATTATAACCATCCTCATCAGTCCACTCAGTCCCGTGTAATTAATTTTTTTCTTGATCTTTTGTTGGCGCTTTTATGAGTTCACCAGTTTTCCATTAGAGTTCTGAAAATGCTTCTTCATTCAGTTCAGCAGTAGAGTCAGTTACCAGAAACCTGTACTTGTCAGAGTCTTTCCCATGAATTCCTTGATGATGAAACCCTTTTATAGGAACATATTTGCAAAAGCATCAGAGTGCACCCAGCACTGTCTGTAAATGACAGAAGACTTAAAAATGGCCACGGTTAAAGATGTGATGAAAGTTCATAATAATGCAATGGACAAGGAAATTTAGTTATTTCTGAGATACACATTTTAAAGTAATAACTAGAATTATGACTTACAACATTATACCAGAACATATGAGATTTTTTAGGAATTTCATGTAACGTCTGAAACATTTATATTAACGTATTTCCATACAAGTAACCCAAAGAAAGTTTAGTATTAGTTGTTTTATTTGTTTGTTTTTTTATACTGCAGGTTATTAGTCATCAGTTTTACACACATCGGTGTATACATGTCAGTCCCAATCGCCCAATTCAGCACACCACCATCCCCACCCCACCGCGGTTTTCCACCCTTGGTGTCCATACGTTTGTTCTCTACATCTGTGTCTCAACTTCTGCCCTGCAAACCAGCTCATCTGTACCGTTTTTCTAGGTTCCACATACATGTGTTAATATACAATATTTGTTTTTCTCTTTCTGACTTACTTCACTCTGTATGACAGTCTCTAGATCTGTCCACGTTTCAACAAATGGCTCAATTTCGTTCCTTTATATGGCTGAGTAATATTCCATTGTATATATGTACCATAACTTCTTTATCCATTTGTCTGTCGATGGGCATTTAGGTTGCTTCCATGACCTGGCTATTGTAAATAGTGCTGCAATGAACATTGGGGTGCATGTGTCTTTTTGAATTATGGTTTTCTCTGGGTATATGCCCAGTAGTGGGGTTGCTGGATCATATGGTAGTTCTGTTTTTAGTTTTTTAAGGAACCTCCATACTGTTCTCCATAGTCGCTGTATCAATTTACATTCCCACCAGCAGTGCAAGAGGGTTCCCTTTTCTCCACACCCTCTCCAGCATTTGTTATTTGTAGATTTTCTGATGATGCCCATTCTGACTGGTGTGAGGTGATACCTCACTGTAGTTTTGATTTGCATTTCTCTAATGATTAGTGATGTTGAGCATCCTGTCATGTGCTTCTTGTCCATCTGTATGTCTTCATTGGAGAAATGTCTGTTTAGGTTTTCTACCCATTTTTGGATTGGGTTGTTTGTTTTTTTGATATTGAGCTGCATGAGCTGCTTGTACATTTTGGAGATTAATCCTTTGTCAGTTGCTTCTTTTGCAAATATTTTCTCCCATTCTGAGTGTTGTCTTTTGGTCTTGTTTATGGTTTCCTTTGCTGTGCAAAAGCTTTGAAGTTTCATTAGGTCCCATTTGTTTATTTTTGTTTTTATTTCCATTTCTCTAGGAGGTGGGTCAGAAAGGATCTTGCTGTGATTTATGTCATAGAGTGTTCTGCCTATGTTTTCCTCTAAGAGTTTGATAGTGTCTGGCCTTACATTTAGGTCTTTAATCCATTTTGGGTGTATTTTTGTGTATGGTGTTAGGGAGTGTTCTCATTTCATTCTTTTTTTTTTTTTGCGGTACGCGGGCCTCTCACTGCTGTGGCCTCTCCCGTTGCAGAGCACAGGCTCCGGATGCGCAGGCTCAGCGGCCATGGCTCACGGGCCTATCCGCTCCGCGGCATGTGGGATCTTCCCAGACCGGGGCGCGAACCTGTGTCCCCTGCATCGGCCAGCGGACTCCCAACCCCTGCGCCACCAGGGAAGCCCTAATTTCATTCTTTTACATGTAGCTGTCTGGTTTTCCTAGCACCACTTATTGAAGAGGGTGTCTTTTCTCCACTGTATGTTCTTGGGCAGGTGGATTCTTAACCACTGCGCCACCAGGGAAGTCCTTTGTGTCTCTTTAAAAACATAAATGGCATTCTGTACATTTTGTTCTGCAACTTGCATTTTTGTTTGGTAACATCTTGATCTCATGTCAACATACAAATCCTCATTATTGGCTATTACATAGATTTGCAGAGTATGGGTCTAGTCTATTTAACTTTTTTTTTTTTTATGGAAATTAGGGTTTCCAGTTTCTGCTTTACAATCAATGTTGGTAGTGAGCATCCTTTTACAGGCCTCTTTGTACATGTGTATTATTTGAGGCTATAGAAGATGAATTGCTAGGTTGAAGATACGCATATTTTAAACATTAAAAATGCTCAGTTTCCCTCAGAAAGTATATACCAGCCCCTAAAAGGTCCATCAACCCTGTAAATAGCAGTGCCCTCACCAACACCTGATGTTATCGGTCTTTTTACTTGTGACCAATCTGTTGGGTGAAACAGTTTCATTTCTTTATGTTTCCATTTTCCTGATAACCATGAGTTTGAGCATCTTTTATGTTTTTGGACCCATTTTTATTTCTTGTCCTGTAAGTTCCTTGATCACATCCTTTGCCCATTTTTGGGGGGGGGGGGCTATTTTTTTTCCACCCACATGTTAAAAAATATTAGTAAATAATGTGTTTCAGATACTATTTTTAAAATTAATTTTTGGTGCTTTGTATGTTCAGGATATAAATCCTGTGATGAATTTTGCAAATATCCTTTTACAGTTTGTCACTGTCCTAACTCTGTTTATTCGGGTTTTAGATTTTGAAGCGCTCAAATTTATCAGTCTTTTTTCTTTTCTTTTTTTTTTTTCCTTTATGGCATTCTGACTTTTCTGCTTCCTGGCTTTTGTGATTTATATCTTGTTTGGGAATACCTTCCTATCGAGCTTATAAACTAGATTTTCTCCTACTTTCTCATAGTTTTTTGGTGCCTTTTTGGTTTTGTTTTAAAATATAGCTCTTTAATCTGTCTGGATTTTTTTTTTTCTGAGTGGTTTTCATTTTTAATTTTTGTCTGTGGTATGAGGTTGGGGTTCAGCTCCCCACCCTCAAAATGGATAACCACTGCATTGGCCCTTCCACTGACTAATCCATCCATTCCTTACTGATTTAAAATGTATGTTCTAGATGAGGTTGTTTCTGGACACTACTTTTTTTTTTTAATTTATTTTTCTATAGTCCCACAGTTACCAAAGCATTCTAAATCCCTAAAGTTTAATGATGTGCTTTAAAAAACCTGATAGAATAAATCTTCCTCATTATTCTTTTTGATTATTTTGTCTTCCAGATGAATTTTAGAATTAGTGTATCGAGTGCCATATAAAATCCTGTTCGGACATTGATTGAGAGCGTGCTGAGTTTATAAATTAATTGTGGGGGGGCAGGGGACAGGCTTCTTTACAATACTCAGTTTTATCCTCTGGGAAAGTGCGATATCTCACCAGTTGGTTTTGTTCCTCTCTGCTCCTCTGTCAAGCTTCCTGCTATTCTCCATGTGGCAGCCGTGTAGATGGCACATTCTGTGTTAGGTTTATTCCTGGATGTCTTATGGTTTTTGGCCGTCCTTGTGAACGGGATCTCTTCTCCACTTTGCAGTTGGTTATTGCTGGTGGGGAGGAATGCTGTTGTCTTTGGTATGTTACATTTTACCTGGCTACTTGTTGAGTTTCTGGTGACTTTCTAAGCCAGCCTCCTGGAAGCACCCCTCGGCAGTGAGGTCACCTGGCGGGCCCCCGGCTGGAGACTCCCGGCTTCATCCTCCTGAGCTGTCTGTCATCTTAGATGTTGGTATTTTCCCACATGCTTGGGGCTCAGAGAAGGCAAGAGTGTGATGCTGGCTAGAAGGAGCTCTGGCTAAGACTGTGCCTTGGAACATTAGATGCTGTCGGTAGCAGCCTGGCACCTGTCGCTTCCTTTTGGTCGCGGCCAGGAAGCTGCCTCTCACGTGACAGTCCCACACATGCCCCGTGGAGGAATCTGAAGGCATCTGTGTTACAGCTTTGTTGTGCATCTTCTGAATTCATAAAGGAAGGCAACAGTCCTAAACATGGCAGGAACTTCCAAAAGACAAGTTCAACTAGCTGTGGTGGGTGGAAATCCAAGCGCTGGGATTCCCCCAGGATTCTTTCTTTCCTGAAATCAACCCTCACCCCTTTAAGGCCCGGGTCACGGACCGGTGCTGCTTTTGTGACTGAGGAGGTGCTCGGGGACAGTCTGTGGACCCCTAGCTCGCCCTCTTTTGCTCCCCTCGGGCGGGGAGAGCAGCCCTGGCGCTGGGACACAGCCGTTGCTCGGGGCCCAGGCTGGCAGACGACTTCCGGGAGAGCACGTTTCTGCTGTTCCTGGTGGCTTCCTTTCAGGCAGCAAGGCTGCCACCGTGACCATCCATACGGAGTAGACCTAGGTCGGTGGGAGGAACGACCCTCAGCAATTCCACGCTCATAGACTCTGATGAACCCTGTAGATCACTGGAATCCTTTCCCTTGAAGACCTCACCGCTCCCAAACTCCTCAAGACCTTCCCCCAGGGGCACTGGGTCAGACCCTGTGTTATCCAGCTTTTAATTACTGAAGCTGACTACACTTCATGTAGATTTTTCTGGTAATACTGTCCACGAGGGATGGGAGCCCCTGGCAGGGGTACCTGTAGGATTCAAACTTGACCAAGACCTTAACACTCTGATCAAACCAGAACCATGTTTCTGCTGCCCGACCTCTTGTGGGCCCAAGAGCGTGAACGTCCTGTTCTGTCCGTCCCTCCACACAGTTTGACTGGCTCACTTTTCTCAGGATTCACTGACTTTACACGATAGGCTGGTCGGGTGGTCTCCAGCGTGAGGTGTGCTCCCTCCAGGAAGTGCTCAAGAGGGTCCATTATGGGTGGGAAGAAAACGTTAGAACTCCTATTTATCCTTTACATTTTTTTTTCCGTATGTTTTATAATGTGCACTTAGAATGTATACATTATTGAAAACTCAAAAGTCGGGAGATCATTGCCGTAGCCGCTTGATTCTGTTCTCCCTCTGATCAGTGCTGCACATCAAACAACTGTCTGTGCATCTTTGTACGAGTTTCTACTTCCCAAGGATAAGTGCACGTGGAGTCCAGGGATATGTACATTTTAAAGATTTCTGACGTACTGATTTCCAGAAGATTCCACCATCTTCTGTTTGCCCCAGCAGCATATATGTGTCCATTCCCTCACCTACAGAACACTGGGCGTTACTATTGATAGACATCTTTGCAAATTAGATAAGTGAAAATGGCATTTTCATATAATCTGTGTTCCTTTAGTTAGTAGTGGGATTTTTTTCACATTTATTTCGTGTGTGTGTGTTTGTGAGAGAGAGAGAGAGAGAGAATGAGAGGGAGAGAACGAGAGGGAGAGAGAGAACGAGAGGGAGGGAGGGGGCAGACCTGTTCATGTCCTCTACCTTCTTCATTTTCTTCCCTGGAAAACTCCTACTTTAATCCAATCACCACCTTCAGTGAAAAATAGATATTCATCTTTGCCTTAATTTGTAGGCACTACAGAGGTTGAATAGCTTTTCCTGTTTAATGGCCATTTAGATTTCCTCTTTCATGAATTTTCCATCCTCAATCCATTTTTCTTTTGGGATGTTTTCTTATCAATCTTTATATATTTGGGCTATTAACACATCTGTGATACCTGTTAATTTCAGAAACCTGTGACATATCTGTTTTTTTCCTCTACTCCTTTTATGAGTTTCCAGCCTGGCTGTGTAAGGGCTGCCCCATTCCAAGGTATATATGCATTTAGAGTCTCCCAAGTTTCTTAAACAATATTTTAATTGTTTTGATTTTTGTGTATAAATCTGTAATTCATGTACAGTGTGTTTCTGTACTTGGTATCAAGTATGGAGTCTTTGTTTTCTTACAAATGCCTGACCAGCCATCCTGAAACAATTTATTCAATGTTTCTCCACTGAGTTAAAATGCCCCCTCTACGGTACAGTAGCTCTCATATAATATGGATCTGTTTCTGGATTTTCTCTTCTGTCCAACATCTGTATACTCCTTTGCTTGTATCATACTGTTTTGGTTGCCGTGGCTTTATAAGTTTTAATGTATAGAAAGGCAGGTCCCATATCTGCATTGTTTTTAATATTGATATTTTGGCTATCCTTGGACATCTCCTCTTCTAATATATTTCAAAAATAATTTTATCCAAGTCCAGAGATAATCTATGGAGTTTCTGACTGCAACTACATTAAATGTATATGTTAACTCTGTAAGAATGGGAATCGATGAATATAACATGTAAATATATAAGTTTAGAAATTGGAACTTGTATATACCATATATATTTGGTGCTTTTCAGTTTATTTATTAACTTTGTAAGGTTTTTTTTTTTTTCCTATACGCGGGCCTTTCACTGTTGTGGCCTCTCCCGTTGTGGAGCACAGGCTCTGGACGCGCAGGCTCAGCGGCCATGGCTCACGGGCCCAGCTGCTCCGCGGCATGTGGGATCTTCCCGGACCGGGGCACGAACCCGTGTCCCCTGCATCGGCAGGCGGACTCTCAACCACTGCGCCACCAGGGAAGCCCTGTAAGGATTTTATATTAAATCTCTATCAGGGAACGTGGTACAGTTCTCCATTTATTCAGGGCTTGTTTTATGTCCTGCATTAAATTTTTTTTTTAACTTTTAACTATATTTAAAAGAAAAGCAGTAAGCACTAAAACTGGGTTAACGTACAAATAAGATTTGTACTCTGCAGGATTTACTAGGCTAGCAGGTAAGGTGAGTATCACCAGGCTCAGAGAGCAGTGCCAGCTTTATCATGTGCGTATCCTTAGAGTAAGCTAGAACATTTTAATGCAGTATTATTTCTTGAATTGAGATAGAATTCATGCACCATAAAATGTACCTTTTAATGCGTAGAATTCAGCGATTTTTATATATTCACAAGTCTGTCCAGCCTTCACCACTGCCAAATACAGAACACTGCACATCCCCCAAAGAATCCCCACACTCCTCATCGATCACTCCTTTTCCCCCCCCCGGAAAACACCAATCTACTTTCTGTCTCTGTGGATTTGCCCGTTCTGGACATTTTATATAAGTGGATTTGTACGGTAGATGGCCTTTTGTGCCCAGCTTATTTTACTGAGCATAATGTTTTTCAGAGTTCATCCTCGCTATAGCATGTGTCAAACACTTCATTTCTTTTTATGGCTGAATAATATACAAAATGCCATATTTATCTTTTCATCAGTTGATGGACATTTGGGTTGTTTCCACTTTTTGGCTGTTATGAATAATGCTGCTACGAACACCCGTGCACAAGTTTTTGTACAGACGTGTTTTCAGTTTTCTTGGGTGTATACCTAGGAGTGGAATTGCTGGGTCTGATGGTAAATCTTTTAAGTTACTGAGGAAGAACGAAACTGTTCGCCACAGCAGCTGCACCGTTTTACATTCCCACCAGTCATGTTCGAGGGTTCCATTTCTCCATACGCTCACCAAAACTTGTTATTGTCTGTGTTAGTTTGTTTTAATCACTGCCTTTCTACTGGGTGTGAAATAGTATCTCATTGCATTTTTTTGTTTTGTTTTTGTTTTTTGGCTGTGCTGGGTCTTAGTTGTGGCTCGCGGGATCTCTTGTTGTGGCGCGCGGGCTTCTCTCTCTGTGTGGCGTGCGGCTTTTCTCTTCTCTAGTTGTGGCATGCAGGCTTAGTTGCCCCGCCACATGTGGGATCTTAGTTCCCCAACCAGGGATCAAACCCGTGTCCCCTGCATTGGAAGGCAGATTCTGTACCACTGGACCAACAGGGAAGTCCCCTCATTGTGGTTTTGATAGACATTTCCTAATGACGAATGATGTTCTTGTGCTCATTGGCCGTTTGAAAATCTTGGATAAATGTATATTCAGGTCTTTTGCCCATCTTTTAATTAGGTTGTCTTTTTGTTGTTGAGTTGTTTATATATTCTGGATACTAGGTCCTTATCAGATATTTGATTTGCCAATACTTTTTCCCATTTCACTTTTTAAAAAAAATTAATTAATTTATTTTATTTATTTATTTTTGGCTGCGTTGGGTCTTCATTGCTGTGCGTGGGCTTTCTCTAGTTGCAGTGAGCGGGGGCTACTCTTCGTCGCTGTGAGCAGGCTTCTCACTGCGGTGTCTTCTCTTGTTGCGGAGCTCAGGCTCTAGGCGCGCAGGCTCAGTAGCTGTGGCTTGCAGGCTCTCTAGAGCCCCGGCTCAGTAGTTGTGGCACACAGGCTTCGTTGCTCCGTGGCACGTGGGATCTTCCCGGACCAGGGCTCGAACCCGTGTCCCCTGCATTGGCAGATGGACTCTTAACCACTGTGCCACCATGGAAGCCTCCATTTCACTTTCTTGATAGTGTCCTTTGATGTACAAAGGTTTCTATTTTTTCTTTTGTTGCTTGTGCTGTTGGTATCATATTTAAGAAACTGTTGCCTAATCCAAGGTCACAAAGATTAACATTTGTGTTTTCTTCTAAGAGTTCTATAGTTTTAGCTCTTAAATTTAGGTCTTTGTAGTAGTTTTTAAAATTGGGACATGTGAGTCTTTACAACTTGGTTCTTTTTTTAAGATGGTTTGGCTTCTGAGGCTCTTGCAATTCCATATTGTTTTAGGATCAATTTGTCAGTTTCTGCAAAAAAGATAGCTGGAATTTTAATAGTGATTATAAAATTTAGACAGATCGGGGCTTCCCTGGTGGCGCAGTGGTTGAGAGTCCGCCTGCCGATGCAGGGGACACGGGTTCGTGCCCCGGTCTGGGAAGATCCCACATGCCGTGGAGCGGCTGGGCCCGTGAGCCATGGCCGCTGAGCCTGCGCGTCCAGAGCCTGTGCTCCGCAACGGGAGAGGCCGCAACAGTGAGAGGCCCGCGTACCGCAAAAAAAAAAAAAAAATTTAGACAGATCTTATATCTTTTATGTTGAGCTTATTCCTAGGTATTTCATAGTTCTTGAAGTTGGTGAGAATGGGATTTTTTCCCCCATTTTCATTTCTGTCACATTATTGCCAATTAAAGACAGTCTATTGATTTTTGTAAAGATATCTATTATCCAGCTGCCTTACCAGATTCCCTCACTTATTTTAGTAGATTTTATGGACATCTCTTGGGTTTCTAAACATAGCTGTCTCTTCTAATACTTATATCAGTTATTTTCTTGTTCTGTCCTACTTTGTCAGCTTCACCCTTCAGAACAACCTTGATAATCACGATGATGGCAGCTTACCTTTCTACCTTGTCCACTTGGTTTTAGGTGCTAGATTTTGGTAAATAGTCTTTATTATATTTACGTTGTATTCTTTTTTCCTATTTTTCTTGAAGGTTGTTATTAGGAATAGTGACTGAATTTTGTTATCTTTCGGTGCCTATGCGTAGAATATGGTTTTTCTTCTTAATTTGTTGATGTAATGAATTATGTTGATGGATTTCCCAAAGTAGAACCATTCTTACACTCTGGAATAATACCCTGCTTGGTCATGGAGTCGTAATTCTTTTGATGCACTGCTGGATTCAGTTTGCTAATATTTTCTTTTACATTTTTGCATCTGTATTCACAAATAAAATTTCAGGGTTTTTTTTGGTGCTATTTCATGTTTTGTTGTCTGTGAATTGGAGTACTTTTCTATTTTATGCTCTAAATAATATTGGAATTATTTTTAGATAGCTGCAAAACCATCTAGACTAGGAATCTTTAAAAAATCTGTTATAATTACCTTTCTAATTTCTTCTGTGGTTATTGGGTCTGTTCCCTTTCACTTTTTAAGTCAATTGTAGTCATGTAAAGTCCCATTAATAAGGTGCCCACCATTGGATATAATCCAGTTCTTCTTCCCTAGTTCCTATTCTCAAATGTGGGTGGCCAAAGCTGTACTGGGGGGGTGGGTGTGGAAGGGGGTTTGGAGGCGACCCCCAGATGGGACTCTCTCAGTTTAAGGAGAGCGTTTTTTACTTTGCAAGGGCTCAACAAAAGCAGCAGTGTGCAGCTCTCCCGTGGACGGAGACAGCCACCACGCCAGCCTCCGTCCATTGGGGGTCCAGCCCCTTGCAGAGCCTGGCTCCTCTGCCTCTCCCCCCTGCTGCCATGCATTTGGTCCCGAGCATCTTGCTGCACAGGTGTCCCTCCCTCACTCCTAGACTCGGCCAAGGAAGCAGGACAGCCACCTGCCCAGGAACGCCGACCTCCTTCAGGTCTTGGGTGCACTAGCTTGATGCTGAGTCCTGGGAAGATTAAAAAAACTGGTTGTCACTCATCTTGCAGTGATGCAACCCTGCGTTTTATGGGATTGAAGTGTTTGGACCCTATCTGTGACATTACGGTAGGGTCTGGCGGTGGTCCAACGTGTACTCGGAAGTCATCCATTTCCTTTCGATTTTCAGTTTTGTTGTCCTGGACTGTGCATATCAGCTCCTATAGTTTTCTCAGTCTCTTCCATTTTTGTGGCTGTCCTATCCATTCTGTTCCCAGTAACGGCACGTTTGTCTTCTCTCTTTCTGAATTGGAGCTTCCCCTCTTTGCGCCACTTCCTGGACCGCCAGCTGGACTCGGAACAGCTTCCAAGCCAGACCCCTTGCTTCCCTTTTATTTGTAGCACCATTTTAGGACATGGGTTCCTGAGTGTTAAGCTCCAGATCTCTCTTCCTATTTCCTGCTTTTCCCAAAAGACTGACAGTGAGATATTTGATTGTATGCCGTTAAACGGACATGTCTTCCCTAGGTTCAAATCTGGTATGTAGGCCACAAAGGTAAATCCAAGGAATTATGGTTGAACTAATTCAGTATAGACCATTCTTCTTTTTTAAAAATTAATTTATTTATTTAATTAATTTGTCTGCACTGGGTCTTCGTTGCTGCACTGGGCTTTTCTCTAGTTGAGGCGAGCGGGGGCTACTTTTTGCTGCGGTGCGCGGGCTTCTCATTGCGGTGGCTTCTCTTGTTGCGGAGCACGGGCTCTAGACGCCTGGGCTCCAGAGCGCAGGCTCAGTAGGTGTGGCGCACGGACTTAGTTGCTCCGCGGCATGTGGGATCTTCCCGGACCAGGGCTCGAACCCGCGTCCCCTGCATTGGCAGGCGGATTCCTAACCACTGCGCCACCAAGGAAGCCCTAGACCATTCTTTTGTGTGTGTTTATGTCTGATGAGCCTGCTTTGGAAACAACGTAAAAATACATTGCATTTAAGAAGGGATTTCAGAGCACTTTACATTCATTTACGACAATTGCGTGTCTGTGTTAGGGGGTTGACATACATTGTGCATTATGTAAACTGTCTTGCACAAGAGCTTGAGAAGCCAGCAGGGTGGCTGTTGTCCTCGGGTGGTGTGTGTTCCGCTGGCTGTGGATTTGCTCCCCAGAGGAAGAAGCTCAATTCTGGACAGGCCGGTGGCCTGCAGGGCCTCCATTTTCTTAGAGGCCGGGCAGCTTGGAGGAGACGGGCCCGGGACGCAGTCTTATGCTGGGATCTCCTTGTCTCAGGGAGATGAGCCGCTCCGGACACACCCTGGGCTCCCTGGCCATTTTTCTCTCTGCTCCTTGGGTCTGAGAGCCCTTCCCGGCTCAGAGGAAGTGCAGAGAGTTGATTCTCATGTACCGGGAGAAGAGCACATAGAGGTGGCGGAACCAGAGCAGCTGGCTGCGGTGGCAGGACATGGCTCTCTGGAAGAATCAGAGGACCGGTCGTGAGTGCTGGCGCCGGTGGTTTGTTGTTTTCACTCTGCTTCCTCTCCTTCAGGCCTCCTCCCACCCACATACTGCAAGCTATGGCCTGATCTGGCTTCTGCTGTGCCCTTCGAACCCCTCTGGACTGGCCTCCCCCGCCTGTCTCCTGATACCGGTGTGATAACAGCAGAGGGTGTTGATGCAGCCGAGCACTACCTCAGTGTAACAGCCCTGTGGGTAAAGGACTATTATTATTGCTTTTTTTAACAGATGAGGAAACTGGTTCATCAGTCTCAAATAGCAAGTAGGGAGTAAAGCTGAGATTAAACCCAGAGCCGTCTGGTTGACTGTGGAGCCTACATTCTTAATCCCTGGCTCCACTACCCTGCATATATAACTCGTATAGGGCTGTTTTGTGCCCAGACTCCTATGGATTAGCCAAGCTGGGTAATTACAGTCACTCTTAGAAGAAGAAGGAAAGGAATAGTACCCATATGTACTGGCTCTCCTTGCCATACAGTGGGGGAAACGTTATCCTGTTATTCAGATCTAGTGTAGCTCAGTCTTTAAACAGAATAGATCACAACAACTGATTTAACTAGATGCAACCTATATAAATGGTTCCTGTTTTTCTCTAGGTACCATGATTAATGCTTATAATCTAAGCTAATATCATTGCAAACCTTTACGTAAAAAGCTCATTTTATATTCACTATTGGAACATCCGTGGCTTTAGGGATGTAAACACCCCTGTGATGACTGTAAGCTTTAAGTTGATAAAGAGAATTATCACCATATTCAGGCAAAATATTACATAGCATGGTTTCAACAGGAAATACAACTAAAATTTTTAAATAAAAATGACTTTCAGAAACAAAATGGATGTGTGAACTCACAGAATAATGTTTCAGTTTTGAAGACCATAGTGAGAATAAAAGGTTCATTTTAGAAAAACGTTGAGGGAAGATAGGAACTCTGTGGTCCAAACACACTTGTCTACTTGTGAGAGATTCCGAGTCACAGGGGCTTCCCACATCCTGCTGCCCAGGTGGCCAATTTTGTAGATTCCCTCGTCTTTCAGTGGCTGCAGCACCCACTCAATAAGATGGGCGCTTACAGTAATTATATATTTATGGCCAGTTCGGTTTTTTACAAGCTTTTCTTCCTATTACTTTTCGTTCAGAATTTTCAAAGGAATACTGCAAAATATCAAAATTGTTGCTATTTCCTCCCTACTTTTGGAACATTTTCACTACGTGTGTTTCAAAACTATGATTTTTCTGATTATATAGTACCATATCATTCACCTGCTAAATGATTTTAGCTCCTTTTTTGGGCCTCATAAATTACACTAGTGAACATTCTTGTACGTCAGTCTCTGGACACAACTTTATTTCTTTAGGATAAAATTCTGGAAATAAAAATTAGTGGGTCAGAGAAAGTATAGATTTATTGATATATTGCTCTGCAACCCGCTTGTGCCTACTGAACGTATCAAGAACTTCAAAAGGTAAGTACAACTTCTGAGAAGAGTTCTGATATTTACTACTGTTGCTTCCCAGAAAATGATAGCCGTTTACACACCTGTGTCATTTAATGGCTCAACATGGGCTCTAGCCTTTGAACCTTTCCACTTGGATAGCAGAAATGGAAAGGGTCAAGGCTACAACTCCCCAGCAGCCTTCTCAGACCACCTGCCCCACCGACCACCAAGAGTTTTCACCAGGAGGGCCTCGCTGGGCCTGACTCCTCAGCCGGCAACCCGTGGTCAGCCCCAGTGGCTCTTTACAGAGGCTCCTGGCAGGTCTGAGTTCCTCTCGGCTCAAGCTGGGAGCACTGGTCCACGTGTAGCAGGGAAAAACCGGTAAATCGAGATGTCCAACCATAAGGGGTGTGTGACCTATCTTATGGTGCGCCCATGCCATGGAACACAGGCAGACATTACAAGGTGAACACCTAATAACCCTGGAGAAAATGGTCGTGATGTTGCTAAAGTAGGTTTCAAATAAGCAGGCTCTGTGGCCCCCGCTCTAAATGCCTGTGCGTGAATACTCTTTATGGAGGGCATATATACTGTCAAGAGTGGCTACCCCTGAGGGGTGGGCTTGCAGGCACTGGGGTTTCTTCTTTTCTGTATTTCCAGATTTTCTACACTGAGCCTGTATTGTTAATTGCCTTTTTTCCAGCACATATTATTTCTATAATCAGAAGAAAATGTGCAAGTCCCTGGTCTGCGGCTCCCAGGGTCTGGCTGCGGGCCAGCTCTGGGGACAGAACTGCTGTGGAAGGCCTCGGTGAGGGGCTTTGAAGAGCCAGGGACGGGGCGCAGACCTGGGGGGGGGAGCACAGGGGTGGCGGGGTGGTCCTCACCTGGGCCTGGGCCGCCTCTCGGCGGCTGAGCAGGAAGAGGGCATCGCGGGCACACAGCAGGGAGCAGGGCAGGTCCAGCAGTGACAGGTACTTGCGCAGCAGGTTCACAGACTGAAGCGTGAGCACCAAGCACCCTGGGGGGCGGGCAGAGCGGAGACTTGCTGCTTCAGGCAGATCTTCCTGGGTGCCCACCCCTTGCTCTGGGCTCAGGGCAGGGCAGTGTCAGCAGAGCTGCTCTTTGCCCATCATTCTCACAGATAAGAAGGGTGAAAGGGCCCCAGAACACCTGACGGCCGCCCTCTACCTGCTCTGTGCCCCCAGCAGGGAAGGGTCGGCTGCTAGAGGCTGGGATCGAGGCCCAGGGAGAGGGGATGCAGATAGGACTTCTGTCCTGGGAGGCCAGAGACCTGGTTCCTGCTTGTCACTAAAGAACTGACGGGCTTGGGGAAGTCCTTTCACCTCTCTGAGCCTCAGTATCCCCATCTGTATGATGGTGTTGGTCATGAGTGTGGGACTGGCCTGTTTCCCAGGGTTGATACAAGGATCAAACACACTAGGGTCATGTTCCGAAGCCCCCGTGGCACCGCCAGCCAGAAAGGCCATCATTCCATCCCCAGGGCTCTCCTGTGAGGGTGCACGTCGTGACAGAAACCAGCTCAGGGAGTTTAGGGGGTGTCGCACAGAAACTGGCCAAGCGGGTCAGACGCCTTCCTGTGAGTTGGGAAGAGTTTCAGACCCGTCCAGCACCCATGCGTCACCCACAGCCTGGCCAGTTAACTGGGGGATGGGTGTGAGTTTCGGTGGACATCCTGAAAGGATACCAGAGGCGGAACAGACCTGGCCAGGGAGAAACCAGGCAGGTGAGGGGCAAGGCCTACGGAGGAGGTTAACTTCCTGTGTCAACCCGACTGGGTCCTGGGTGCTCAGATACTTGGCTAAACGTTGTTTCTGGGTGTGTCTGTGTTTCACGTTTGAATTGGATGACTTGGTTAAAGCAGAAGGCTCCCCCAGCATGGGTGGGCCTCACCCAATCCATTGAGGGCCCGGACAGAACAGAAGGCGGAGGAAGGGAGAATCCATTCCTGTCTGTCTGACTGCAGAGCAGGACATCGGTCTTCTGCCCCGAGACTGAGATTTACACTATTGGCTCCCCTGTTCTCAGGCCTCTGGACTCAGGCTGAGTGACGCCCCAGCTCTCCTGGGCCCCCGGCTTGCCGACGGCGGATCCCGAGATTTCTCGGCCTCCGTAATTGGGTGAGCCAGTTCCTTGTTTTATATGTATATATATAAGTGCATATACCACCATAGCTATCTATCTGTGTGTCCTGTTTGGTTCTGTTTCTCTGGAGAACCCCGACTACACGCTCCTCCCTCACATCCGGAGGATACTTCCCAGTGGATACAACCTGATTTCGAGACCTGGGGACCCGCCGTGACAGGCACGCTGAGCTGAGTCAGGAGAGTGTGGGCCTGCATCCCCCCACCCCCGCCCTGCCCGGCCTGGCTGAGGGCAGCTCTCCGTATATTTACCAGTTTCACCCTAGAGGGATGGTAACGGTGACCTTTTACAGGAGGGACAGGCCTTACCTTTAGGTAACTTCCCTTGTGCGTGCAGGGTCCTGGAGGAGGGAAAGGACAGGTGACAGTGAGCATCCCTCTGCAGCTAACAGGCAGGGCCACGCCTGCCCCACCCTGGGGTCCCTCCACTGTTGGTTTCTAGGCAGTTTCTTGAGCGCAAGTCACCATATAGATTCCCTGGATTCCACACCTTTGGCTACAGCTGAAGGGACCAGGGTGGGTCCCTTACCCAAGGTCAGCCGATCTGGAGGTGGCCAGTGGCTCATGAAGTGCCCTGGTCCAAGCTTTGCCCAACAGATATGAAGGTAAGGACAGTGGACTCTGTGAAGTTTTTCTCTTTTGAAATTGAGATGTGAGAGTGGTGGAGAATATTTAAAATGTTAATTGGTATTTCCTCTCTGATGCCCCTTTCTCCTATTTGACACCCTGCCCCACCCCTTCTGACCGTAGAGGCCCTTCTGTGCTCACTGCCTTAAGAGGACGGATGAGGTGGGTCCACCAGCAATGAACTTGTTTTGAAAGCTGAGGGATGGAGGCATGGGGTAGAGTCCCCTCCCCCCACCAACACACAGACACACGCACTCATCCACCAACACACAGACACACGCACTCACCCACCAACACACAGACACACGCACTCACCCACCAACACACAGACACACGCACTCATCTGGAAGGGATTCCCCAGAGCAGGAGTTAAAGATGAGAAGCTGGGAGGGAACGGATGAACTTACAGGCCTCACACACACACACACACACACACACACCCGCAGAGCCTGAGGGAACGGATGAACTTACAGGCCTGACACACACACACACACACACACACACACGCACACACACACACACCCCCGCAGAGCCTGAGGAATAGAAAACCCTGAGGTCAGAGGCCACTTGTCCTGCGCTCTGGGTACAGCCCTGGGGATGATCTCCAGGGAAAGAGCTGGGAGGCAGCATCTAAGTGGAGGAGGGAGGGGCCCTGGAGACGCGCCTGGAAACGGCACTTCAAGCCCTGAAAAGCGTTGGGCGCATTCAGAAGAGGGTCATAAAATCAGTCCTTCACGTCAGGCTGCCCCCTCCTAACCCCAGGCCCGTCCAGCAAGCTGCTTACGGGCCCAGGGGGAGCACGGCTCCAGAGGTCAGGACACATGCTCTAGGTCTCCATGACCGCGAGGAAATCCCTCAAGATGTGTGAGGATCGGGTTTTTTACTGGTGAAATGCAGGTGCGTGTCAGTCACATGGAGAGGCTGCAAAGAACAAGTAAGGTTTCCTATGACGTGCACATCCTCCTTCTCCAAAGAAAGTCTGAAATTGTGCACAGAATACACAGCAGGAGAGAGCAAACAAGCTGGAGTTAGAGGAGGGAAAAGAGGGTGCAGCCAGGAGGGCCGCCGATCCCCAGAACTCAATCCTTAGTCCTGTGCGTGCGCTACAAGGAACTGAAATTTGGCCCTAAAGCTTTCTGTGGCCAAAGCAGAGGGATAAATCAAATCCGTTCCCCCACTTGCCGTATCCGGGGGTGGGGAAACTCAGCTGTTCAGGAGACGAGACCATAATACCAGGACCCGAGGGCGACTGCCCCCGGGAGCAGGTGGTGAGAGAGCATGGCTCTCTGATGGCCCGAGGGGGGACAGTGACGGGGAAACCAGCCGCCCGGAGACTCAGAGCGCCCTACCTGGCAGCCGCATACAGAGCCACGTGGTTGCTGTGGCCGCTCACGCCTCCCGCGTCAAAGGTCACCACCTGCAGAGACACACAGGCTTTTACTCAGTGCCGAACCTGTCCCTCCCGCCTCGTCCCCGCGGCCCAGGAAGGACAGGAGGCCCCAGAACCTTGTGCCTGTTCACGTTCTGAGTGTATCTGAACTGACGTGGGAGCGGGTCGGGGGTGTGACCATTGCTTGGCCGACTGTGTGGAGACCGTGGCTGTGGGTTTGACTGTTCGCTCTTTTTTTTTTTTTTTTTTTTTTTGCGGTACGCGGGCCTCTTACCGTTGTGGCCTCTCCCGCCGCAGAGCACAGGCTCCGGACGCGCAGGCTCAGCGGCCATGGCTCACGGGCCCAGCCGCTCCGCGGCATGTGGGATCTTCCCGGACCAGGGCACGAACCCGAGTCCCCTGCATCGGCAGGCGGACTCTCAACCACTGCGCCACCAGGGAAGCCCTCTTTTTCTTTTTTTTAATAAATTTATTTATTTTATTTATTTTTGGCTGTGTTGGGTCTTCGTTGTTGCGCGTGGGCTTTCTCTAGTTGAGGTGAGTGGGGGCTACTCTTCGTTGCGGTGCGCGGGCTTCTCACTGAGGTGGCTTCTCTTATTGCAGAGCATGGGCTCTAGGCGCGCAGGCTTCAGTAGTTGTGGCTCACGGGCTCTAG
>NW_021703786.1:39902145-40020143 GCF_005190385.1 Monodon monoceros | reverse complement strand
TTGTGGCTCACGGGCTCTAGGCGCGCAGGCTTCAGTAGTTGTGGCTCGCAGGCTCTAGAGCGCAGGCTCAGTAGTTGTAGTGCACGGGCCTAGTTGCTCCGCGGCATGTGGGATCTTCCCGGACCAGGGCTCGAGCCCGTGTCCCCTGCATTGGCAGGTGGATTCTTAACCACTGCGCCACCAGGGAAGTCCCGAAAATTTTTTTAAAAAGGCATATAAGCTAATTGCATTATGGTGGATACGTGTCATACATTTGTCAAAACCCACAGGACATGCAGCACCAGAACTGAACCCTAATGTGAACCAGGACTTGGGGTGATGATGCTGTGTCAGCGCTGGTTCACTGACTGTAACACATTGTGGGCTCGGGGGGTATGTATGTCCTTTCTGCTCAATTCTGCTGTGAACCTAAAACTGCTCTAAAAAATATACTGTATTAAAAGAAGGTCACCCCAGAACTCAGGTACCCTGTTCTGAGCCCACCCTTCCCCGCAGCCCAGTGTGGGCCCTGTGTCCACTCCCACCTCTGACGCTAGCTGCCCCCGCCCCTCAGGCATGTCGCAGCATGTCACCCTGGGAGTGATGTCAACTTTCAGTGTCTTGGTCTCCTCATCTGTGAGATGGGAAGAGTGAGGCCTGCCCGCCTTTCCTCTCTGGGTCGAGGTGAAGGTCAAGTGAAGCCACGTGGGAGTGTAGGACCCGGACAGCAGTCAAGGCCGAGTGTCCGCTGCCCTCGGGTGGAGGTGATGCCGGGGCCGGGCTGTCACTGGTGAGCTGGGGCGCACTCCCTGGTCTGGGAACTTGGGGCCACTGCATGTTGGCTCCATCACTTCTGAAATTCCTCAGGGCCTTGTTTCTTCTTCATCCTATACCTTCTGATAAGCCCCCTCTCTTCCTGCTTCGAGGAGGGCTGAGCTGATCTGCCTCTAGCCCTGGACTCGTGCAGGTTAGGACCTGACAGCAATGGCGTCTGCGGTTCTTTGCAGAACTCCATCCACCTTCCCCGCTAAACTGCAGAAATCTCTGGGCAAATGAAGTCTTACCCAGACCCCAGTAAACAAGAGGGAACAGTGGGGTTGCTCTCGCTTCTTGAAGATAGTGGCTCACAAGACATGGTCTGTACTTTAGAGGATAAACAGCAACTCATGTCACAGGTGCAGGACACACGACAAATGCTGTCCCAAAGAGGGCTGAAGAAGTCCGGGAAAGCTTCTTGGAGAAGGCGGTCTTAAGCCGGGCCTGGACCACAAATCACTTTTCTGGGACACAAACTTGGGAGGCTCTTCTGAGAGCAGGAAAGGCACGCAGAGCGTGTGTGCCCTGAAGCTCCTCCCTGGATGTTCAGGGCCATGGCTGCAACATGGTCTAAACAACAACCCGGCCCCTCAGCAAGGACCAACCCTGTTCATCAGTGAAGAGCCCCGAAGGAAGGTCCAGGTCGGAGGCGGCCAAGTTCACGAAGATGGGAGTTTATCCTACAAACAGGAGTTACTGGGAAACCAGCCGTTCCCATGCACCGAAGCGGGGGAAGGGAGAGTTTGGGGAACGGCCCTGGGGAAGCCGGGGTGCCGAGGGCCACTGTGGCCCACCTCACAGGCCCTGCCCTGTACCCCAGGCCAGCCCGGAGGACCAGCTCTGCCCCCCTGCCAGGCTTGGGGCCCTGAGAGATTCTGAGCATGGCCTGGGGGGTGGCAGACAAGAGGACCCAGGCCAGGCAGCAGGCCCGGGCCGTGAACCCTCCACCTGTGACCCTCAGACCCTGTGGGAAGTACAGCCGGGAGGGGTGGGGCTGCGGCTCTGGGTGACCGTATTTCCAGCCAGAACAAAGAGGGAAGCCAGCGCAGAGCCCTGCACCTCCGCCTCGTGTGGGTCAGAGCCAGCCAGTTAGGTGGCCCTTTGGCCCATGTGGACGAAGTTCCCGCTGCATTTCTGTCATTAGAGCTCAAAGACGGTCTAATATATCCACGAAAATCTGCTCTTAACAAAGGTCTAACAAATCCGTTCACCTGGAGAATTCATCACCGATAAAAGCTTAACAGCAGGGATCATCTTTTAACGAGGCTTAATCAAAACTTAAAGCAAGTGGTTGGATCTTTGAATGGTAGGTTTTAGGTATTAACTCCTGAAGGGTTAGCGTTATTTTAGAGGTGGACACCTTCTTGGAGCCTTAAGATCGACCGCTGGCGGGGCCCGGGCCGGCGGGGCCCGAGAGTCGAGGTGGGTGTAGCTGGGCCGTCCGCCTCTGCAGGTGAATTGAATGCCCACTAGAGCTCCAGTCGTGACCAGAGTGTTCTCCCTGCAGGGGCTGTGAATTTATCCTCGCAATTTCTGGAGTGAGGACTCCAGGCTTAAAATCCTAGCTTCACACTTGGTGACCCTGGGCAGCTGCTGGGCCTCTGGGGGCCTCAACTTCCTCAGTGTAAGGTGAGCATTATAACAACACCTACCTCCAAAGTTACAAGGATACCTTAAAACTAAAACGCTTGGTAGAAAGCTCTGTGCCAGCGGGTCGTGGCGCAGGCTCGTGGGGTCCTGAGGTTTCAGGTGCCAGCACAGGGGTGGGAGTGGGTGGGTGAAGAGGGCGCACTTTGGAAAAATCTCTGCCTGTGTCTGAGCGCTGGGATTTCAGTTACTCAGGAAAGGTGTGTGTGTTCCTCGGTGGGTTTCAGGCAGACGCAGCTGGGCCTCTGCTTCGAGCGGAAGGCATCCCCTTACCAGGTTGATGCGGCTGGCCTCTACATGCCGGAGGAGGACGTCGGCCACCCGTTCGGTGTCCCACCACACGCCGGGGTCATCTGGGAAATCCCTGGAAGGAAGAAGCACAACCTGGAAACCATTTCTAACCCGGTACAGGCTTCCCCTGGGGCTCCGGTAGGTGTGGGGGGCAGGGGGGAGGCAGCGGCATCCGGATGAAACACGACACGCTCTGGGGGCTTTGTGGCCGGGGGAGGGAGCAGACATCAGCGAGACACGGCTCTGTCCATGAGCTGGGGACAGGTGTGGTACCCACGAGCTCGGACGCAGGGCAGAGGGACACGTGTCTTTGTAAGAGTCAGAGGAACGGCGCGTTGATAAAAGTACGGGAGTTGCTTCATTTAACCTCAGACAGGTGTGAAGGAGGCTTGATGGATGAAGTTAAGTAGCCTGTTTGTTGCAAGGTCGTTAGGGATGGATTTGACCCAGGTTTTCTGACTGTAGAGCAGAGAGGTTTCAGCCCTGGGGAACACCGCAGCCCCATCCCCCCGGGCACCCTCAGGGGCAGAGGCCTCTGCAGGTGACTCCAAGCCTTATTGCTCCCTCCCCCTGCCACCTGCTGATCTGAGGCCAAGGCCGTGGTCTGCCTTCAGTTTGAAGATATTATTCAGTATAAATAGATGGCCATCTCTGCCGGCTCAGGTCCCGGCAACACCCACCCGCTACTGGGAGGACACGGGCCTCTCCGCTCCCCACCTGGCAGGTGGCTGTCACCTCTCCGTGGACAAGGGCCGTTAAGGGACCCACTTAGGACTTTGGTCAAAGGAGAGTCGCTGAAGGTTTTTCAGTAGGAAAAGGACACGAACCTCAGCACTAGATATTGCAGCTACTTCCTGTGCTTCCTTGGCTACCTCTTCCACACCCTGGGGAGCCCCCCGGAGAGCTGGCTTCAGGCTTTTCAGAGCACTGTCCTGCCAGCCGTTCACGCGGGTCCCCTAATGCTCCTGCCACGACAGGACAGACAGCTCAGCTCGGGGACGGAACAGGGAGAAAGGGAGAGGGAGGGACCAGGACAAAGTCCTGCCTTGTCCCCTGGGAGGGAGCTGAATGTGGGATGGAGAACATGGCCTGCTGAGCTCAAGAGCAAGAGAGACGGGAAGGTACCCTGGAGTGAGACAGCTGCACACTCGCCCCTGGCTGGGAGGCCCACGTAAAGGTATCAAGGCGTCCTTTTGGAAACTGGATTTACCAATAATAGTCACGTGGATGGAAAAGCAGTGTGAGTGGAAGGGTAGGATGGCTGTTGGCTAAGCGTAGTTCTCGGGCCTGAAGTGCTGAAAGGGGAGCCCCCGAGTGGGGAGCTCGCTGCCGCCTTCTCGGCACCTCCCTCAGAGCCAGGCCCACGGGAATAAGTATTGCTCCCTGAGGTTCTCTCAGGGCCTCTACCCTGAAAGAGGAAGTCAGCTATTTGGGGGACGCTGGACTGTCGACGCCCCCACCCCCCGTAACCTGATACATCTGACGTGGCAGCACCGCTCTTGGGATCTAGTCCAAACTCCTCTTGGTCAGGCATTCGAGATCTCCCCAGTCTGTCTCCTATTTGACCCTCTTCTCTTGATTTGGGCGAGTAAGTGAGATAACCTATGTGAGAAACTTTACATTCTAAAACTGTAAAGCGATGTGTAAATGTCAGAAGAGGGTCATAAAGTGGTGGCTGTTATTGAGGCATTAGCCTAGTCTAGGCCCCTTCAGAAAGGCAGGCAGGAGGGAAGGGGTCCCCCATCGCTTTTCCTTGCTCTGGAAGTCCCTTGCGGAGATCTCCGTGCTGACTGCCTGCATCAGCGGTCTCTGGGTTCACAGTGGGGTGTAGGCATCCCAGGAGATGTGTGAGGTGATCCACTGAGGTTAAGCAAGACATCGCCAGAATTTCTAGTTACGTTTCTCTCTCTGTTTAAATGTCTATCTTGTAGCTATTTTATAAGGTAACATACGTTAACAGAGTTTGACACGTATACAATTTAAGGAAGCCCACAAATATTGGCAGCGCGTGCTCAGATTTTGTTTCTTTTTGTCAGGGGGCTGTGCTCAGAGCTGTGTGGGGATCACTTGTCTCATCTACTCACCCTCCATTTTACTTCATCTTTTCCTGTATATTTTAAAACAACTTTATTGAGGCATAATTTACATACTATAAAACCTACCCATTTAAAATGTACAATTTAGTCATTTTTAGCATATGTACAGAATTTCTACATTTTATTTTACTAGCATTTTGCATATATTTAATTCTTGATTCTCTAACCTATTGTAAGTTCCCCAATGGCCAGGTGCTACGTTAGCCATCGAACAGTCAGGGCCAGCTAGGAAAACAGAAACCACCAGGGATTTCAGAGGGAATTTAATACAGAGAATTGCTTACCCCATTGATGGGAGGAGCTGAGAGGCCCAGCAGGGAACAAGGAGACGATCAGAGACTGGAGAAGCCACTGTCACCTCTAGGGTGGGACATCAGAGTCTAGAGACGGGGTGATGGTGGGAACTACAAGCGTAGTGGCTGGAGTCACGGAGAACATTTAGCTGCTGATGGCGGTGCTGCCCGAGGTGGAGGGAGCAGGAAAGGCCCTGGTTTTCCCCTCCTCTGCCTTCAGTCTCCCATCACAGCCACCTATTGTCAAACCTATTGAGAAGCCAGGTGACTGGCAAGGGAGCCTGGAAAGTGTGGTGTCCCATGGTCCTGAGCAAAGGCATAAGGTGTTTGGTAGTGCTCCCGGCAGGGGCCCAGTGCACGTCTGCTTTCAACTGCATCCCAGTTTGTTTGTTTGTTTAAAAATATTTATTTATTTATTTATTTGGCTGCACCCGGTCTTAGTTGCGTCACGTGGGACCTAGTTTCCCGACCAGGGATCGAACCTGCGTCCCCTGCATTGGGAGCGCGGAGTCTTGGCCACCGGGCCGCCGGGGAAGTCCCTGCGTCCCCGTCTTGACCCTAAGCCTTCGAAGGGCAGCAGCAGTCCGGCCACCTGCCTGTCGCCGTTGTCCACCCCTCTGGGAATGCCGTCGCCCACTAGCTGCTCGGGTGTGGAGGCCACTGCCAGGAAGCGGGATTCCAGTCTCAGGGAAGGGAGGCGTGGCAGCGGTTGACGGGCAGCTTCACCCCCGCAGCTCAGGGATGGAGCCCCGCCCACGCTCAGAGTGGTCCAGTGTCACCAGGAGGCAATGTGATGAGTTCCAGCTCCCTGCTCACCAGGTGACTGGGGCACGCGCTGTGTCATCAGGAAAGCTGAGAGAACCTGGGCCACACCTCCTGAGAGCCCTGACTTCTAGGACTTTATGTTGCAAGAAGCTTCTGAGGGAGGTTGAAACACTGACCGTGGATGGTAGTTTTTAGGAAGGAGGAGGCATCTCAGATGGTAAATAACATCCTGTTCCCTTTACTTTCCCAGAGCTCAGCCTCGCTCCCACTGCTTCCCGACGGCCTCTTCCTAGTGCAGTGTTTGTTCATTACTGGGTATTTTGCACTGGAATAGTGCCTGGCACAGAGCAGGCACGCGTTAAATGTTGTCTTCCCCTTATTATTTTGTAATGTTTTCCTATTTCCCAAGAGACAGAGGGATTACTTGTCATCATGAGGAATAACTGAGATTGATTTTGGACTAGTGTCTCCCAGTGGCTGCCGATCTGTGGCTCTGATGAGGGCTGAGCATGTAGAGATTGTCTCCCCAAAGTCTCACGCTATCTTGCTCTAAGTGTGTCTGTGATGGGACTGGAACGTGACGTCATCCCGGAGAGGTGAAATCATCAAAGTCAGGAAAACTCCGATGTGGTGCCACCCCATCCCCAAACAGCTTCCCTGTCCCTGGAGTCCTCCCTTCATGTGGCCTCCGGCCTCTGATAACTTGGGATTCCCCTCTGCTCTTCTTTCTACCCAGCCAAATCTCACACATCCTGTAGAGCCTCCTCCACGGACCCTTCTGGATGGAGTTTGGGGCCCTCATTTCTGAAAATAACTGCAAGTCCAGGGATTCCCCCGGCCACCCTCGGGGTGATAATTCCCTCGAAGGACTCGCAGAACTCACCGAGAGCTATGATGTGCACAGTTAACAGGTTTTCACCGGGAAAGGATACAGAGTAAAATCAGAAAAGGAAGAGACACATAGGGCAGAGTCCGGGGGCATTCTAAAGGCGGATGGTCTGTTGTCCTCTGCCTGTGGAATCTGGGCGCTATTCTCCCAGCACTGACGTGTCACAGTACACACGGAGCATCGCCGCCAACCGGGGGCGCTCACGCGAGCTTTGTGGTCAGAGTTCTTATCGGGGCTCCATCACTTAGACAGGATTCATTGGTTGCTGACCGGCTGCCTAGGTGGTTGATCTCAGCCTCCAGGTGAGCTTGACACTGCGTGACCCACAGCCCCACCCGAAGCTCCGATGTGGTGCCACCCCCTCCCCAAACAAAGGCACTGCCATCAGGTATGCCAGAGATTACTCCCCAGAAGCCAAGCGCAAAGGCCAGACCTCTTTTTGGACTTGGCCAAATTCTTTACTATGAACTTCCTTGCATTTAGGAACCTTACTGAACTTTTCTACCAACTATGGCTTGGACGGCCCCACTTCGCACCTAATTAGTGCAACATTCTGCTAATTTCCGTTGTTTTGTGTGTCTCTCTACCTGCAGTCAAGTATGAGAACAGACCTGTGTCTCACCTATGTCTCATGTGGTACTTTGCACAATTCAAGTCAACCCAGTTTATGTAAATAAGCAACAGCAATAAACGAGCTCTGCCGTGTGCCAGGCACCGACCGCGCTGGGGAGCTTAAGTGGTGGCTGAGCCACAGGCAGGTGTACCTGCCTGCCTTTGGGGGTTGGAACATACAAGTAAGAGCTTTGGAAGATAGCAATTTTATAAAACAGATTAGGGACAAAAAAAAAAAAAAGAAATATATATATATAAATATATATATATGAATTGCAGAGGGGAGCAAAAGGCATCCCAATGGGACCACTTCCCCTCAAGGCAGGAAAATATAAAATTTGATAGTGGGAAACTTCAAACAGAGAAATGTAGAAAAAGTGACTCCTTTGAGACCAACGACGTGAGTTGTCTTCTTCCTAAAGTTCAACCCTAATCAACTCAAGGCTTGGGTCCAAGTAATAGCTTCTGCAATAGTTCCTTTCTTCTCTGATGGATTAACAATTCCGCCTTAGATAAACATGCCGGCAGAGGTGTAAACACAAGTGTGAGTCAGCCGTTGGACCCCTCCTTAAGGGAGGGCTGGTGAATGGCCTTTGCCCTGTGTTCCTTTGTGCTGTCCTGCTTCTCGCTGGCCGGAGTTGGCGGGGGTGGGGTGGGGTGGGGGGTGGGGGGTGACTGGAGTTGAAGCAGCCATCTTGGTGCGTGAAGTAGCCTTAGGTATGAAAGCCAGACACGGCGGAGTCACCACAGAGAAGGAGCCCTGGCCCTTCACACCAGGCCCAGACGGTGCAACTCCTATCACAGTTATTGTAGTTATTGTGGGTTTTCTGTGATTTGCTGCATAACCAGATCCTGATTTATATATGCCAGAATTTTGTAAAGCCTCCGTTTTATTATTTAGGTTGTTTCCAATTTTTATTATTGAACTAAGGTGGTAACTAGCATCCTAATACATAACTGTTTGTATGCATCTCTCAGTATTTCCTTGGGATAAAATCATAGAGACGTACCTTCGGGGTCAAAGGTGAAGTGAGGAGAACCTGGGTAGATCTCCCTCTGAGGAACCGTGTTAAGAAGAGGAGGTGAAGGGACTTCCCTGGCGGTCCAGTGGTTAAGACTCCGTGCCTCCTCTGCAGGGTTCAACCCCTGGTTGGGGAACCAAGATCCCACATGCCATGTGGCATGGCCAAAAATAAATAAATAAACAAATAAAACAGTATAAAAAATTTAAAAAATAAAGAGGAGGAGGTGGAAAGCATGTTAACTCACAAGGAACAGCATCACGGAGAGAGAGCCATGCACATCACAGGCTGGAAGGAAAGACTAACAGGGACAACTCTTATCAAGAGCTCCATTCTTTCTAAACAACTTCCTTATCCCTGAGAGCTCCCTGAAAAGGCCAGTTCATTTACATTCTTTGACAGCTGGAGAGAGCGGGTTGGAAGGGAATGAGTTACACGTGGAGTAGGCGCCATGGCTGGCTGAGTGGGCCTGTAAGGGAACACGTGTGTTGTCAGGACCCCAATTCATCTGTTAACCAACCCCTCTCCTGGGAAATCACGTGGATGTAATTCAAAGCCAGTAGGAAAGCAGAGGTCAAGCCCTAAGAGTAGTCAGGCTTCGTATTTAAGGAACATCTGGACTCGCCCTCCTACCTGAGGCAAATGTGATGCGTTTGCTTCAGCAGCTGACAGGTATTCTGCAGCTGCTCGTTCCTCTCCCCGAACCCAGACCTGAGCAGGCCTACGGCGAACTACTGAGAGGTCCTAGAAACTTCCTTTAATTATTAGCAAGCTCCTTCTTGGCTTTTATTGCAATTTTAATGAAAAGAGTATGGAAATGCCTCAGACGCTGATCTATGCCTGGGTAGCTCTGCTAAGATGTAAAACTGAGTAACCCTTTCTGGCTGAGACAGAGGATATGGTGGGCTGAAAACAAGTTTCTGGCCAGGTTTGGCCAAGGAGAGCAGAGGTGACACCTCTGAAGACCTGAGGACAAGGGCAAGCAGGGGTTGCACCGGGCGCCCTTACCCGACGCTTCTCCTTCCAGGAGGATTCCCGCCTGCAGAGCCCTTCAGCCCAGAAATGGTCAAGCTGAAGCTGCTCTGAAATGTCTGGCAAGTCACAATCAAGAGACCCGCGGTCCCTCCCCTCTTCACTCTAAATCTCTAGTCAATCAGGTGATGTTTCCTGATAAAGAAGCCAGCCGTGGAGAACCAGGAATGGGGGTGGAATTTCCAAGGTCGTTTACAGAGGAAGCCTGGAGACTACTTAAAACATTAAAAAGGCCTAGGAAAGATTGTTTAAAGAAAACAGGCATTTTACAAAGCAAGAAATGCAAGCTGCCAGCATATATTCTTTTGATTCTCAGAAAGAGTAAAAACAAATGCAAAATGGTGTGGAGGAGGGCTCACAGGAAAGGGCGTGGCTGTTCCCCCCCCCCCGCCCCCCGAGCTTAAGGCTGCACCTGTGTGCGAGGGCAGTTTGGCTACGGTGCGATTATTCGTGCTCTTTGAGCTTATCTTTCTAGAAATTGACTCTAAGGAAATAATCAGCCTAAAAAAAGTCCGATCAGGCAGAGACACCACTTTCACTGCAATTACCGGGGGAAAGAGGCCGGCAGTTCTGTTGTTCTGCCACCAGGGAGCAATTTCTCTAACTTCCTGAATTGTGGTTTATGAAAAATGCTAAAGATAACACAGAATTTTAGGGCATGTTCAAAGTAAAAGCAAAGAAACTTAGATACACCCAAGGAAAGGAATGTTAAAGCAAAACCAAAAAAGAGAACTCCAGTTAGTAAACTTTAATTTTGCTCCTGACTTAAGAATGAGACTCATATGAAAGAGGAAATCTATGTAGAGGAATTGAATTTTGAAAACAGCCTGTGAGAGAACTTCCAAATAAAGGGCTCTGGGTGTGTTCAAATGGCCAGGTGTCCTGGCCTGGGCTCCCCAGAAAGCAGGGCCGGGACGAAGGCCTATTGGGAGGTGTGACCCGGGAGCAGGAGGGAAGCCGCACGGGGAGGGGAGGCGGTGCTGAGTTGCGGGCTGGCTGCGGGGGCCCGCGGGCTGCAGGACTGCGTAGAAGGCAGGCATCTCAGAATCGTGCATCTGTCCGGGAGGAGAAAGAGGCAGGTACTGATCTCCGGGGCGGGGGGCGGGGTGGTCGGCTCTCCAGTACTTTAGGGCTGAGCACGCGCGGCAGACTCCGCGCAGGGGCAGGGCTGGCCCGGGCGACGGGCAGTCGGCCTCCTGGCCGCGGGGAGGCGTCGTGGGTGGTGCCGGCACGCACCGCGCAGGGCACGGCAGGGCGGGGCTCCCAGAGGGAGGGTCGCTGCACGTTTACCCGTGAGGGCTGCGCATGCAGTCGGCGCCAAGCGCGGGCGCCAACGCGGGTACAAGACCCAGGGAGGCGGGGGAAGGGGCTCGGCTGGTGCGGGGGGAGGAGGGCTTGCGGGTCGGCGGGGGCCGCAGAAGCGCGGGGAGCACCTCGTGAGGACGCGGCCCTGCGACCCCGAGCGGGCGGGTCGCGACCCGACACAGCCGAGGAAGCGGCCCTCCCCGGAGTGCAGTTAGCAAGCGCTGTGTTAATTCCGCTGGAAAATGCCCCAAACCTAGCCCTGCCCTAGACCTTCGCGCTCGGCCTGTGAGGGTCATAGAATAAAGTTTGTTTTCCTGCCGGCGGAGCAGCCTCGGACTCCGACCTGCTCTGCTCTTTCTAGTGACTTGCCCGGGCCCAATGGGGGCATCGTCCCGGGAGGGGGGGGGGAAGGGGGGGAAGGGGGACGGTGGGCCCTCCTCCTCCCCCCTCCCGCCGTCCCCCTGGGAGAAGGGCTAGCCGGTGGGGACCCCGGCGTGGGACACGGGCCGGGGACTGATCACCGCGCCCCGCCCCGCCGGCGCCGCGCACGCCCTTATTTGGTCCTGTGGCTTCTCTGCCCGCCTCCTCCCCAGCCTCCCTCCGGTACATTTCTAAACCCCGGGGCTTCCTCTGTCATCCAGGCGGGCAAAGGTCATCTGAGTTCAGCGCTAACCCGAGGCGGTTGGGCGGAGTGCTGGCAGATCACCTGGGCCCGGGCGCCGGGCCTCGGACTGCAGGAGCCGCGCCCAGGCCAACGCGGGTCCGGGGCCGCTGGGTGCGCCCGAGACCCCAGGGGACCCGCCGGGCTGGGGCCGGGGCGGGGACCTTGGGAAGCGGGCGGGTGGCTGCGGGGCGTCCCTTGTTCGCCAGTGACCAGCCGAAGAGGAGTAGAGAGGAATAGAAACCGGGGGAAGCGGAGGGGGAGAAAGGGAAGGAGAGAGAGAGAGAGAGAGAGAGAGAAAGAGAGAGAGAGAGAAGTGAAATAGACCAGCCTGTGTCTGTGAAGTGTCCACTCCGACAGGGGCCCCTCCTTAAGCAGTTTAAGAGCCCAGACAACGACCAGATGTCCCGGGAGACCCTCGTCCACATAGGCTCCCCACCCTAACCGTACAATGGATTTTCCTTTCTCAAGGACTAAAAGCTAATCATGACTGTTAGGTATACCTGTAGCTCTCCTTTCTCTGAAAGATGCGTTTTATGTTAGTATCACAACAAAGTGTGCAAAGCTTGCAAGGTGAGAAATTCTTTTCCAAAAATTGCTAATTTATTAGCTGTCTTAGTGGCAACTGAAAAACAGAACCTGCTCACTGAACTCCCTTCAGAGGTCACCGGGTTCTGCTGGAGAGGCCCAGGCCTGTGTCCGGACTGCTCCCCTCTCCCCACCGGACACACAAGGGCTCCCCTGAGCAGAGGCTGTGTAATAATGTTCTCAGAACAGAGAGGAAGGGCCGTAGCCTAAACTTTTGATGGGTCTCTCAATCTTCTGGTGCCTGAAATGTCTGCCTCATTCCTTTTTCTAAAAAAGCCAAATTTAGGGTTATGTCAGAGAAGGGGTTCATCCCTGATTTTGGCAAGCACCCGAGACACTGTCACATGCCAAGAAACAAGAGCAGACATGTAAAAAACAAAACTAAACTAAACAAAAATACAGACATAAAGCCAGAGGGTGGGGTGTGGAGTCCCCCCGGCCACTTGGCCTGCTCACCAGGACACCCTGGAGTCCCAAGGGGTGGGGTAGGCGGGCTGAACCAGGGACCCAGGGTAGCTTAGGATGAAAGGGAGCCTTAACTTGTAGGTTCCACTGGGCTGCAAAGCACTGTGGGTGCAGGAGGATCAGACCAGTGCTCAAATAGCAAAATCCAGGACAAACGGCACTGTCAGAAACAGCCAGACACGTTGCTACGGGGGATCAGAGAGGAAAATTTAAGGTTGCACAGTGTGGATAAAAAAGGCTCCTGTGGAGGTGGAGGCGTCTGTGCTGGGTTGGGAGGAACAGGCCTCCCGGCAGGGGCCACACATCCAGTGAGAGGAGAGCAGAGCCACGGTGTGCAGGCTGAGCACGGGGCTGTGGCTGAGGCCACAAGCGTAGCTTCGCTGGGCAGGGGGCACCCGTCCCTGTATAGAGACTGTCGTACAGGGAGGAGCATGGGGCGGTTCCTGTGGGGCAGTGGGCAGATCAGGTTTGCTTTAGGAAATCAACCTGGGAACAGTGAGGGACGCACTGGGGGCGTGGAGCATAGCTAGGCGTTGGCAAGGTCCAGTTCAAAGACGTGGCCGCGCGGATAGAAGAGAGCAAGGCGCCAGGAGCTCTCACGGAAGGAGACTTTGCCAGATTTAGCAGCTGACTGGGTGGTTCCTACCATCATGAACAAGGAAGAACACAACATCGCAGGTGATTCCAGCATCACACATGAGGGCTCCACGTTTAGAAACAGCGCCTTCCTTACAGTCAGATGCCATCACTTTATTTAGTCATCACTTGGTGTGACGGTCCAGGATGGGCACTGAAACTGGTGGTACCCAACTATAGAGAGCTCATCCAAATGGTGCTTACTTTTTTGGGTTCGTTTTAAGATCATCAAAATTGCAACAGCACGTTAAAAAAAATAATTCTCATGAAGAAGCTGTAGCCATGGAGAAACTCTCCGGGAATAGCCTCGAGGGAGCAAGAACCAGAACAGTCGCTTGGCGAGCTCTTGAGTCGGGATGGGGGAAGAGGATCGGGTCTGGTGGCGCAAAGACAGCGCAGAGCTGTCGACGGGACCAGCGCTGCGCAGGGCTTCAGGAAGAAAAGGCCGCTGCATTTCACCCCTTGGGAGACCACGGCTGGCCCTGGAAGCAGTGCCCGTGAAGAGGGGCAGGCAGTGCAGAAGGACGGGGTCAGTGGGTGGTGAGAAAGCAGCACCAAGAGCTTCAAGAAGTTTGGGAGGAAGTGAGAAGGGAGGCCTGCAGGGCCCGGAGTCGGACCCGGCGTCTGCGGAAGGGTCTGGATAGCCCTGAGGATGTCTGAGGATGTGGCAAACAAGTCAGCTGACTCGGTAGAGAGTAAAGCTGCCTGGTGAGGGCAAAAGGAGAGACGGAGGTAAATCCTGGGCAACGTGCGGCTGCAGGGGATGGACGTACCACGCAGGGAGCAGAGCTACAGGCTTGCCCAGGGGTAACGGTTCCCGCTCTGTCGGCTGCTGTGAGGATGAAATGAGTTAATACCTGACGGACACTTAGAACAGAGCCTGTCTTGTGGTCGGGGTCCAACAAAGGTGAGCTCCTGACCGGATTCCTGATTGGAAGGGAATCTGATGCCAAGGAAGGAAATGGGCGATGGAGTGTCAGGCCACAGAGAAGTGTGGTCCACGGCCCACGGCCCACGTGATTAGATCACAAATGTGAGGGAGAAGAGCCACGCTCACGTGACCTGACTGTCATTGGCCCAGCAGGGGGCCTTCAAAGGTTTCTGTGGATTCGACCTACATTTTGGGAGGGTGTCAGCGTGGGGACGTCCCTGCAGAACCCTGGATGCAGACGGTGGGGTAGAAAGATGGAGACTAAATGGAGACACGGCTGGAGGGTCGAGCAGAAGCAGGGGGAAACTGAGAGGACCCAGGCACCCGCCACGGTGACCACGTGGGACGGTGGTGCCGGCAGCAGAGGTGACGTTTCATACTGCCCGGAAGAGGCCTGAGAGGAGGCTGAGGAAGGTCTGCAGTGAAGGGGCTGGCGGGACAGGGAGGCTGTGAGGGAGGCCGAGAAGGCACGGGTGGAGTTGCCTGGTGGCTCTGGACGGACACTAACGTGTACCCGACACTCCCAGCACCGAGGGCGACGGGATGCTGGTCACGAGCACGAAGAGCACCGGGCCCGATGGTTTGTGAAACAGTAGTGGGCTGGTGGCCACCCAAATTCGTGGGGATGCACACGAGCACCCTCCCTGCAAAGAATTCCAGCAGCTGTGAGAAGGGCCTGGTGAGATTAACGGCTGGCCAGGAGCAACTGAGTAAGTGTCAGGGGTGACTCCAAAGCTGTGGCTGACCTGCAGTGTCTCCTGAGGACCCCGACAGACAGGCCGGGAGGTGAACTAGACATGAGACTTTGACCGATGGATTCTGATGGCGCCCAAGTGGGTTCTTACTCTAACTCAACAAAGTTAATGTTAATCGCGGAGACTTCCCCATGGGCCGGTGGTTAGGGCTCCACCCCTGGGCGGGCAGCTAAGATCCCGCAAGCCGCGAGGTGTGGCCAAAAACAAAAAACAACAACAGAAAACCCCCCAAACAAAAAAACCCAACACAGGGACTTCCCTGGTGGCACAGTGGTGAAGAATCCGCCTGCCAGTGCAGGGGACACGGGTTCGAGCCCTGGTCCGGGAAGATCCTACATGCCGCGGAGCAACCAAGCCCGTGCGCCACAACTACTGAGCCTGTGCTCTAGAGCCGCCGCGCCACAACTACTGAAGCCCGTGCGCCTAGAGCCCTTGCTGTGCAACAAGAGAAGCCATTGCAATGAGAAGTCCATGCACCGCAACAAAGAGCAGCCCCAGCTCGCCTCAACTAGAGAAAGCCCGTGCGCAGCAACAAAGACCCAATGCAGCCAAAAATAAATAAATGATAAATTAAAATAAATAAATAAATAAAATAATTCAAAGAAAAAAAGCCAAAACATGTCTCAAAAGAAAAAAAAAAGTGTCAAAATCTACCTTGTCAAAAAATGAGTTCAGGGACTTCCCTGGTGGTCCGGTGGGTTAGACTCCACGCTCCCAATGCAGGGAGCCCAGGTTGAATCCCTGGTTGGATAACTAGATCCTGCATGCATGCTGCAACTAAGAAGTTTGCATGCCGTAACTAAAGACCCCACATGCCACAACGAGAATCATGTGTGCCACAACTAAGACCCAGTACGGCCAAATTAATGAAGTAAATACTTATAAAAAATGAGTTCAAAATGAACTATTGTTCTGCATCAGAGTTTTCCAGCTGAGGCCCACAAATCCCTAGATGTCTGTGGCCAAATTCTCAGGGCTCCAGAAGTTCTTAGAAAAAGGTTTTTTTTTTTTTTTTTTTTGCGGTACACGGGCCTTGCACTGTTGTGGCCTCTCCCATCGCGGAGCACAGGCTCCGAACGCGCAGGCTCAGCGGCCATGGCTCACGGACCCAGCCGCTCCACGGCACGCGGGATCTTCCCGGACCGGGGCATGAACCCGCGCCCCCTGCATCGGCAGGCGGACTCTCAACCACTGCGCCACCAGGGAAGCCCAGAAAAAGGTATTTTTACTGAGATAACAATCTAGAAAAATTGTGATTATCTCATTGACAAGAAAGCAGATATGTTCATGTGATTTTAGCGCTTGTATTTACGTGTCTGAGATCACATGTGTATTCCCAAAGTTCCTGAGATACTTTTTTAAAAAGGACTCAAATAATACATATGAGCTAAACATGAACAGAAAACTAAGTTACGAGGAAAAAAGGATCCATGCACCACTCAAGATTAACGAACCCTGCCCCACAGCACTGTGGGTGGGAAACCACCCCACGTTCTCTAGGCATAAAGGCTAATCTCTCTGTACCAAGCCCTCCTTCCCCAGTGTTGTGGGACCCTTAGCCCCTCTCCTGTGGGGTTACCATGGGCCCAGGCAGCACCGTTTAGTGGGTCGCACCCCAGGAGCAGGTGGGACCTAGAATTAACAACGTGAAGACGCATTTTGGACTCGATTGCAAAGGGCCTGCGGTGAATTCCCGCACCTGTGTGCACATCAGGCTCCAGTCTTTCCCTCAGCGATGCTGTGGTTTCCAGCCCTGTGTGCTGGACTCTGCCCTGGTTCACCTCTATTTCTTTACTAAGAGTGGAGCCAGCCCACTTGGTCAGGGCCTCGCGAGGGTCTGGTGAGGTCACATGATAAAAACAAGTGCCTTGTTTCCTGTCCTAGATGCTGGCTGTGGTCTGGCTCCAAACAAGAAGGTCAACTCAGAATCACCGCAGGCCACTTGCCCGACTCTGACGCCCCTGTTAGCTTGACACTTGCTGCGGTGTCACACCCACTAGACCAGGCCTCCTTGGAGACAGACGCTAGTCCAGTTCAAGTACGTTCGCCCCGTCCTCAGACTGCTATAATCTGACGGCTGATGGGCTGGCCTGTGCTTTGAGGACCCTGCCCCTCCGGTAGACATGCCTGTCCGATGTGACAACACAGAGGGGAGGGGGGCGCAGTGGGGGCTGAATTTAGCTGTAATGGGAATAAGTTAATACGACGTATAGAAGATCCTCTGTTGGGAAGTGCAGTGGAATGAACAGAAAAGTGAATGAAAATTGAAAAGTTAGAGATACATACGAATGTGCTAAAGGATACCTTGGGGCTTGAGGCCATCCTAAACGGTCCCGCTGAACTCGCAGGCAGACCTCTTGACTCCATGCATCCACTGAGAAGGCACAGTCCTTTGATGCAATAAGCCTCATTTTATGCCTTTGATGCAAGAAGCCTCATTTTATGCCTTACAGGGCGGCCCTAAACACGGACAGAATTAGCACCTAAAACGTGTAAGATTTCGCTTGTAAAGATGCGTTTAAAATGAAATGCTGTTGTGCAGCGAGCTTTCTGATGAGGCCTGCAGAGACTCCTGGCCTCCTCTTCCCTCGATCTCACATCTGAATTGCTCATCCTGACCCATTTCTTTCTTTTTTTTAATATTATTTATTTATTTAGTTCTGGCTGTGTTGGGTCTTCGTTGCTGCACGCAGACTTTCTCTAGTTGCGGTGAGCAGGGGCTACTCTTTGTTGTGGTGCGTGGGCTTCTCATTGCAGTGGCTTCTCTTGTTGCGGAGCATGGGCTCTAGGTGCATGGGCTTCAGTAGTTGTGGCTCGCGGGCTCTAGAGTGCAGGCTCAGTAGTTGTGGCGCAAGGGCTTGCGGTGCGTGGGCTTCTCATTGCGGTGGCTTCTCTTGCAGAGCACGGGCTCTAGGTGCGCAGGCTTCAGTAGTTGCGGCACGTGGGCTCAGTAGTTGTGGCTCGCGGGCTCAGTAGTTGTGGCTCGCGGGCTCTAGAGCACAGGCTCAGTAGTTCTGGTGCACGGGCTTAGTTGCTCTGTGGCATGTGGGATCTTCCCGGACCAGGGCTCGAACCCATGTCCCCTGCATTGGCAGGTGGACTCTTAACCACTGTGCCACCAGGGAAGTCCTGTGACCCATTTCTTATATCACATTCCAGCCCCCTCGCCTCTGGCCTCACTCTTGATCTCCTATTTCTGGCCTTGTCCTGACTTTCAGCCTCGACCCCTGACACTGTCTTTCTGGCAATCCCCATGGTTCCCAACTGACCAGGGCTTGGGGTGTCCATCTGTGACGGGCAACTTGGGAACACATTAGATGAGCACCTTTCCTGCTGAAGCCCTGGAAGCCCTGCTGATCGGGGGCTCTGCTCCCTGCCCCGTGAGTGCCCAGGTCATTGAGGGAGGCCATCGCCTCTTTACTAGCTGGGCAATCTGGAGACACTGCCCTCGCCCAGAAACCCTGGCCGTGGCTCTGACACCCCCGCCCCAACACATTTCCAACGGTAATTTAGCGGTAGGGCAAAAGGGAAAATTCAGGCCCTCGAAAAATATTTGTTTTCCCTTTTTAGGCAGAGTGACATTTTTGGTGTCCAGTCTGACAGGGATGCTGGAAAGACGGGTCACTTAGCGGAGGTGACACGTACACACCTGGGAGGCCCTCTGGCCTCCCCTCTCCTACCTTTCCCAGCTAGGTGGTCACGCCTCTGCAGCAGCACTTGGCGCCGTCCCCTCTCTCTGTCCTCTCTGCCACTGCTGTTTCCGACTCGTGTGTCACCTGATCATGCTGACTGGTCCCACGGTGCCAAGTCTGGACCGCCCCTCACAACGCTGCTCTCTAGTGTTGCCAGAGAGCTTTCTAAGATGCAGATCAGATCAAGTCATTGCTTCCAAGCTTTCCATAGTTTTCAGAAACTGCTGAACTCCCCTGACCTCCACCTGGTGTGCGCTCGTCGTGATCCGCACCCGCCCTGCTCTGCGCTGCCCTGGGTTCGTCACCCGTTTTGCTGGAATTCTCTTCGAGACCGTGAGATCCTGAGGGCAAGGGCCTGGCTTTTCCTTTTGCATTCCTAGGGCCCTGCATTTGAGATCCGGCATATGCTCAGTAAGTGAAGGCTAAATGAGTAAAACGCATTTCAGGGATCGATAAAGAAACACACTGAGGGGCATCCCTGGCGGTCCAGTGGTTAGGACACTGCGCTTCCATCGCAGGGGCCACGAGTTCGATCCCTGGTCAGGGAACTAAGATCCCGCATGCCGCGGGGTGCGGCCAAAAAAAAAAAAAAAAAAAGAAAGAAAAGGAGGAGAAACACGCTGAAGCCCAAGTATCTCTCACGAGCTCTCAGACCTCACTTCCTCCTGACTCCTGTGTCAGCCTGGACCAGCAGGCCCCGGTGCTTGGTGAACGGCCTCCCTCACAGTGCAGAGGTGCACCAACCCCGAGAACACAGGCTTAGGGGGAGCGCAGGCAATGCGAAAAGAGCTGGGGACCAACCCTGCAGCAGGTGTAGGTGACAGCCCGAAGTGGCCGGGAAGGAAGGAGGCGGGGGACAGCTGGGGCTGGTACTGCTGTCGATGCCAGAGTAGTGTCCCGAGGTGCGGGGGGTCAGTATGCACCAGGGCTGCTGAGAGGTCAGGAAGGTGGGACTGAAAAGTGCCCCACCGATTGCACAATTAGAAAGTTACTGTGACCCTGACAAAGAGGGCTTTCAATGGCAGGAGGAGGGAGGGAGGACAGGGATCCAGATGTGACTGCGCTGGGGAACGAGTGAGAGGCGGGGATGGGATGGGGGACAGGTAGTGCTTGATTACACGCAAGAGAGAGAAGCGGGCGGCGTGGGATGGGAGACGGTTAAGTGGAGGGTTTTTTTGTTTGTTTATTTGAATGATGCAAGAATCTCGAACAAACAGACATGGAAAGTAGCCAAAACAATGAAATAAGAACGAACAGAAGCAAATGAAAATTTCCACTGAAGCTCCTTATGGGTGTAACAAACTGTGGCAAAGGTCAGGATTACTGACGAGGTATCAGTGGCGAGGCTGTAAATAGCAGGTGTCCAGGTGTCTCCTGGCTGACCTGGCAGCTGGTCCTAGGAAACGGACCGTTGGTGACTCACCTCTCTAAATTCTGGGAGTTTATTTCACAGGTAAGGCAACGCAGTGAGCAGCCAATTTCTGGCTAAGGATAAAAGCCAGGAGACAAGCAGGTGCAGGTAGGGAAGTGGTGAAATCGACCTCAAGTGAGATGGAAGGGAACGGCCTTTGGGCTTGGGGTGGCCAAGACGAGGCGCCAGCCAAAACTTGAATTTCAGACAAACAGTGAATAATTTTGAAATATAATTATGTCCTATGTGATATTTTCGACACATGGAGATTAAAAAAAATGATTGTTTACCTGAAACTCAAATTTAACTGGGCCACTTGTCCTTTATCTGGCAACTCTGTTTAGTGTACATACCTTTCTGCAGTATAACATTATGTTCTTTGAATCACAAAATGTTAGTTGTGAAAAAAAGACCTCAGAGATGATCTCACTCAACATCCTTATCTTATTTAAGAAAAGAACGAGGATTGGGACACAGATCTGCCTGCCTGCTATCACCTTGCCGGACAGAAGCAGGGGAGCTGGGGCCAGATCATACGGTCCCCAGGGCTGTCAGAGAAGAGAAATGCCCAGGAGACATCATGAAATTCTCTAAGAGGCCTTATTATAAAATTAATTTTATTATTAAAAAAGGAACACGCCACCTATTCTATGACATCTCTCGGAGCCCTTGAGGAAGAAGGTGCATTGTTAAATGGAGCGATCACATATAACATATCCCAGTCACAGAAAGGCTGAGAGATAATAGTTCACACTGGATACACTGGACATGAGCCCAAGGTTATGTCTGCTTCAGTCTCCATGGGCAACGGCTCACATGTTTGTAGGTAGGTGACCGATAACCATCTAGTGAAAAAAAATGCCATGTCAGTTCCTCTCAGGTTGGATCTAATAATTTGAAACTACTTGTGGGATCACAGAGGATCAGTCCAGGAAACCAGCCTCATAATAAGAACCTGGGCAGGATAACAAAGACCAGGGCAGGGATCCGGTTTATGGAAGTGGGAAGATGAAGAGCGTCGGTGAGGCTGGCATCTGATGAACCTCTTAAGAGTGTAGCTCGGTGCTGAGCAAACCCCCACCAGGACCTGGACTCAGCTCTGTAAAGACTGACGAATGAAACACAAGATGGGGAAGACAGTCTTGGTCAAATACTTGAGAGACGCAGTGACTCATTCTTTAAAACAAATCTGTGGCTTCCTGTGTCTGACCAGAAGCTCAGGGCTAGACAGGGCTCAGGGCTAGTTGTGACTCCCCAGATCCCGTCTCCTGGCTCTGCCCCTGCAGCCCCTCCGGACACCCTGGGACTTGGATTCCTACATGTTTCTGGCTCTGTGAGTGTGTCTGGCCCTGGAGTCTGACAGTCCCTGCCCTGACTTCTGCTCCTAAAGGATGCAGTTCCAGCCCACCTCGAGGCTGAGGGGTTACAAGTGCCCACATGGTCATCTGATGATCCCATGCTGTAGCTGCTCTACACACTTCTTCGGGGTGGCTTAATAAGAGTAATGAGAGACATTCTGATTCTTCTTCAGCTCAGCTAGGACCAATGGAAGAGGCGTCTCTATGCCTTACCTTTTCCTCCGGAAAACAGTGATTTCCAAAGTTAAGGAAGACCCTGGATTGGAGGGTGACAAGGAGAAAGGGATGGCAGAGAAAGAGCAAATCTGCAGGACAGTTTGGTGAAAAGTAAAGGAACTTCATTCTCATCTGTTGGGCAGAAGGAAGCTGAGATGGGGGAGGGCCTCTCCTCAAGGAGCTGCATCCAAGGACCAATGTTAGTTGCTTCCGCGGTCTTGTAAGGAGTGACTGAGGTCAGAGCTAAGGCTGTGTTATCGGTATGCGGGGTCAGGGGACAGCATACTTTGGGCTACACACAGAGGTTTCCCCAGGAGTGCCAGTGACTGGAGATAATGGTATTTTCTTCCTCACTCTTGCAGTCCTTTCTGCTCTTGAATCCCTATCAGGAGCCTGCTCCCACGCCCGAACTCCACGCAAAAAGACCAAATAACGCCCCCTACCAGGCGACCTGATCCAGGCTTCTCCACTCCACTTCTCTCTCATGGGAATTCGGACCTGCAACTCAGACACAGCAGCCCAGAGGTTCCCAAACATTACAGTGCCTTAGGATCATCTGGGGCGTCTGTAAAAAATGCAGAATCCGGACCCCTCACCCCACTAGAGTCAAGAGGGTTACAGTAGAGCCTAGGTACCTGCATTTTCACAGGCAATTCTGCTGCACCAGGCCTACAGATCAATCCCCGTATTTTATGAAATACCATTCCAGTTAGTCTGTTTGGATGGAGGGGGGCCATGGAAAGCCAGGGCCATGGAGACCATAAGCACAGGCCAAAGCAGAGGGGACGCCATGTGGCCCTGGTGTGCTTTGGGCAAGTTACTTAACCTCTCTGTTTCTTCATTTCGAAAATGGAGTGATAACAGTATCTACCTCATAGGACCGAGAAGTAAACAAGTTAATATATTTAAATCATGCAGAATAGCGCTGGATACAGAGTGAGGATGTGTCAGCTATTATTATTATAAAGCTGCTGATCCTGTTTCACTGGAAAAGGAAGAAATGGGGAAAAGGAAGTGGCAGCAGAAAGGGATGGCTTGGGGGAGAGAGGGCTTCGCTGGACGCTGGCGTCTTGCACTCTGCCTGCATGACACACCACTCCCCTGGTGTTCATACCACGTGGCTTGGGGCCTCTGACACTTTTTGGGTTTTCCACCTGTAATGCTCCCCTGCTGCTTCTTCACCAGCCTGCCTTTTACGCATTCGTGACTCGGCTCAGGTCACTAGAACAGTCACATCTTTAGGGAGACCTGCCCCAAATCTCAGGTCAGGTGAAGCAGCGCTCCTTGGAGACCTTCCTCTGCCCTTGCCCTTGTGCTCTATCTCTGCTCTTACCATGGCATGATGAAAATGTATGTGCTCATCTTCTCCCTAGCCTGGGGGCTCCTTGAGGGGTGAGTCTGTTTCACTTACCAGTCTGGTCCCGGCTGTCAGCCCAGGCCAGGTGTGGAGCCAGGCAGAGGGGAACCTGGGATACCTGCTCTACTGTGGCTGGTCCTGCACAAGCCTCCACTACCCCCAGATGCACTCAGTGGGCTGGTGAGGGTCTTGAGTCTGAACTTGGTGGTCAGAGAAAGACTAATAGCCAAGTCAGGAACCACAAGTTCATTCCTAAGACCTCAAAGCCAAAGACTTGTCATATGACTACATCCAAAAATAATTCAAAGATTTAGGAGATTCATGAACTTGGTTTCTACCACCTCCTTGAAAAAAAAAAAAAAGGAAGGGATTAATATTTATTGAGCAGTTATACTTGCCAGGCTTTGGGTTCCGGATTTAGTTCAAATAAGGGGTCTGTGAGGCAAGCAGCACCCCTACCGTGTAGCTACGAAGCCATGATTTAAAAAAAAAAAAAAATTATTTATTTATTTATTTAGCTGCACTGGGTCTTAGTTGTGGCATGTGAACTCTTAGTTGCGGCATGCATGTGGGATCTAGTTCCCCGACCAGGGATAGAACCCAGGCCCCCTGCATTGGGAACGCAGAGTCTTAACCACTGGACCGCCAGGGAAATCCCCAAAGCCACGATTTCTAACACGCGGCTGTCAGCTGCCCGGCACTACCTGGCACAAAAGACGAAGTAATGGAAGACCCTCAGGTCTCATCCTGGAGGTGGACAGGAAGCCCACCCTGCAGACACTGGTGTATAATTAAATAGTGTTTTACTCTATGTAGCACGCCAGAGTGAGCGGCCATGGGGATTTATTTCACGAGGTTAATGATGTTTCTAGCAAGGCCACGGGACAGTTTTATTAGTCAAATAAATTATGATACAGGTATCCCATGGAATAGTATGGAGTACTGAAAAATGAACTCTATTTGTGCTTGTATGTAAATATATATTTGTGAAGTATTGAAGGTATGGAAGTTTACACATCAAGAGGTTAACAGTGGTTTCTTCTGAGGAGAGAAGTGTATGGAAGGAGACATTCATTTCTTTCACTTGATATATTTTTGTACTGTTTGTTTTTACAATTAACATTATAAATGTTCTATTATTAAATGTTACTATTATTTTCATAACAGCTTGGTTGAGATATAATTCACATGCTATGCAATTCACTCAAAGTGCACAATTCAATGTGTTTTTGTTTTTAGTATGTTAACAGAGTCGTGCAACCGTCACTGCAGTCAATTTTAGGAGATTTTCATCACCTCAAAAAAATAAACCCCATTATGAGTCCCTCCCCACTCCCCTCTCCTCCCCACTCCTGGCAGCCACTAATCTACTTTCTGTCTCCATGGATTTGCCTGTTCTGGGTGTTTCGGATAAACGGACTCATACACTATGTGGCTGTTATCTGACTTCTTTTTTTTTTTTTTTTTCTGCGTTACGCGGGCCTCTCACTGTCGGGGCCTCTCCCGTTGCGGAGCACAGGCTCCGGACACGCAGGCTTAGCGGCCATGGCTCATGGGCCCAGCCGCTCCGCGGCATGTGGGATCTTCCCGGACCGGGGTACGAACCCGTGTCCCCTGTATCGGCAGGCGGACTCTCAACCACTGCGCCACCAGGGAAGCCCCTATCTGGCTTCTTTTTAGGTGCATCCACACTGTAGCATGTATCAGTACTTCACTCCTTTTTGTGGTTGAATAATATTCCACTGTGTGGATAGACCACATTTTGTTTGCCCATTTCATCAGCTGACGGGAATTTGAGTTGTTTCTAACTTTTGACTACTGTGTACAGTGCTGCTATGAACATCCATGTACACGTTTTTGTTTGAATGTCTGTTTTCAATTCTTTTAGGTCTTTACTTTGGAATAGAATTGCTGGGTAATGGTAATTCTGTGTTTAAGTTTTTGAGGAACTGCCGAACTGTTTTACATGATGACTGAACTATTTTCCAAACCCACCAGTGCATGAGGGTTCCAATTTCTCTGAATCCCAGCCTACACTTGGTATTTCCCTTCTAATTTTATTTTTTAAAAATGGCTGGGCTTCCCTGGTGGCGCAGTGGTTAAGAATCGGCCTGCCGGGCTTCCCTGGTGGCGCAGTGGTTGAGGGTCTGTCTGCCGATGCAGGGCACGTGGGTTCGTGCCCTGGTCCGGGAAGATCCCACATGCCGCGGAGTGGCTGGGACCGTGAGCCATGGCCGCTGAGCCTGCGCTCCCAGAGCCTGTGCTCCGCAACGGGAGAGGCCGCAACAGTGAGAGGCCCGCGTACCACACACACACAAATAAATAAATAAAATAAAATAAAATAAAAAATGGTCAACCTAGTCGGTGTGAAGTAGTGTCTCACAGTGGTTTTGATTTCTATCCTGTAATGACTAATGACGTTGAGCATCTTTTCCTATGCTTATTGGCCATTTGTATATCTTCTTTGGAGAAATAGCTATTCAAGTCCTTTATATATTATTTTATCTGTTATGTATACTATACTATATATAGTATATAAGGTATATTACATTTATATCTATCTACCTATCTATATCTGGATATTAATCCCTTATCAGATATATGATTTGCAAATATTTTCTCTCATTCTGTGAGTTGTCTTTTCACTCTCTTGATAGTATGTATCAGGCACTAAAGTTTTTAATTTTGATGATGAAGTCTATTTTTTCTTTCGTTGGTTGTATATGCTTTTGGTGTCATATCTAAGAGGGCTTTGCCTGACCCAAGCTCATGAAGATTTGCTCCTATATTTTCTTTCAAGAGTTTTATAGCTTTAGCTCTTATATTTAGGTCTTTTTGAGCTAACTTTTGGGTTTAGTGTAGGGAAGGGGTCCAAGTTTGTTCTTTCGTATGTGGATATCCATTTGTGGAAAAGAGTATTGTTGCCCCATTGAACTGTCTTAGCAGCCCTGTTGAAAACCAATTGACTGTATATATGAGGGTAACAGTATTATTAAAGAAAGAAAGAAAAAGAAAACCTAAAAAGGAATAGATCCTATAAATCCTTCCAGTACAGAAACTGGCTAGTTAAGCTGTGGCTCAGCCTTGCAGAACTAGGTCTACCTCACCATGACAGTTTTGCCAAAGTACGACCACATCGTCTTAAATTGCAACACATACAGGCAGCTGCAATTTTTCTTATCCCAAGGGCTCTCTGGAACATCCCACAAATGACTAAGAATTATTTCTTGGAACTTGGTGTCATGGAGAAATAATCTGAAAAACTGACCCAATAACCTTTCTTCTGGATCCTAACACTCTTTGTCTATAAGACTTGCATGGTAGAGAATTAGTTGCCTCTTATCCAAAGTTTTTGGTTCCTAGTACAATTTTTGTAGATGCTCTAGACTGAATATTTGTGTCCCCTCAAAATTCGTACGTTGAAACCTGTTTCCCCAATGTGATGGTATTTGGAGGTGGGGCCTTTGGGAGGTCATGAGGTCACGAGGGCAGAGCCCTCATGCATGGGATTAGTGTCCTTATAATAGAGACCCTGGAGAGCTCCCTTGCCTCTTTTGCCAGGAGAGGATACAGCAAGAAGAGAGCCATCTGTGAACCAGTAAACAGGCCCTCACCAGACACCAAATCTGCTGACACTCTGATCTTGGACTTCTCAGCCTCCAGAACGGTGAGACATAAATTTCTGCTGTTTGTGAGCCACCCAGTCTACGGTATTTGGTTATTAAAAGGGCTGCTGTTTAGTTTTTTACATCCCTATTCAGCTCTCTGATGCAAGGACCCCAGCATGTCACAGTGAACACAGTCTACCGTGGATGTCATGAAATGTACCGATGCTTAGTAAAATGGAAAGCACTTAAAAGTGTGTCAGCTGTATTGCCAAGCTGAGCACATAAACCTCCATTTGTAGAAGAACAGCCATATCTAAACACGTCCTGCTCTGCTCCGGATAAGATCTAGGCGCTTGAGGTAAAGTCGCCATCTCATCCAGTCATTGTACGTATAAGAAAAGAGAAGCCCAGAGAGGGGACATTATTTGCCAAAGGGAACACAGCCGGTTTGTGGCAGAGCTACGACCTGAAGCCCCATTTCATGACCCCTGGACCAGAGCTCTTTCCGTCATACTGTACTTCCCTCATTTTCTTTTCTCTGGTCTTCATTTCCTCTTACTCATTCTCCCTTCAACTGCTAGCAGGACTCCTAGGTGGAAATATGGACTTCCACTCACAGTGCCAGTAACACTTCCACTTCACTCTCTTCCCTCAAACTCCATCGAAAACAACAAAAGGAATAACAGTTATAGAGCATCGACTTTGATGAAGCAAAAAAACCCCCACCATATCAGAAAATCAGAAAACATAAACATACCCGCCTAATACTGTAAGATCTGCCCCAGAAAGAGGGGCATACAGCTGGCCAGCAGATGCTCTACCTTGCATCTGCTTTTAGCAGGATTTGAGAGTCCCTCAAAATCAAGCCTCACCATCCTCAGAGGCACCAGTACTCTTTGATTAGCACTGTGAGAACCAGAGATAATAATGGTCAAGGAGAAGCACACTTTGAAGGAGAATCATGTTGATAAGCTATTTCTGGTGATGTGACATCATGTCTCCTTGCCCCAGGAGAGTACCAAAAGGCGAATAAGAAAAAACACAAGGGCTTCCCTGGTGGCGCAGTGGTTAAGAATCCGCCTGCCAATGCAGGGGACACGGGTTTGAGCCCTGGTCCGGGAAGATCCCACATGCCGCGGAGCAGCTAAGCCCATGCACCACAACTACTGAGCCCACGCGCCGCAACTACTGAAGCCCGCATGCCTAGAGCCCGTGCTCCGCAACAAGAGAAGCCACTGCAACGCGAAGCCCTCGCACCGCAACAAAGAGTAGCCCCTGCTCGCCGCAACTAGAGAAAGCCAGTGTGCAGCAACGAAGACCCAACGCAGCCAAAAATAAATAAATAAAATGAATTAAAAAAAAGAAAAATATAGGTGCCTCCATGATAAAGGAAAGAGAATATCTGAAGAGCTGCAGCTGAAGACAATTAACATTCAGTAGAAGTTTTGGATGGCCTAACCACTGGACTGCCAGGGAATTCCCAGAAATAATATATTTTAAAATAAATCTAATGAAACTTCTGGTTTACAAGTAATGTATGCTCACTATCAAAACTATGGAAAATACAGAAAAGTGTAAAGAAAGTATACACTGCTTTTTAAACTCAACATTATATTGTGAACATCTTCCTGGGTTATTAACTGTGCAGAGAAAACTCTGAATTGTGGTTTAATGTTCTGGACCGCGGCTATATGATTCATTGCCTACTGCTAAATTAGGTTGCTACCAACTTTTTGCTATTATGAAGAGTGCTGTAATGAATATCACAATACACTGTCACCTTGAATCCTATTTTTGTGGTATATTTGCAGCCTCTTTCAAGGAGTAGAATCAGCCACAAATACATGCTTTGTTAAGCCCACCCTCCCTGGTCCCACTCTACTTCTATACTGACTTACTTATGTGACTTGAAGACCAGTCATGTGACTTAAAGACCCAGCCTCCCTTCAGCTCCCAGAATAACCCGCCTTTGAAGTAGCAGGGAAGCGGCTTTCCAAGTTCACACAGTAGCTCCGTATCTGCTCGGTCCACTTCGGTCTCCTCCCCTGGTTCCTTTTCTAGGAAACATTCCTGTCCTTCGCGCCCTTTGGGAGGACGGGAGCCCTGCCCTGCTCCTGCCAACTGGGACTGGAGCTGTGCCCTTGCCCTGTGCCCAGGCACTTCTTTGTGTATTTGGAGAAAGCCTGCGTGGAGCTTTGTTTTCATCTCTTATAGTGAGAGGACGCTTGGTCAGATCCACTTTGGCAGTTGGCATACGGTCTTTTCCGGTTTTTTGGGGGGGGAAGGCTCTTACTGGGTCTTGAGAGAGAGAGAGGGGGGTTAATTACAAACATGACCCCAACAGTCCCAGACTCTCTGCTTTGTGGCTTCTCTTTCACTGTATGATTTGCGTGGATTTATTGGAAAACACAAAGACTTCCAGGAACTGCTAGCAAGCCAGGCTCATTTACGGTTTATACTAGGTACTGGATTCTGTTTCCTTGTTCAGCTCAAATTAGTCTGTCAAAGTTTTGGGCTTGTTAATGCCGGAATGGTGCTAAGAGAAGTACTGGGAATGAGATTTCCATGACGCTGAACCCTTAGGACAGTGGAGCCAAGCTTATAGAATGGCAAAAATCAAGAGATGTAGAAAAATTCTTCCAAACCAAAGTACTCACTTAGGACTTTCCAGAAGGTTAAAAATAACTGTGCAAGCCAGGGATCAAGACTGTTTCACTTAATTAAAAAGTGAAAACAGTCCCACTGAAGTCTCAGAAATTGGTTTGCTAATCACCACTTCTGGGTAAATGAAGAAAAAGTGAGGAAGGGGGTTGGGATGCTTCGGTATCATCTAAGTTCTCGAGACCACACATTTACGTGCTGCCACAGGAAGAAAGCTTCTGGTATAAGCGGAGTCATTCATTTATTCAACAAACATGAACTGAGCAACTACTATGTGTCAAGGGTTAAGACAGAGGTTGCAGATACAGGAATAAAAGATACAGAGGGGCTTATGGCGCAGATTAAAAAATTAGTGTATGTGCTAGGATAGAACGGGACGATGAGAATATAACCAAAGTGCCTAAGAAAATCTGGGCAAATCAGGGATGGTGCTGCAGAGTCTAAGGTAATCTTGAGCTGGGGTTTGAGGGATGAAGAGGTGTTTGCTAGAGGGCCAGGGTATGGGGTGCTGGGAAGAGAGGAAGCGTGTGGAAGAGGGCCAGGCACATGCATGGGTGTGGACGCAGAGGAAAGCGTGGTGTGTTTGCGGCCCAGCTTACATACGAGGACACAGGTTGGGGCACTGGGAGTCCTCCCTGTTTTGGTTGTGGGAATAGCTGTGATGTGGCATCGCAGGTGCAGGACGATGGGAGCATGGATCAGACCACGATCAGCTCTGAGACCCCATAAGTTTTGCCCAACAGTTGGTCATTGGGCCCGGAAGCATTTTAATGGGCCTGGGTTATAACCGGAGGGTCTGCTTTGTTTTATTCTGTCACAGTCAGGCCCCCCTTGAACCCTGCATTTCCAGCCAGAGCCCTTTGGAGCAGCTTATCTGACCCTGTGCCTGCTCATCCTCCAGAATGAGGCCCATGAGACAAGCACAGTGTTTATAAAAAGGCTTAAAAGCATTATTATCTTTTCAAGGAATTCTATTCTATGTTTTGAACTTATCAAATCAAATATTATCAAAACGTACGCAGAATTATTTCTAATTTAGCCTTCAGTTGTAGGGATAGAAGCTGAGTACAGAGGGAAGAATGTTTTATTACTTAGGTGGAGTAGTCTTTAAAAAATATAATACATCAATATAACCGTTTCATTGTGCTTCACTTTATTGCGCTTCAGAGATGCTGCATTTTTTTAGAAATTGAAGGTTTGTGGCAACCGTGTGAGAGCAAGTCTATTGGCGCCACTTTTCCAACAGCATTTGCGCTCTTCATGTCTCTGTGTCACATTTCAGTAGTTCTTGTAACATTTCAAGCTTTTTCATTATTATCATCATATTTGTTATGGTGATCTATGATCTTTGGTGTTATTATTACAACTCGCTGAAGGCTCAGATCATATCTATGTTTTGATTAAGCTATGTATGTTGTCTTTTTAGACAGAATGCTACTGCATACTTAATACGCTATAATGTCGACGTAACTTTCATATGCACTGGGAAACCAAAACGTTCCTGTGACTTGCTTTATTGTGATATTCGCTTTATTGCAGTGGGCTGGACCCCAACCTGTGATATGTCTGAGGTCTGCTTGTACTTTTTTTTTTTTTACATCTTTATTGGAGTATAATTGCTTTACAGTGTTGTGTTAGTTTCTGCTGTACAACCAAGTGAATCAGCCATATGTATACATATATCCATCCCCATATCCCCTCCCTCTTGAGCCTCCCTCCCATCCCCTCTATCCCAGTCCTCTATGTCATCACAAAGCACCGAGCTGATCTCCCTGTGCTATGCGGCTGCTTCCCACTAGCTACCTATTTTACATTTGGTAGTGTATATATGTCCATGCCACTCTCTCACTTCGTCCCAGCCTACCCTTCCCCACCGTGTCCTCAAGTCCGTTCTCTACATCTGCATCTTTATTCCTGCCCTGCCACTAAGTTCATCAGTACCGTTTTTTTTTTTAGATTCCATATATGTGCGTTTCTGCTTGTACTTTAAAAAGTAATATAGGCGGGCTTCCCTGGTGGCACGGTGGTTGAGAGTCCGCCTGCCGATGCAGGGGACACGGGTTCATGCCCCGGTCCGGGAAGTTCCCACATGCCGCGGAGCAGCTGAGCCCGTGAGCCATGGCCGCTGAGCCCGCGCGTCCGGAGCCTGTGCTCCGCAATGGGAGAGGCCACAACAGTGAGAGGCCCGCGTACCGCAAAAAAAAAAAAAAAGTAACATAGGCTTCCTAAAAAAGCAAAAGCGAAATAAAACTGTACAGAATTAAGAAGTGCAAGTGTCCTTCCCTGGTCCAGTTAAGTAGCACCTACTATTAACGAGTCTGGTATATGTTCTTTTAGAAATTATGTGTACAGAAATGTGTGTTTACTTTTTGTTTTGTTTTGAAATGTAAATGAAATAATTCTATGGACTCTTCCTAATATATTAAGAAGCACAAAAGCAACAAATGAATACTAAATCTGTAGGTTGCATTTCCCAATCACATTCAATTCCCAAGTATCCTGGAGAGGGTCTCTAAGCCCCTTCTAGGCCTGAACCTTGGCACAATGAACGTTTCTGCAAACTCAGCAGTGGTGACGGTCAGGCCAACACCTACTACCCGGCTCCTGGACCTTGAACTGTTCTCTTTCTTCAGCATCTAGCACAGCGCCTTTCCCAGTCCAGGCACTTAATATGCATCTGTTAATAACATGCAGTTAAATATATGATTCATTAAATTAGCAGAACCCACAGATATTAAGGAACTAGGTAAAATCACCCAAAGTATCCATTTGGTTGTCTGGTTACTGAGATGCCTTCTCATCTTGAGACCTGAACTTTTTTCCCTCTTTAAGGGGTTGGATAAGGGTTTACTTTTTTTTAAAAAAATTATTTATTTATTTGGTCGCATAGGCTCTTAGTTGCAGCACGTGGGCTCCTTAGTTGTGTCATGCAAACTCTTAATTGTGGCATGCATGTGGGATCTGGTTCCCTGACCAGGGATCAAACCCGGGCCCACTGCATTCGGGGCGCGGAGTCTTATCCACTGCACCACCAGTGAAGTCCCTGGATAAGGGTTTACCTGACTGAGCTCCTCTGGCTAAACGTCTCCCTGAAATCCAGCCACGAAGTTCAGAACAATGGAAGAAAGCAGACAACATCAACCAAATGTTCTCTTAAACACGCATTGGTCTTCCAAATACACTAACAAAGTGGTGACCTACTTTCTCGCGGAAAGTCAGGAATCGGTTCCGTCTTCCTTTCTGCTTTCGAGTCCTAGCACTGCCTGCCATTTGTTAAATGTCTGGCCTCAGACTAGTGTCTTAAGCTTTAGTTTCTTCGTGTGAAACTGAAAAAGGATAATAAAGACCTATCTTTCTACAGTTAGTGGAAGAATTAAATGAGATGACCTTTGTGAAATTGTGAGTCCCTTCATGGAGTTGACAAAGCACAGTGACCAGAGAGCCTCAGCTGGAACGCCAGCTCTACCACATATTAGCTGGATGACCCCGGGCCAATGACTCAACCTCTCACTAGGCCTGTTTCTTCTCTATAACGTGGAAGAAGTAATTGGATTATTTTGAAGGTTTTAAGATCACTGTATTTAGTATGGCCTTTGGCACTGACAATAACAGTTTAATATACATTTACCATTATTATTCCGAGTGTAGGTCCTCCATAAAACTTTTTTTTTTCTCTTTCTTCCCTTCATTCTTCTCTTTGACCCATCTAAATAACCCAAAGCAAGATTCCAAAGCTCTGCTTTTTCTGGGTTAGGAAATGAGAAGCTGAAAGACTAAAAGTTGCATGTTGCTAGGGACTGAGTTGTGTCCTCCCACAATTCATCTGTTGAAGCCCTAATCCACAATGTGACTGTATTTGGAGACGGGGTCTTTAGGAGGTAATTAAGGTTAAGTGAGGTCATAATGGTGGGACCCTAACCCTATAAGACTGGTGGTCTTATAAGAAGAGGAAGAGAGAAACTTCTCTTTTCCTGCTACATGTGAGCAGTGAGGAGACGGCCATCCGCACACCAAGAAGCAAACTCTCTCCAGAAATCGACCCTGCTGCACCTTGATCTTATACTTCCAGCCTCCAGAACTGTGAGGAAAAAAATACATTTCTGGGGACTTCCCTGGTGGCGCAGTGGTTAAGACTCTGCGCTCCCAATGCAGGGGTCCTGGGCTTGATCCCTTGTCAGGGAGCTAGATCCTGCGTGCATGCCACAACTAAGAGTTTGCATGCTACAACTAAGGAGCCCGCCTGCTGCAACTAAGGAGCCCACGTGCCACAACTAAGACCCAGCGCCACCAAATAAATAAATATTAAAAAAAAAACTTCTGTTGTTTAAGCCACCCAGTCTCTGGTATTTTGCCATGGCAGCCTGAGCAGACTAAGATACCTGGTTTCCTTGAATCTTCAGACTGGCTTCTTGAAGTATTTATTTTTTTATTATTTATTTATTTATTTATTTTTTTGCGGTACGCAGGCCTCTCACTGTTGTGGCCTCTCCCGTTGTGGAGCACAGGCTCCGGACGCACAGGCTCCGGACGCACAGGCTCAGCGGCCATGGCTCATGGGCCCAGCTGCTCTGCGGCATGGGGGATCTTCCCAGACTGGGGCACGAACCCGTGTCCCCTGCATCGGCAGGCGGACTCTCAACCACTGCGCCACCAGGGAAGCCCTTGAAGTATTTGTTTTTAACAAGTTTACTAACCCCCTACTGTAGCATCTTCAAAGTAGGGGATATTGCTGAAGCTGCCTGATCTCCGGGATATGTAAAAATTGTAATAAATTAAGTCAGAGTCTTCGTTTCTTATCAAAAGGATGCATGAGCCAACATGAAGAGGACAAAGAGGAGACAACTGGAGTATCAAAGAACACAATGACTTAAACTGAAAAACCGAACACATGAACACAGAAGTTCCTAATGAAATAAAGCAGTGGCCTCCCCATCCAAGAAACAAACAAAAAAACAATGGGTTACCATAGGAGGTATGTAGGGGATCAACTCCTATTCTGAAAACGGCGATTAAAGGGAAAGAATTAAGCATTTAGCCTGTCTTTTGGGATCAAAGTACCTATCAGGATAACTAAATAGCCCCAGTTGATAAAGTTCTACTTTATAGAATATATAGCTAATACATTTGGAACGCAGGAGACATCTAGAAAGTCACCGTTTTGCAACTTCTAGTTAATTAAGGATTCGTTGAAAGCACCGCGTGAAAGGCTGATGTGGGTCTTTACAGTGAAAGGGGCGGCCATTGCCACGTGAGCTCACTAAGAGTGAGGCACACAGTACGTGTGACAGACAGTCACATGCGTGACTAAAAGTGAGACAGATAGTACATGTCCTGAAATGACGGAACAGGGAGTACACAGTGCAGCTTCTTGCCCCTGAAAGTTAGCGTTCATTTCCAGTTTGCAAGAAATATGGAGGATAGAGGAACTACTTAGGTAAAACCACGAGGGAGCAGACAGACAAATCCTTCTGTACGACAACTGACTCAGGTTTTCAACAATCAGTGACAAGGTTGGGGGGGGGAGGGACACGCAGAATATCAACCAGGTATAATGTGTGCACTTTGTCTACATCCTGATTTGAACAAACCAACTGTGAAAAGACATTCATTTTTGAGCTACTTGGAGTAGCTCAAAATGGACTGGGTATTGGAGAAATCAAGGAATTGCTGTTACTATTAATGTTGTTAGATGGATAATAATGACATTGTGGCTGCATGAAAAAAAAGTCTATCTTCTTAAGAGATGTATCCCGAAGTACGTAGGGATAGAATAACCTGATGGTTGGGTTTTCTTTAAAATACTTCACACACAGGAGGGATAATTTGGGAGACTGGGATTGACACATACACACTACTATATATAAAACAGGTAAAAGGACCTACTGTAGAGCACAGGAAGTCTACTCAATACTCTGTAATGGCCTGTACGGGAAAAGAATCTAAACAAGAGTGGATACATGTATATGTATAACTGAGTCACTTTGCTGTACACCTGAAACTAACACAACAGAGTATACACCAATAAAAAATTTTAAAAAATATATAACAGCTAAGTTACAACTGCAAAAAACCCACAACTTCACACACAACAGATGTTATGTAGGGTTAGATGAAGTACGTACGGCAAAGGCTTGACAATCACTGGTCTCAGATTACAGGCATGTGGGTTTCGTAATACTGTCCTTTACACTTTTGACTCTTTTTTTTTGGCTGCGGTATATGGGATCTTAGTTCCCTGACCAGGGATCGAACCCGTGGCCCCTGCAATGGAAGCGCAGAGTCTTAACCACTGGACCGCCAGGGAAGTCCCTGAAATTTTTTATAATAATTTTTTTTAAAGATTCAAGAGAAGCAGCTATCTTAAGACAAAATCTGAACAGAAGTTGAAAAAATTCACTTGCACTACACTGTCACTTAAAAACAAACGTGAAACTATTTTCTGTAGACTTCTCAAGTAAGATGTTCTTATCCACCCACATTATGTTTGTGTCTTTTGAGTGTACCACTGCATTTTTATTGCCAATGAATTTCCACTTGTTAAAAGATAAGTTTACCTGTTGTCAATAATCATTACGTTGGAGGGTGGAATCCCCAAAACATCACAGCTCTGCAGAAGTTCATTCTTACGAGTCTCCCCTTGATTGTAGTAATTTCCTGAGGATAACAAATACACAGTTGTCGATTTCTTTTTTATCAGTGGAGATCTATCGGTTCACTCATTCTCATCTCATCTTGTTCCCTATAGGATTTAAGCTACCTGAAAATTTTGTGGCGGTGATAAAAAGTTGAAGAAGACGCAACGCTAGGGTTACTATCAGACACTCCTGTGAGAAGCAGTCTTTAGAATCACCTTTGAATTCTTCCCCATCTCTGTGTCTCTCCCTGTGTCTGTCCATCTGCCTGCCTGTCTATGTACCTTTCAGCCCCAAGCTACAGGCTTTGAAGAGCACCTGCTTTGCAGTTAAACAGATTTAGGACTGACCCTTCTATAACCATTCAGAACAAGTCAGGTATCTGGACACACTATTTGTTTGGGCCCCTTATTATTTAATCTTATTTATTTTTTAAATTATAGTTGATTTACAGTGTTGTGTTAATTTCTGCTGTAGAGCAAAGTGACTCAGTTATACACATATATACATTCTTTTCAAAATATTCTTTTCTATTAAGGTTTATCACAGGATATTGAATATAGTTCCTTGTGCTATACAGTAGGACCTTGTTGTTTATCCATCCTATATATTAGTTTGCATCTGCTTATCCCAAACTCCCACTCCTTCCCTCCCCCACTCCCCTTCCCCTTGGCAACCACAAGTCTGTTCTCTTATGTCTGTGAGTCTGTTTCTGTTTTGTAGATAGAGTCATTTGTGCCATATTTTAGATTCCCCGTATAAGTGATATCATATGGTATTTGTCTTTCTCTTTCTGACTCACTTCACTTAGTATGATAATCTCTAGTTGCATCCATGTTGCTGCAAATGGCATTATTTCGTTCTTTTTTTATGGCTGAGTAGTATTCCGTAGTAATATATAAACCACACTGTCTTTATCCATTCCTCTGTCGATGGACATTTAGGTTGTTTCCATGTCTTGGCTATTGTCAACAGTGCTGCTGTGAACATAGGGGTGCATGTATCTTCTTGAATTATAGTTTTGTCCTGGTATATGTCGTTTGGTCCCCTTTAAATTGATAGTCTTCAAATATCTGTTAAGCACTTATTTAAAGTGGCTGCTACTCCTGAGTGTTACAGGAAAATAGCCTCCTTCAGAGTTTAGTAACCAGCTCTCCCAGCATGTCCCCGGGGATCTGGACCACATCAGCACCCCAGATAGCTTACGAATTCTTTATTTTCCCAACACACACACTATACTCCCCAAGAATGGTTCTGTTAAGTAACTGCTCTGTATCCTTACAAATAACATACAGTGACGTTTTGGTACCACTTAAATTGCCCTTATGAGCAATTGTCTAGCTACTGGCCCCCTTAATTCAACCCTCCAGCAGATAACTGCATGTGTGCTTTGTGCTAGTTACTTAACTCTCCTGAGCCACGGTTCCTGTACCTGTGCAGTGGGGATGATGGCCGTCTCCAAAGGCTTTCCTAAGGATTATATGATGAGACACATCTACCTAGTCAGGTGCTCAGTGTTTCTCCTCTTTTCCCTTGACTGCTTTCTCTTTCCCTTCCCCCTCCTCCTCTCCTTTCTTCCTGAATTATAAGTCTCCCTCATCATCCAGATCAAATGCCATTCCCTCTGCGAAGCCTTCTGCTCTTTTCCCCGGCAAGCAATCATTTCCAGTATTCTGCTCAGAAATGTGAACTTTCCTCCATGATCTGATTATTAATGCCTAAATGTCATTGACCTGAAAAGCCACTCTGTATCACCCTGGTGTCAGCACACTGCAGGCACTCCAGAGGCCCCGAGCAGAGAGGGCTCTGCTTACTGTTCCAGAAAACTCAGAAAGGAACTCCCAAGTGAAACCTTTCAACTTTGGCAGGGGTTACTCTAGGGCTAGTTTTGAACTGTTTGAACCCAGATAGGAGACAGTCATTACATTGTATCTGATAAAAGGACTAACCCCCAAAAGACTCCAGAAAATAGCTTAATTTTGTACTGTTCTCATCACAGATTTTTGAGTCAAATAGAAATTGTCGATTTTTGTGATGGTCATTATATTTTAGGTTCCCCTCTCCCATTTTATCTCAAGGTTACTTATCTTCGGTGATAAGTAAATAGTCTGACGTACACTAGTGACGGGCTTCCTAACCTCAGAGGCCGAGCATGTTAGACTCTGGTTACAGTTGTGAGAAACAGCTTAGAAGTGAGGCCAAGGTGTTTTTGGAGCTAGTTTTATTGCTTTGTGTTTGAACTGAGGAACTTAGAACAAGTTAGGGAGTTGAAGTCAGAGAGCATTTTCAACATTTTCATTCACTCTGGTGAACGTGTAGGCACTTCAGTGGAGTAAGTGTCTGGGACCCTCCAGCAGCTCCTGACTGGCATTCTCTAGAACGGTGTCCCCTGGGTGCATAGGACCATCTGCTGGGATGGAGGAAAGGTTTTGGAACTTCTCCTCCTAATTTGTTTACCTTGTCCTTTATACATGTCAACTTTCATTGTTTTAGACTGTACACATTAATTCAGTGGTCTAGCTACTTAATATAATTATAAATAAATATACATATAATGGGAGTATATGTTCAAAACCTTTTACCAATAGGAAAATGTGACCCAAAAAAAGCTTGGAGATCATTATTCTAGAAGGCAGAAAACAAATGGGATTAATGTAGATTTATTTATATAGAACTACATCGTGTGTGTGTGTGTGTGTGTGTGTGTGTGTGATAACTAATACTTAGTAATAACTAGCAAACATAATGACATTTAATAGAAATTAAATTCACTTTGTAAAAGACCCACATTTACACAGCACAATGTATAAAGGTAGACATTTGTTTTACCTTAAAAATTCATTTATTTATTCTAAATAGGTAAAAAGACTTACATGGTTAAAAATACGAAGAAACAAGACCGTATAGATATTTTTTTTAAAAGCCCCTCTTCCACTCCTCTAGTTACCCATTTTCCTAACCCTGGAAGTTTTAATTTGTTAGAATGAGAAGTGGTTTGAGAATCAAGGCATCGTGGACCCAATACCTGGCCTTCCACTAACTTTGTGAACCTGAAGAGATTCCTTAAGTTCCTGGGTTTCAGGAATGCTAGCAAGGGTTTTCCTTGAACATGACTAAGCTAATTCTAAAATGTATTGGGAAGAAAAAAAGGTCCACATTTTCTCAACTATAAAATGGGGGAGTTTAGGTTCTCTACCACTTAGGGTCTACCCAGGAAAAGAGAAACCATATCAAATATTTACATCAGTAAGAATTTAATAAAAAGAATTTGAAACGTAGCTGATGGAGGAATTGAGGGCCAAAGAGGGAAGAGTGAGAGACCTAGAGTGTAGTGATGGAGGAAGTAACTACGAGCCCTAGGCTGGAGAGGTAAGAGGAGGCAATATCACTCAAGCCCAAACCGGGTTCCCCAGGAGCTGAAACCCAAAGAGCTGGCCACCTTCCATTAGAAGGTGTCCACAGAGCCCAGCTGGAGAAATCACGATGTGCGTATGTGTGTGTGTGTATACACACACACACACACACACAGGGGAAGGATCATGCCCCTCTGATGAGCAATTTGAAAGATGGAAGCAGCAAGAGGAGAGGGGCCCAAGAGACTGGATTTGCGAGGATCTCCCTCTCAAGCTGAAGACAGACTGATAAATCCTGTCTAAGCCGAGTGAACGGGCATGGGGGCTCTAGAGCCACTCACCCACTTGGTTCATTGAATACCAAAACTCTCCTAGACTCAGCCAAGGGTTTGTGACCGCGCGGGGCGCCAGTGGGGACTCTCAGAAAGAAACAGGAAAGAGGAGGAAAAGGGGACAGGGCCTGGGTTGGTGGCATACTGGGGAGTGCCCTCCATGTGCGGGCCATTTCATAAACAGTTTGATAACATTACTTTTTTCTATCCTTTTAGTCCTCTGGCTTTCTTGCCCAGCTTTCGATGTTTTCGAGATATATATACACAGATATATATATTTTTTACAAAATAGGGCCAGAGATATGTAACCTTTGAGTCCTGTTCTGAAGTTTCTATCACTCTCTTAAACATAATTCATATTTATCTTGTTTATTTTTTTGGCTGTGCCACGTGGCAAAAAAATCTTAGTTCCCCAACCAGGGATCAAACCTGTGCCCCTTGCAGTGGACGTGCAGAGTCTTAACCACTGGACCGCCAGGGAAGTCCCATAATTCATATTTTAAATATTACTAATTTATCCCATTCTTAATAAGATGCAGTCAATCTTAAGATCATATATTTTTAGAAATGTCAAATGTATTGGGTTAGAAAGAAAAGAGTAAAATAGATGAGACTAACACTTTTGAGCCTGGATCTAAATTTATCTCAATAAGGAAAATTTTGAATAATTATTCATGATTAAAAAGCAATAGTGAGGGACTTCCCTGGTGGCACAGTGGTTAGGAATCCACCTGCCAATGCAGGGGACACAGGTTCAAGCCCTGGTCTGGGAAGATCCCACATGCCAAGGAGCAACTAAGCCCGTGTGCCACAACTACTGAGCCCGCATGCCACAACTACTGAAGCCCATGCGCCTAGAGCCCGTGCTTTGCAACAAGAGAAGCCTGCGCACCGTAATGAAGAGTAGCCCCCACTTGCTGCAATTAGAGAAAGCCCGCACGCACGCAGCAAGGAAGACCTAGCGCACCAAAAACAAATCAGGGGAAACAAAAAAGCAATAATGAAAATAACCTGATAAGTTCTGTTTTAGGAAATATGGTGAGTCACATGTCTGGAGAAACCCCCGTAGAATATCTGAACATGTGAAATGAAAGGCAAGCATGTTTTAGAATGTATGGCTGAGCTGGCAGGAAAGTAAGGGCTGTCTTTGGAGGTCATAAACAGTAGGTAAGCACAAATCCAGATAGGTAGGGTGGAGCTGAAGCCAGGTCAGCTGGTGGCCTGAAGCTGGGACAGGAGATAAAACTTGGGCACGAATAAGGAAACCTCCACACAAAGATAGGACCCTCAGAAGGCAATACCTACAGTGGGTGAACTAGGGGAAAAACCACCCGAAACAGAGATGGTGGGGCTACTTCTGTGTCTTAGACTTGTTTCTAGTGGAAGGGAAAATAAGAAAAATGTCACCCCCTGAGAACTGTCAACGACACACTCGCCTTCACTTGGTGTGGCACACTGTAGTTTCCAAATGTAGCCACTGCAATAATTCTAGTCCACATGCACTTCTAGAACCTTGCTGCTTCCTATCAAGAGGTGGTATTTCTCTCTTTGAACCTGGATGTGACTTGTGACGGCCTTGACACGCAATGCAGTCAAAGTGATACTACGTGCTTTCCAAGGCTAGGCCACAGCAGGCAACGCGGCTCCCCTGAGGGCAGGCCCTCTCGCATACTTGCCCAGGAACCCCGTCACCAGGCTGTGAGGAAGCCCAGGCTACACGGATTGACCATATGTGGATGTTCTGGCCCACATCTCTAGCTAAGTCAGGTGATTCCAGTCTCCAGCCTTTGGGTATTCCAGCTGAGGTACTAACCATCATGGGGTAGAGACAACTGCTCTCTGTCTGAAACCATGAGAGATAAAGTGTTACGACTGTTTTAAGCCACTAAGCCTCGAGATAATTTGTTGCACGCCATCAGTCAACTGATGTACTTGAGTTTGGGCCCTGAATTTACACTACCTCTATGGCCTGAAAAGTCTCAGTATAAAATTTTAATTTAGCGTGATCTAAGATGGGTAGTTCCCTTTGCTGCCTGGCTGAAGCAAACATAAACATGAAAATATTATCACCGGGGAGGTCACGGCGTGAGGCCGCCGCCACAGTCGCCGTGAGGTTGGAGCGCCGGGCTGCACCGTGGCCTACTGCCGGCAGGAAGGGAAGGATCGAATCATATCTGTGACCAAAGAAGACCATGAAACTCCAAGCAACGCGGAGCTGGGGGCCGACGACCCCAATGATCCTTACGAGGAGCACGGACTGATCCTGCCCAACGGAGACATCAACTGGCACTGCCCGTGCGTGGGGGGCATGGCCAGCGGCCCGTGTGGGGAACAGTTCAAGGTGGCCTTTTCCTGCTTCCACTACAGCACAGAAGATGTCAAGGGGTCGGACTGTGTAGACCAGTTCCGGGCCATGCAGGAGTGCATGCAGAAGTACCTGGACCTCTATCCCCAGAAGGAGGAGAAGCCAGCGGATCGATTAGAGGAGACGGCTGTCTCTGAGGCTGCCACAACCAAGTAAGAGGAGGGGTCCAGCTAATGAGGGCCCTGGTCTCCAGCCTCCTTCAGAGAGGACGAACCCCTCCAGGAAAGTGTCTCTCCCTCTGTTGCTCTGTGCACTGTAATGTACAAAACGTATTGAGCTGATCAGGGGTCTGGGCCCTTGACATGTACACTGAAACATGGGCTGTGTGTGTGTGTCTCACATGACCTGTCAGCGAATGTAGCCGCCACTTTTGAATTCTCAGATTGTCCTGAATTTTGCCATTTTGAAATAATGTGCTGAATAATCTCAGCAACCAAAAATCATTACCTGGGAGTGTCTCTTGTGAGTGAGCTGATCTATTCTGATTCATTGTATCCCTTTTAGTAGATTTTATACCCAGTTGGAAAGTGAAATAGAAACAAACATCTTCCTTTAAAAATGCTGGAGGGGGGCATTCCTTATAGAAGAGGCGGGATGATCAGACCTTGAGTATTGGACGAAGCACTCTGCTTCATTTCTGATATATTTTGGTTTCTAGTTTGCATTGAGCTCCACGTTTTCTATGTTTGGAAAACAGAGCTTTGGACCCTCTGAGTGACTCCCTTTGTAAGTGAAGAGAAAGGCTGTTTTTTTCTGTTCTTGTTATCCCAAAAGCCCTGCTTTGGGGTCTGTGTTCACACTGGCTCTGTCTCAGCCTGCTCAGATGCAATGTTCTTGAGAGGTGGGGACCTAATCATTACCAAAGTAGCACCTGAGAGAGGAAACGGTGTCAATTAAAAGGAAAACCTGATTTTTACCAGAAAAAAAAAAAATTATCACAAGTATGGTTCCATGAAACATGTGCTTACAATTAAAAAAAAAAATCACAAAACACACAGGGAAACAAGTCACTCAGAATGAGTTACTCAAAGAGCAGAGGCAGACACAAAGACTGCAGAAGTTGGAATTATTAGAAGTAGATATGTGTTTAATATATTTAAAGAAATAAAAACGTCAAACTATGAGGAAGTAACAAGAGACTGTAATATTTGCAAAAGAAGCTCTGTATGTGAGAAACAGATGAATGGACAAAATTACTAATCATCTCAATATATATGTAAGGCCCTTATTATAAATCTACTAAAGGACATTAAAAAAGGCCAATATAAATGAGGAGACGTACCATAAAATCATAGACAGAAAGGCTTCATATTGTAAACTTGTCGATTTTTCCCAATATTGATCAACAGAGTCAGTGAAATTCCAATAAAAACGCCAGCAAGGTTCTTCCTTGGGCATGCCCAAACTAGTTCTAAAATGTATCTGGGGACTTCCCTGATGGCACAGTGGTTAAGAATTCTCCTGCCGGGCTTCCCTGGTGGCGCAGTAGTTGAGAGTCCGCCTGCCGATGCAGGGGACACGGGTTGGTGCTCCGGTCCGGGAGGATCCCACATGCCGTGGACCGGCTGGGCCCGTGAGCCATGGCCGCTGGGCCTGCGCGTCCGGAGCCTGTGCTCCGCAACGGGAGAGGCCACAACAGTGAGAGGCCCGCGTACCGCAAAAAAAAAAAAAGAATTCTCCTGCCAATGTAGGGGACACAGGTTTGATCCCTGGTCGGGGAAGATCGCACATACTGCAGAGAAACTAAGCCCATGCACCACAGCTACTGAGGCTGCGTGCCACAACTACTGAAGCCCGAGCGCCTAGCGCCCCTGCTCCGCAACAAGAGAAGCCACCAGAACGAGAAGCCCACGTACCGCAATTAGAGAAAGCCCGCACACAGCAAAATGAAGACCCAATGCAGCCAAAAATAAATAAATAAAAATAAATTTATAAAAAAAAATAACATGTTTGGAAGAAGGTCAAAAATGGCAAACACACCCTGAGGAACAACAGATCAGAGGGCTGGCCCTACCAGATACAGTGTTGTAAAAGCTACAGAAGTTAATTGTTGTAAAAGCTACAGCATGATATTGGCACAGGGATGTCAAACTGACTGAAGGGACAGTATACAGATCAGAAATACACGGAGCTCTGTCATATGAGAGGTGGCAGTGCAGTCAGGAGGGGAAAGGATGGGCTGAACTGGTTTTCCCGACTCCAGTCTTTCCCTCCAAACGGTTCTCCATATGCCACCAGTATGAGCTTGCTAAAACACAGAACTGGCTGTGTTAATTCTCCAGCACATGCATTCTACAACACCCCACTACCTACTGTGGCTTCCTCTCATGTGTATATTAATAGGTACTTCAATGGTTACATAAATCGGAGAAATGCTGGACTAAACAAAATTAAATAGGAATTTTTTATAGCAAGACTTCTCCAAGATGTTGATAGTCTAATAAGGACCGTGCACCTCTAAAGGGGGAAGAGCACATCCGGTTAATTTCCCTAAACTTGTCAGGTCAAGGTATTAACATTTTTTTTTTTAATAGCAGCTTGAGGAACTGGTATTTCGTGGAACATACACTGGGAATCAAAATGGTTACTTAACTGATACAGCAGCAAGGCAATGTGTGTGGGTGCAGTGGTTTAGAACAGGAAAGAGCCACTGGGTCCTGGCTCCTCTGTGTTCTAGCTCTTCACTTTGGTCAAGTTACCTAACTTCGTGGTTCAGTTTCCACAGTTAAAAAATGAGAAAAACAAAAAAAAAAAAAAATGAGAAAAACAAATTATATATACGTGTAATGCCTATCATAGGATTGCTGAGAGGATTAAATGAGCAACTAATAACAAAATACATTTTTTCCTGCTTCTCCCTACCCCTTAAAACTGGAGATGTAGTTAGAATGAGTTATTCAAATGAGTCCAAGACTTACTTATGCTTTTACTATTGCCCTGAATGGCTTGCCCCATTTCCTGTATACTTAAGTCCTATTTTTAAAGACCAGCTCAAAAGAAAAGCTCTTTGGAGAAGTTTCCTTAATCCAATTGATGCTTTTCCCCATTTTGAGTCCACAGTCTTTTCTCTGTCAATTACAGCTTTCATTATGTTACATCACGTTATTAACTTCCTGTTTTTCAGGTTAGAATAAATCAGGAAGGTGGGTAATGTTTAGTCCGTACATTTTTTAAACGAGTTGGGTATTTTAAAAGTAATTTAAAAAATTACAAGAGAAAACAATTTAAACAGAAAGTTGGATTCAGAGGAAATAATGAAAGACAACAATGAAGATACTGAGTTTTAGTATGTGTCAAGGGCGTGGTGTTATATTTTTTACTTAAAAAATTTTTGATTTCTGGCCCCAACCTACTAAAAAATAAGGAGAAATTTATTAAGAATCCTGTGTACCTATAATACTTTGTAAATAAAATCCAGGCATCTTGTAACAAATTTTGCTTATAATTTGATTCCCATAGTTGTAATATGAAACATAAATAAAATTAAAAGCAAACAAAATATGAGGCCATTACTTGCATATATTTGCAGTTAATATCCTTAATAGCACAAACTGAGAAGAAAAGTGCTTAGATTGAAATTCTCAATATTTATGAAAAATGGTTTAATCTTACTGGCAACAAAAGATTTTGAAGGAAAAAAATGTTAGTCAAATCAAGAAATATTATACATAAAGAGATTATTTGTAATAGAGATAACGTGGGGGGGGAAAAACCCTAAATATATGTATAATAAGGGATGACTAACTAAATTAAGGTTTATCTGTATGAAACCATTTAAAAGGCTATATATCTAGTTCTTATAAACATAGGTAAATATTTAAAATATAAGTTTCAGAAGGACATGGTCCTCACCTAGCTTGTTTTCAGTTTTATTCCTAGGGCAGAGAATAAGTCCTGGCAGATAGACTTTTTTTTAATTAAAAACGTTTTTTTATGAAGACTTTTTTTTAAAAGAGCAGTTTTAGGTTCACAGCAAAATTGAGGGTAAGGTACAGAGAGTTTCCATATACTCCCTGTCCTCACACACGTACAGCCTCCCCCATTATCAGCATCTCCCACCAGATGGTACACTTGTTACAATCGATGAACCTACACTGACACATAATAATCACCCCAAGTCCATGGTTTACATTAGGGTTCACTCCTGGTCTTGTACATTCTACGGGTTTGGACAACTGTATAATGACACACATCCATCATTATATTATACCATACAGAGTATTTTCACTGCCCTAAGAATCCTCTCTGCTCTGTCTATACATCCTTCCTCTCATCCCAACCCCTGATCCCCACTGATCTTTTTACTGTCTCCATAGTTTTGCCTTTTCCAGATTGTCACATAGTTGGAATCACACAGTACAAAGCCTTTTCAGATTGGCTTCTATCACTTAGTAATACGCATTTAAAATTCTTCCTTTTCATGGCTTGATAGTTCATTTCTTTTTGCCTCTAATATTCCATTGTCTGGATGGACCACAGTTTATCCACTCACCTACTGAAGGACATCTTGGTTGCTTCCAAGTTTTGTCAATTATGAAAGCTTCTATAAACATCTGTGTGCAGGTTTTTGTGTGAACATGTTTTCAGTTCCTCTGGGTAAATACCAAGGAGGGCTACTGCTGGATGGTTTGGTAAGAGTATGTTTAGGTTTGTAAGAGACTACCAAACTAACTGCCTTACAAAGTGGCTGAACCATTTTGCGTTCCCACCAACAATGAATGAGAGTACCTTGGTGCCACATCCTCACCAGCATTTGGTGTTGTCACTGTTCCGGATTTTGGCCATTTTAATAGTAAGCAGTGCACAAAAATCTTTAATAAATATTTGAGAAATTAATGAAAAGGTAATATTCGGTGAAAAATATAAAGTCTTATAAAATGTGCTTATTGAGAAAAATCTGTATAGAAAAAGAACTGGTACGAAACAACCAAATGGGAAAAGAGGTCACTGGGCATTTGTTAAAAACAGCTTTATTGAGGTATGATTTTTACATACCATAAAGTTCACCCATTATATATGTACACTTCAATTATTTCATTTATACAGCTGTGCAATTACCACCATAACCCAGTATCATGGTTAATTTGTTTTCTCATTCCATCTTTTCTGTATGGTAAAGAAGGACTTAATTCTTTGAAAGGCCCCAGTGAAAGCTGGGTGGAGTTGAACTCTAAAATGACCTATAAGATTATTTTCTAGTCTAATGAACTCTCTCTTCAATTTGCTCCATGCATCTTTCTAGCACAAAGTGGACTGAAGGGTTGATCAGGAATGACACAGCCCACATTCTGTTTGGTCGTTATTCTTGGCCCTCCTGGAAATGAAAATGTTCCACAGCATACTGATTACAGTCGCAGTTCCCAACGCGGATGGAGATACTGAATGGAAGCAAATGTGAGCTCCCGGATCCTGCTAGCGGAGAGCGGAGCTCGCACGCTGCCCACGCCTCCCAACGCACCTGGGAAGCCGGCCCTACAGCCCTCAGGCTGGGGCCACAGATTCTCGGTGAAGCGCCCGGATAAAGGACCTCCAGTGTATTCACCTGGTTCCCTCCGACAGAGACCCCCTCCGGGAAGAAGTCGAGTGAGACAGGTTGGCGCCTAAATGCCTTCTCCGCCCCGGCTCCCCGCGCCCCGCCTACAGCTTCCTACCTGCGGAGAAGCAGAGCAGGGACACCTGGTGCCGCAGGCGGACCAAGCCTAGAACGGTGGGAGCAAAGAACATGGCTTCATCGTCGGGGTGCGCGGTCACCAACAGAGTCCGGCTTCCGCCTCCCGGCAGGCCAGCTTGCTCCGGACTCTTCATTCGCTCCCAGGAGTCCCAAACCCAGAGGAAGCCCCATGTCAGGACCGCCGCCGCCACACACAGCAGCAGACCCACCACCTCCATGCCCTGAGGAGGCACTGCGCCTGCGCAGGAGGGGAGGCGGCCGCCGGGCCAGCTCCGGCGGGAGACCGGCGCTCGCGGAAACCGCGTTCCGAGTGGAAATCCGTCCGGTTGCCCTGCTCCAACGGCCGGAGGCTTTAAGCGTCGGGCTGTGTGCTCTGACACGGACGCCTCCCAGCCCCTCTTCACGGGCTGCCGCTACTTTACGCGGCCTTTACGAGCTCTCGTGCACGCTCCGTTTCAGGGCCGAGCCAACCCCCTTGCCGTCCACACAGTACTTAAGGGGAAGCGTCTGAAAAGAACCTCCAGCATCTTCAGTGCGAGTTCCTCCTGTCTTTACGTCACCATTTTATCACTCATTTCTTAAAACCCGGACTTTCTCGTAATTATCCGGGTGAACACCGACTTTGTTTCTCCTCCCTAATTCCGGGATGTGGAGTGGCGCCTTCTCTAAAGGAAAAGTATGCGGTGGCGAGGCCCGTCCGGTCAGTTCCCTGGGAGCGTGACGCCGAGAGCGCACTTGGCGGGCGCGGGGGCCCGGGCTCCTCGGAGGGGCCAGAGGGAGGGCCGGCATCACGGGCGGGTCTGCCTCGCGCGGCCTTTCTGGCAGGCCCGCTGCGGACGCAGCCTGAGCCTGGGAAGCAGCTGCGCGGGTGGCCGCGCGCCCCCCGGGCCCCCACTTCCCTCCCGCCCTCAGCCCGGGCTCTCAGGCCCGGGGCGCGGCCTCGCGTCCTTCCCTTTCTCACGCGCGCGGGGAGTCCCGGGCGTGACGGCAGCACCCTGGGTCCGCCGCCGGGCCAAGGGGGTACGCCAGGGGGCCGGGAAGCTCGGCCAGCGGAGGGAGTCGGCCTCCCAGCCTCCGGAAGGAGGAGGAGCCGGAGCAGCCTCAGCCGCGGTCGCCGGGCCGGGGGGTGGGGGGGGCGGAGGAGAGGGGTTGAATCAAAATGGCGGCCGAGGTGGCGAAGCAGCAGCGGCGGCGGCGGCGGCGACTGGAGTGAGCGCCTGGCTCGCCGCGCCGACCAGGGCCCGGGCAGGGCCGCGCGCGAGGCCGCGTCCTGCCCCTCAGGCCCGGGGCCGCGTCGGCCGCCGCGCTTCGTCCGCTCCCGGTGAGTAGGCCCGGCGCCCGCAGTCCGGCCTCCGGGCCCCCGCTAGCCCGGGGCCGCCGAGGGCTCCGGGGCACCAGCCGCGGGGGAGGCTTTCCGGCTGGCGAGGGGCGTCGCGGGCCCGGCGGCTCGGGACCCGCCCAGCCGCCGGCCTCTTGCCCTCGGCGGCCGGGGCGAGCCGGGCGCGGCGGGGAGCGGGGCCGGCGAGCGGGGGAGGCTTATGGAGTTTGGAGGAAGAATGGGTTGCGGCCCGGCCGGGGCGCCCAGGGTGTCCTGCGGGGAGCGGGCTGCGGGGCCCGAGGCGGGCGCGGGCCGGGGCCGCGGGTGGGGCCGGCGCAGGTGGCGGCCTGCTCTCCCTCCGGGGCGGAGTTGGTGGCTGCCCGGGAGTGTGCAAGGGGTCAGGGCGGGTGACAGCGGTGGACAAGTGCCTGAAGAGCAAACTAGTTCACCTTTGCGACCAAGCCACTTGGGGTGTAATGGCGAAGGGAGGGCGGGGGAGACGGTGGAGATCGGAACCCGGTATCTTCTGCCTTTTATCGTTGCTGTTTAATGTGCATTCTCTTTTGGGGGGAGGAGGGATTCGAGAAACTGTAATTGAGAAGTCAGCCTTAGTGGCGAGGAGACTGAATTCTTCGAATTAGCCGGATTAGGTATAGTCGTGTATTAAAGGTGTGGGTGGGAATAGGTGATATTTGTGAAAAGTGTTTGCTCAGAGAGTGTCAGTTTTCTTTTACCGATGTTGCATGCTACAGTGCCGCTTCTCCAGAGTTAACCTTGGAGAGCAGAGGTGTGGGTGATTCTAATCTGTGGGATTAGTGTTTTCACCTGCATCAGATTTGCTTCCCTAAGTATATCCTAATTGTACTGAAATTTACGTTCCTTGCGTGCACCTTGGTGAGGCGGTGACTCGAGGCGGAACGTTGCGTAAAGAGCAACAGGCCTGGGATTTTAAAATGCCTACAAATATTCATTCATTCGTGCAACATGTCGTGATCAATAACTGCTGCTGATAGGTTACATGTGACTCTCTCTTGGATAACTGAAGAGTTGATGGCATTATTTAATTTTTAATACTTTTTGAAAATGTTTTGATGTATCCTTTGGTAAAGATATTTATTGGCAGAACTAACTTGCCCGATCTCAGGAGCAGACCAATTTTAGAATATTATTTAGACATGGGTGAAGATTACAGAAGAAATAAGCAAGTTGTTGCAGAAAGAAACATTGTCTTTATTTTCTCATTCTGTTAAAATCCAGTGGAGGTTTATTTATTTATTTTAATATTTATAGTACACAGTTGCTTTGCCTTGCTTTAAGCACACCTGTTAATGGAAATCAAGGTTAACACACACACATGTATATAAATAATATGCACATACATACATAAGGATGTGATTGCTTGCAGTACCAAAATACTCTTTCCTTTTACAAAAGGCTTGCCATATGTTGGACTCCTACCCCAGAGAAAATACAATACAAAGAGTCCTGATTCCTCCTTTGACTGTGTCATTTTGGAACATGATCAGTCTTTTTCTGCTTGTTTCCTCATCTATGATAGCAGGAAAACATCTCTCCTAAGTTGCTGTTGTGAGCCTAAAAGAGCTGTTATGAAATTGCTTTACAGAGATCGTAAAGGTTATATTTCTGTGCCAGAGTAACAGCTTCCTCTTCTCTCCTGAAATGCTTTAACTGCACATCTCCTCTCATGGCATTTACACTTTCTACCTCGTATTTAGGTACGTACCTGTTTTATCTCCTATTGAGGAGCAGGATGGGCCCTCCTCTGACTTTATCTTGAAGGCACTGCCTAGGATATTGACACTGCAAATGTTTATTGAACGAATAAACATTGTATTCTAATTAGGGAAATGTGTTCACATTACAGCTTACGAAATACATCTGCTAACCTGCTGTGACATATTTATATAGGTGTGATTTTCTTCATGATCTATGAGGAATAAATTTTTTTAAAAATAAATTTATTTATTTATTTATTTTTGTCTGCATTGATTGGGTCTTTGTTGCTGCGCGCCGGGCTTTACTATTTTTTTTTTTTTTTTCGTTGCGGTACGCGCAGGCTCAGCGGCCATGGCTCACGGGCCCAGCCGCTCCGCGGCATGTGGGATCTTCCTTGACCAGGGCACGAACCCGTGTCCCCTGCATCCGCAGGCGGACTCTCAACCACTGCGCCACCAGGGAAGACCGCGGGAGCTACTCTTCGTTGCGGTGCGCGGGCTTCTCATGGCGGTGGCTTCTCTTGTTGTGGAGCACGGGCTCTAGGCGCACGGGCTTCAGTAGTTGTGGCTCACAGGCTCAGTAGCTGTGGCTTGCGGGCTCTAGAGCGCAGGCTCAGTAGTTGTGGTACATGGGCTTAGTTGCTCTGCGGCATGTGGGATCTTCCTGGATCAGGGCTCGAACCCGTGTCGCCTGCATTGGCAGGCAGATTCTTAACCACCGTGCCACCAGGGAAGCCCAGGAATAAATATTTATAACTGGGTGTCTTGTTGGATTTAATCATGTAGTAAAACTTAAGAATTTGCCCTGCCCACATAATTTTTTAAAACACAGAATGCTCAAAATTAACTTTCTTTGAATTTGAGTAAAATTTGTCCCAAGGCCAAGCATATTTGTATTAATCAAGTTATTTTTAAGCTTTTTTTTTTTTTTTTTTTTGTAAATTTTGTGAAGTGGGAGATTGTCTTGCCATTGTTATCTGCAGGAGAAAAGCAGAGGCCTTTCAATATGCCAGGGATTGATGTAGGTAAATGTCAGGCTATTTGTTTCTCAGGTTTTTTGTGTTTGTTTTGTTGTTCAGTTTTAACTGTATTTTGTGACCTGTCTTTTTTTTTTTGTGACCTGTCTTAATTGCAATTTCAAATTCTTAACTGATGCCTGAGAATGGTAGAGATCTCAAATACTTAGTTACTTCCTTGTGTTCATTCACTTCAGAGACTGGATTTTACTGGAATATGGTACAAAGGTTGTCAGAGTTTATTATGTCTGGACTTATCTGTTGGTGTGTAGTTTATTCACTTGTTCAACCAGTGTGGCATGCCTTATGTTTACAGCATGTTACTAAATTCTATAAAAGTATAAAGTTGACCAGATCAGTTACATGCACAAAGAACTCAGTCTGTAGATTGATACTTTGTCCTTTTCAGGTTTAATGTTGCAAAAGTACATTTAGATAGAATATTATTATTATGTTTCCTCCTAGGAGCCATGCATCCCCACAGCCTCATACTCCTTGACAATCAGGTCTAGAGCTGCCCATTCCAGCCTCCTCTGACTTTAAGCCCAGCTTCTTCTCCTGATCAGTCCAGCTCGAGGTGACTTGGCGTCTCCTGTCATGCTGCCCTGTCCCTTTAATTGTCTTATTGATTTAGTATTTTTATTTTATGGCTGTTTAATTTCCCCGGTATTTATGGCCTGTTTTCCCCCAACTAAATTGTGAGGATCTCTGAAGAGCAAAGGTCTCACATTTCTATGACTTTCTCAGTGCACCTGGTTTGAAGCCATGCCAGTATTGCTGCTCAAAAAAGTTTGAGAATTCTATCTTAATAAATAGCAGTTTAATAAAGAGTATCAAATCTTGTGTTAGATACCCCTAAAAAAAAAACAAACAAAACATTGGTTTTCTATCAGGACTCCTTAGGAGTATTGAAAAGCTATGAAAGCTTCTGTCATGTAGCAATAACTGTATGTAGAGCATCTGTTTTTTATTTTGGTATTATGGTGGTGGTGGTTTTCCATGAACATTTTTACTGTTCTACCATTTTTTTCTACCCCAGAAGCTTGTAAGCTTGTGTGGTAAAAATATTACTTGGATATTACTTGGATTGTTTTCAGATACATTTTTTTTTTGGGGGGGGGGCGCTCCTCTTTGCATGTGAAAATGAGACCATACAAAGACATAAGAATGTTCCTGGGGAGCTCTTCAGTTTGATTCTTCCATGTGTGCTACTGTTACTTTTATTTAATAATCTCAAAGAGAAATCTAAATTGGTTAAAATAAAATGCTCATAATTTATAGAGTTACAGAATGTAGAGTCATGGAGATTATCTAGTCTTACTTGTTTTACTGGTGAATAAACTGAGGGTCACTGAATTGAAGGGGTCTGGCCTAAATTGTTACTGTTGGCCAGTAGCAGAATCCAGTCTTCTGCCTTCCAGGGTAGCTCCTTCTGGGACACCATATCATCCATGGGATGAGTCAATGTGATGATTGACTACTACTTAAAACAAAAATTGGGGTGGGTGGGAAATGAGTGCTCAGTCACTCAGCTTAGATATTGAATTTAGGTACTCCCCCTAACTTTACATTTCTGCAGTGAAAATGTAGCTTGAAAAAACTTGGTATTGATCTACATTAGTAACATGATCACCGGGAATTATGTTTCATTTTTAATCTGCTATGATGATTAAAAATGAAATGACAGTACCTTCTGTCTTCTTAAACAGAAATGTCTTTAAGGTTATCTGGACCTACTGATGTTTCATGGAATTTAAGTGTTATAGTGATGGAAATTTTATTATGCCAATGGGTAGGTACCTCTGAGATACAAATAGATAGGTTAAATTATTTTATATATTAGTTATTGCTTGCTTCACTTACTCTCAAACTTCCGGACTTTTTTTTTTTAAGTGTGAGAAACTTCAATTGTTATATGAAAGCTTAGATAAATAGCGTAAACATTTTTTTTTAATGCCGTGTTGAAAAGCTCATATAGAATGTTAGTTTTCGATAGGTACTCATGCCATAAAATTTATTTTAAAGGAAAAGGCGTAGTATTCTTTTTAAACTAATGTCCTCACATGAATACTGAAGCGTGGCATGTGTGTTTTTTAATCAATTTTATTTATTTTTTTATTTATATTTGGCTGCGTTGGGTCTTCGTTGCTGCGCATGGGCTTTCTCTAGTTGCCGCGCGCGGGGGCTACTCTTCATTGCGGTGCGCGGGCTTCTCATTGCGGTGGCTTCTCTTGTTGCGGAGCACGGACTCTAGGCTTGTGGGCTCAGTAGTTGTGGCACACGGGCTCAGTAGTTGTGGCTTGCGGGCTCTAGGGCGCATGCTCAGTAGTTGTGGCGCACGGGCTTAGCTGCTCTGCGGCACGTGGGATCTTCCTGGACCAGGGCTCGAAACCATGTCCCCTGTATTGGCAGGCTGATTCTTTACCACTGTGCCACCAGGGAAGAAGTCCCATATCATGTTTTTTTATTCCACTTGGGCTGTTAAATAATATGCCTCTGTTGTGTTGCATTAAGAAGGGTTGTTTTTTGCCCATTCTGTGCTCTTTTCTGGAATGCTATTTCCCTACCTTACTTTTCCAAACTCTACCACACCTACATACTGCCTATTTTTTGAGGGGTTTTGAGCACATATCACTTCATCCGGGAAGTCAGTCTCCCTCCTCCTCCCTCTTCTCTGAAGAAAAGTGTTTTATGGTCTGGAAATTCTTAATGCCTCACTTACGCCTCTGCTATAACGTCATAGTTATTTATGTGCATGCCCGTTTAGTCCCCACTAGACCATAAGCCCATTGTGGGCATGTCTGTGTCTCAGTTATTTTTTGATCCTTCCCCTTCCCCCACTCCCAGAATAACACTCTGTCCCCAGGAATGGTGTAGTAGAAATTTGTTGAATGCATAATAAGCAGCCCAGCTGCTTGGTGCAGCTGTGGAAGCCGACGGATACACATGTGGGAACTTGATAGTGAGTAGTTTTTGGAAATAAAAAAACAGGTAGAAATTCACCAGTGTCAGTGAGATAAAATGTCTGTTATTAGTGAATTATTATTTTTGTTTGTTTTTGATTTGTTTTGTTTTTGGCAGTACAAGGGCCTCTCACTGTTGTGGCCTCTCCTGTTGCAGAGCGCAGGCTCTAGACGCGCAGGCTCAGCGGCCATGGCTCACGGGCCCAGCCGCTCCGTGGCATGTGGGATCTTCCCGGACCGGGGCACGAACCCGTGTCCCCTGCATCGGCAGGCGGACTCTCAACCACTGTGCCACCAGGGAAGCCCTGTTATCAGTGAATTATTAAAGCATTTCTTTAAAAAAGTATTTCTCTCAGTTTACTGGGATTTTTGGGAGAAAGAGAAAGTAAGCACAGAATCAGTTCATCTCAGATTATTTGTATTTCAGGTAATATTAGAACAAAAATGTGTTAATTTATATATGCAGGGAACTTTGGAGTTCAGTGCTAGGGAAAAAATGTGAATTAGGAATAGTTGGTTTATAGGATTATTATAAAATCCCTTTGGAGGGATCCCTTTGAAAGAATAGTACTTGATTAGTTTTATATCAAAAATTAAATTTTTGAGTAGCTTAGTCCGGAACAAAGAAGAGGAAAGTTAAGATTACCAAATGATTTTGATCCCCGCCCCCCGCCGGCAGTTTCTACTTGAGGAATAAAGTTTGGAGTGTTTTTCTGTTTTTTTCCTTCGTTACACATAAACTGAAATTAAACCAGAATAAATTGAGGTTACTTTTTTTTAGGAAAATTTGACTAAGTTGTTAGGAGGGCCATAACCTTTATGGTTACAGATTGCCTCCCCCCCCCCATACTTTATTTAACTGATAGGCTCTTTTCTTGACATTTTTGTTGTCATACACAGTTTAGCATCAGAGTAATCTGTTTTCGGCAGTTCATTTCCCTTGGCAATAGCACAGGGATTTGTATAATTTTGAAATGTTTTAAGTAGTAATCATCATGCCTTTGAACTCCTGTTCAAAGACATTTAACTTTGTATTACTTTTGATTAAGTTCTTTTAATTCAGTTTTGAATAACGATAACTTTTAAGTATTTGGAATAAAATCAAAACTTGTGCTTTCTAGGAGTTACAGCCTAAAATATACACAGTGTAAATATACCAGAAGTAGGGAATGTGTAGTCCATTAACTGAGTGTGTGAGTGTGTTTGTGTGTGAGTGTGAGAGAATAGGAGGAGCGAAGGGGGGAGGGCATCAACTGAGCAGGAGGGGAGGGTGGAGGAAGTTACTCCCTATTTACACAAAACCATTTTAATGAGTGAAGGGGGATATGTTAGTTTGAAATCTTTACTTGTCTTTTATTTATTATAAGTAATGCATTATTTTACGGAAGTACAATATGGAAGTATATAAAGAAATTGAAGCACCACTTCCTAGATGTAACTTGCTAAGTGTTGTGTATTCGTTCAGGTTTTTTTTTTTTTCTTCTGTGTGTATGTAATTTTCTGTATTATGGGACCATGATATGCTGTTCTTGTGTATACTGCTGTTCCATGTTGGTATTTTTAGAGCTACTTCTATCATTAACAGTTACATAGTATTCCACTTATAAAAAGAAAACACTATAATTTGTTTAATTAGTTTCCGGCCAGTACTGTTTTGTCAGAAAAACAAAGCTGTAGTGAATTATTTGTGTGTGTGTGTGTGTGTGTATATGTATTTATTTTGTATATTTATGCAAGCAGCTTTGTAGCATAGATTTCTGAAGTAGTGTTGCAGATATATGAATAGTGTAGATCTGGATGGATATTGTCACAGTGTATGGGTATGCCCCAGACCCTGGCCAGTACTGGATATTGCGCATTAAAGCATTTTGCCAATTTAAGAAGTGGAAAAAGGGACTTCCCTGGTGGCACAGTGGTTAAGAATCTGCCTGCCAGTGCAGGGGACACGGGTTTGATCCCTGGACCAGGAAGATCCCACATGCCGGGGAGCAGCTAAGCCCGTGCGCCACAACTACTGAGCCTGTGCTTTGGAGCCCGTGAGCCCCAATTACTGAAGCCCGAGCGCCTAGAGCCCATGCTCCGCAACAAGAGAAGTCACCGCAATGAGAAGACCGCGTACTGCAACGAAGAGTAGCCCGCGATCGCCGCAACTAGAGAAAGCCCACGCACAGCAGTGAAGACCCAATACGGCCAAAAAATAAATTAATTTAAACAATGGAAAAAAAAAAGTGATTCTGATTGACCTTTATCAATCACTACTGACGCTGAACATTTTTTAATGAAGGGAGTTGTATTTCTTTTAGAAATTATCTACTTTTGTTCTTTGGTTATTTTTTGATGGGATTGGTGTTTTTCAGGTTGATTTGAAGAGCTGTTTACATATTAGGGTATTCACTTTTTACGTATGTGCACATCCCCCTACCCCCCAGCTGTTCTTTTGTAGTATTATGTAGTCAGATATATCCAGCTGGGACTGTGCTGGCTATGTGACCTTGGGCAGATTACTTAACCTCTCTAAGCCTTAATTTCCTTATTTGTAGAATGGAAATAGAGATAATGTAAATAACATTTAGCATAGTGGCTGGCACACGGTAAGTAAAAATTCTAAATGTTAGCTGTTTTCATTATTGGTCTATATATGGCTTCTGAGTTTCATGCTCTGCTTAGACCTTCCTTAGTCTAAAATTTAAAATATTCATCCATCTATTAAACTGAAAAAGCAAAGTGAGGAATATTAAGTATAGTATGCTACTGCTTGTTTTAAAGAGGAAAAATAATGTGTACATATTCCCTTTTATATCAGAATATTTCTGAAACAAAACCTAAGAAACTGGTATTCCTTGTTGCTTGCTGTAGGATGGAGAACTGAGAGGCACATGAGTGAGAGACTTGATTGTATACCTTGACTGTATTTTTTTTTTTTTTTTTTTTTTTTTTTGGGCTGCGTTGGGTCTTTGTTGCTGTGTGCAGGCTTTCTCTAGCTTCTGAGATTGGGGGCTACTCTTCGTTGCGGTGTGCTGGCTTTTCATTGCGGTGGCTTCTCTTGTTGCGGAGCATGGGCTCTAGGCGCATGGGCTTCAGTAGTTGTGGCACGCGGGTTCAGTAGTTGTGGCTCACAGGCTCAAGAGTGCAGGCTCAGTAGTTGTGGTGCATGGGCTTAGTTGCTCTGCCGCATGTGGGATCTTACTGGACCAGGGCTCGAAGCCGTGTCCCCTGCGTTGGCAGACGGATTCTTAACTACTGTGCCCCCAGGGAAGTCCCTTGATTGTATTTTTAAAACAAAGAAGTCTTTAGATTTTAATTTTTTATTTTATTATTATTATTATTTTTTGCTTTGCCTTCCTTTCTTTTCCTTTTTTTAAACTTCTAATTTTTGGGGTCCATCTGGAATTAATTTCTAGTATAGGACATGAGATAGACATATATTTTGGGGTGATAGAGGTGTGTATGTTTTTTCCCCTGAAATAACCAGTTGTGTCAGCACCATTTGGTGAATAATCCAGCCTTTGCCCCAGTTACCAGATTTGCACCTTTTATCAGTTTACTAAATATGTTTGGAACTGTTTTTAATCTGTTATGTTTTCTTGATATATGTTATTGTATTCTTTAAATTACTGTTGTTGTATAATTTTAATACTAGTAGGGTTAGTCATCTGTTCATTACTCTTTTTTTTTTTTTTTCAGACTTTGGCAATTCTGGTCTATGTATTCTTCTGGATGAACTTTAGAATCATTCTGTGAGGTTCAAAAAGAAATCTTGCTGAGATTTTTATGGGGAATACTGAATAGTGATTGGCAATATTGAATTCATAGGTTAATTTTAGGAAAATTGACACCTTTGTGTACTTCCTATCCTGTTTTTCAAACAGACTTTTATGTTCTTCAGTAGATTTTCAGACTTTCCTTCAAATAAGTTCTGCACATTTCTTGTTTCTTTTGTCTAACAAATACAGTAGGGAATCAAACAGGAAGTTTATACTCTAGTGGGGAAGCCAGTTTAAGTAAAACAAACGAGTGCATTTCACATTATGAATAATCTATAGAAGAACAAAAAGGGTAACTGGAGGGTGGCTGGGAAAGGCCCTTATGAGAAGATGGCATTTGAACTGAGACCTAATTTTGAGGAGTCCTTGGCCCCAAGGGTGAGCCAGGAAGAGCATTCCAGGCAGAGAGTAAAGAAGGACAAAGGCCTGAGTCAAGGAAGGACCTGGCCCTGGGTGAGGGAGCTGGAAGGAAGCTCCTTGTGGCCTCCTGAGCAGTTGTGGGGGCGGGTGGGAGCCCCTGGGCCACAGTGAGGAGTTCAGATTCTGTTTGAAGAGCGTGGCAGCTCCGGAGGAGTCTTGAGCAGAAGAGTGATGTGTTCTGATTTATGGTTTAAAAAACATTTGGCTTTTTGAGTGGAGAAAGTATTGAAGTGGGAAGTCCAATTAGGAGTTTCTTGCAACAAGAGATGAGGACGGGGCGGGGGGGGGGGGTAGTCAAGATGGAGAAGCATGGGAGGCTTGGGGGCGGGGCATGGAAGGAAGGCTAGGACTTGCTGTTGGAATGGGTGTGTTGAGAGCTAAGAACTCTTAGGTGCTGGGGAGGCCGTGTGTGCAAAGAAGAGATGGTCCCTGCCCTCAGAGGTCTCTGATGGTTTTGTTTATTATTATTGTATAGAATTCAGTACCTTTTAAGTCAGTTGCTTTTCTTCTACTTTATTTTGGTATATACCTTAGAAGTAGAGTATGTTCATTAGCCTTGTTTTATTTTGCTTCCTAATCTTTAGCAGTCTCTCTCAGCAGGTCAAAGGGGAGGCAGCAAAACATGATCTTTAAGATAGCTCTGAGCTAAAAAAATTACCTTGTAGAAGTTACTTAGCCTCTCCAGTGCCTTACTTAGGGGTAATAGTGGAACTAGTGTTTTAGGTGAGCTCATGCACACCAGGCTCTTAGTACACTGCTGGGGATGTAGCAAAGGCTCAATAAATGGTGACTTTTTGTTATTCTCCTTAGGTATTGTCATGTCTATTAATCCCAAGCATCCAAAGTTAAAATTTTTCTGATCTCAATACCGTGTTCTTTGTGTTGATGGAGGAGAGGGTTGGTAAATAGTTGTCCTTTTTTTTTTTTTTTTAAGTCTTTATTGAATTTGTTTCAGTATTGCCTCTGTTTCATGCTTTGGTTTTTTGGCTGCGAGGCATGTGGGACCCCAGCTCCCCGACCAGGGATCAGACCCGCACCCCCCCCCCCCCGCACTGGAAGGCAAAGTCCCAACCACTGGACCGCCAGGGTGGTCCCAATAGTTGTCCATTTTCACTTTGAAATATATTCATTCTTATAGCTGGAGTGAATATTGCTCAATTTAGAGAACTAGGTCAGTACAGTGCCGCTGTGCCACAGGGTTCTCAGTCATATGCCTGCTGCCGTCTGCCTGCTGCTGCTGTCTTTGGAAACTTCGCCTTTCTCACCTTAGGTAGGGATAGCGTAGTGTTGTTTTCACTCAAGAATTACTTATTGAATGTCTGCATTCTTAGATTAATGAAATGATTATGCCCATATTAATGTGTTCCTTTCACTGTCATACTTTATCGGGGGTAGGGTAGTCTAAAATGTTTTTTTCTTTAGCTCCCCTTTATCTGTCTTCTAAGTGAGATGTCATTATGTCAAAAGAGGCCACAAATAAAACACCTTGTTAATGACATTCCCCCAGAGTAACTCCTCCCCGCCCCGCAAAGGGAAGAATGCTTTAGATTATTTTACAGGAGAAATTCTGTTCCAGTTTAGCACCACTCTGATCTCATACAAATTACAGAATTCACTTGGATGGTTCTAGCCTCTGTATCCTCTCCTGGAGTCTGGACCCCGAGATAGGCTCAGATGGGCTTTCTCCAAACCTTCGCCAACCCAGAGACTCTTAGGTGGTTGGGATATCCCAGGGGGTGGTCCTTAGCCTCTCCCTGTCTCCTGGGCTTTTGGAGTTGGACTAGAGCTGAACTGCTTTGTGAGAATTAATGAGACCCGATTTGCCTCAGTTTAGTATCCAGTGTTTGGCACCTGCAGTGTCATAGAGGCCATTCCCGTATGCCATACTTTTGTATCGAAAAGTATTATTTGATCATTTAAAAGAAAATTGAATTGTGTCCTTTTCCTGCTTTGGTGAAATGTGGATTTCACCTCTGTTGTGACCCTTGGTGGAGTCATTCTTGGTCATCTAAAGAGGCGTCTGTAGTCCTTCCACAGCGAAGTATATTTTTAGCTCTTTTTCCAAGACGGCTTAGGCCACCTTGAAAACCTATCCAAGCACATTTTGATTATGCAGAGATTGTAGGCCAAAAGCCAGGAGTTCCTGGGGAGAAAGGATTTGTTTTTTTTTGTTTTATTGGTGTTTTTTTTTTTAGGATTGCATTTGAAATATTGTTTTGCAAGATAAGTTTCCTGTTGAGTAAATTTGTGTGTGAGTATGTGTGTCTTTATTACGTTAATATGGGAAGATTCAAAGAGAAATTTAAATAGACTGACTTCATTTTACTGTATTTTATTACCTGTTTGCAAAACGTTGGAGGCTAGTTCTGAGTTTATCTCCAAAATTCAGATAAAATGTGTGCTCGTCACTTACAACAATGACATCTGGTTTTAGTATATTATTTTCATCCTAGAATACAATTATATATGTTTATGATATGAGGTTGTTGCACATAAAACCTTGACCAGGTTTCTTAAACATTTCACAGAATTTTTATAGTCCATGAGTCAAGCATGTAACTGTGAGTTAATGAGTTTTGGAGCTATGAACTGAACTTAAAATTGGAAACTGCCATTTAAGGTTTTCCCTTCCCCTTCAGCCTCCACTTTAAACCGATTCTTTTACTTCAGTTGTTTTCAAACTGTCAAGTGTTCTGTGGAGGTGTCTTGGTGAGCCAGGACTGGAGTGAGGGTCCGAGGCAGGACGGGAATGGGGAGGGGGCTGAAAAGACAGATTTAGGTTCCGCGTTCTCCCTGAATCAGAGTATTTCTTCTTTGTGTATTTTATACATTTGGCTTCCATGTAAGATGTTTGAGGAAAGAAAGAGAGCTGGTTAAACAAAGGTCTGAACTGTTGTGTTGTGTCTCGTGGGTAAGTTTTTTTTTTTTTTTTTTTTTTCGGTACGCGGGCCTCTCACTGCTGTGGCCTCTCCCGTTGCGGAGCACTGGCTCCGGACGCGCAGGCTCAGCGGCCATGGCTCATGGGCCCAGCCGCTCCGCGGCATGTGGGATCTTCCCAGACCGGGGCACGAACTCGCGTCCTCTGCATCGGCAGGCGGACTCTCAACCACTGCGCCACCAGGGAAGCCCTAATCTCTAGTTTTGCTGATGTTTTGTTACCACCTGTGGTGGGCTGATAGTAACTAACTTTAATTTATTTTTAAGATAATTCAAATTAAACCACTAAAATCACATGAGGAAACTGGGACATCATGAAGGATTGGTTATGATAAAAGGGAAACACGGACAAATCATTTGACTTATATTTGAGTGACATTGAATGAACGTGATGAAATCAGGACTATCACTGCTGAAAATGAAAATAAAACAACCCGAAAACAACACTGTACTCTGTAGATCTCTCATCATGTAGGCCACTGATGGAAAAAAATTTGGATGACCTTGAGCTAAGATCTTTCCTTTTGCCTCTCCATTCCATTTATAGCTTTATTTACTTAGGATGTCTGAATTGGGAGGAGAGCTCAGAGACAGATCACCTAAGCATTTCTTAGGGGTGCAGATCAGAATTCCTTGGACAATGTATAAAATACTTGTGAACATTCATACAGTGAAATACATTACAGCAATAGAAAGAATGAAGAAGCTCTTTATGGACTCATGAAAACGATTGTCAAGATCTATTAAGATGTTAAGTAATAAAAGCAAGATATAGAACAGTATATTATCTACTCTGCTCCCATTTATGTAGGGAGGTGTGTGTGTGTGTGTGTGTGTGTGTGTGCTGTTTCTAAAGGATACTCCAGAAACTAGTAACTTTGGTTGCCTTTTGGGAGAACTGAGTAGAAGCTGGGGACAGGGTGAGAAGGAGATTTTTCCCTCTGTATTCTGTGGTACTTTGAGAAACTCTTAAACCTTACCTATAATATCTATTTCCAGAAACAAAAACAAACAAAGCCTTCCTCCGCCCACACACACGTTGACTTTTCCCCTTCCACTAGCAGGTGCAGGTGTGTAGGAAGGGAGTGCTGCCCAGGTGGTTTTTTTGTTTGTTTTGTTTTAATTAGTAGGAAGGAATGGTTTATTTTTATTCATTTATTTATTTTTAAAATTTATTTTATTTATTTATTTTTGGCTGTGTTGGGTCTCTGTTGCTTTGCGCAGGCTTTCTCTAGTTGCGGCGAGTGGTGGCTTCTCGTTGTGGAGCACGAGTCTAGGCGTGCGGGCTTCAGTAGTTGTGGCATGTGGGCTCAGTAGTTGTGGCTCGTGGGCTCTAGAGTGCAGGCTCAGTAGTGGCACACGGGCTTAGTTGCTCCACGACATGTGGGATCTTCCCGGACCAGGGCTTGAACCCATGTCTCCTGCCTTGGCAGGCGGATTCTTAACCACTGTGCCACCAGGGAAACCCCTTGGTGGTTTTGATGGGTGGTCTCACCGCACATCTCAGCCCCTCAGAGTAGCTCACTACCTGCTGAGAAAGCTGCACAGCATCACAGAGAACACTAGCTTCTCCCATTTTTGCCGCTGACAACTTTGTGACATAGAGAAATGATTGAATTTCTCTATGCTTCAGATTCCTGGTCTGTGAAAGCACTGTTAGTTGGGCCTTGTGGGGGAGCAGGCAGGAACCAGTCTGGGAGGCGTTGGCCCTCTTCTCACCCCTTCCCTGGCTGCTGCTGGGACAGCAGGAACAGTGCAGTGAGTAGTAGTAAGGATGGTAACATTTTAAAAGTTGCTTTCTCTTAAGTTTTCTTTTAAGGTTAGATTGAATGGCAGTTCTCTAGAAAATTTTATTTTCTAAGCCTAGCTGGGTAGGAGTTTGGATCAAGTTGGCGCACTGAATTTTGCTCTTCCCAAATCCCTTGAGATGATGAAAAAGAGAAAAGAAAACTTAAGCCGTGTGTCAATAATATATAGTATTGTTTTCTGTATTTCGAACATACGTATCATTCTACAAGTTGTTTTCACCAAGCTTTACTTTTTTTGAGGTTTATATGTATTGAAACATAGCTGTAGTTTATTCATTGTAACTGCTGTATAGTATTTTATCATACGAATATGGAATTTAAGCTGTCTTCACATTTGCCTATTGCACTGATGCAATAAATATCCTTTTGTGTGTACATGCGAGTTTCTCTAGGGTATATCCTGAAATTGCTGGGTTGTAATAAGAATGATTCGCATTTCAGATCGGTGTGGAAAGGCAGACATGTTTAGTAAGAGTTTTGTTTGGATAATTAACTATCAAGTAGTAAAGAAAATACATCTAGACCCCTACCTTACCATTCTCTAGAAAAAAAATTTAGATGATTAAGGAGCTAAATGTATTAAAAAACTTTAAGAAGTGTAAGAGGGGAAAGTAGAAGAATATTTGAAAATTTTAGGGTAGAGAAGGTCTTCAGAAAGACATAACAAGTTATGAATGCTGAAAGAAAATATTTGTAACATAAGGTCACACACCAGCAGAACCCCATGCAGTCTCCCCCACCCAGTCTCAGGCCTGGCCTCAGTCACCCTCTCCCTCACTCCCCCTCAGCATCCTTGCTTTGCCTTAGGGCTTCTCTAGTTTCTCTCCATGGAATGCTCTTGTCTTTTCAAGGCTTTGGCTCAAAAGTCATCTTAGAATATAATTTATTACCCAAACTGGGACCGTTTTGAGAAGGAAATGGAGCATAGTTAATAACTGCACTGGGATAGTAGTTGTAAATTGGGTCTGTTTCAGGAAATTGGGGCATACGGTCATCCTAGCTGAGATTGGCTTTCTACCTGCCAGACATGTCTCCCTTTCCCTTCTCCCATCCTGTTTTATTTATAGCACTTTATCATAGTATTTTGTGGTCACTTATTGTCTACGTCACCTCAAGATAAGATGCCAATCGTGGTCTCATTCTATGCCAGCATTTAGAGCTGTTGACACACAGTATATACTGTTCAGTAGATGTTAACTGAATACGTACATGATATTTCTGCCTTTGGCCTTGAAGTCTTGTGAAGATGTGATAGACACATGAAAAATAGAGAAGTAGTGGTATATACAAATCATACTTATATAAAACAAAATGTTCTCATTTATAAGAACTTTTTTTGTGGCATGTTCTAAGTAAAATTTTTCATTAGGTAAATTTCTTAAAAAACAATTTTCTAAGCTTGTGTATTGGATATTTAGGACAGTTCCTTGAGAAACATCCTCAGGCATTCATTTTTGGATATATCTGTATTGAATAACCAAATGAATTCCTAGAAGTGGAATTGCTGTGGTAGAGGATATGCATATTTTCAAGGCTGATGCTGTATAAATTGCCATTCTTTTTTAGAAAGCAATTTGTACCCATTTTACATACACACCAGTAATGTGTGAAACAGTACCTTTTTCTCTAAACCCTCACCAGACACTAAGCATTATTTTTTAATATTTTGCCAGTTTCTTTGTTTTACTTTTCTGTCATTATTGAAGTTGACTTCATTAATTTTATTTCCTTTGTTAATCTCATATTTCTGTCATGTCTTATATTTCTGTTGCGATCATTTTTTCTTATTGATTTGTAAGATACATATGTATATGTATATCAGAATTTTGCTGTTGTGCTTTTTCTGGTTTGCGGTTTGTGATTTTAGGGTGTCTTTGTTTTACAGAAAAATTTTTTTCTCAAAGATAACAATCTTGTTGTTTGTGCTTTTGGGGGTTGTGCTTAGGAGGGTGTCCTCTGTCCCTTGTTTGTATATGTGTTTCTGTTAGGTTTCTTGAAAGTCCTGCAAACGTTACCTGGTCTTTTGAAGGACCTCAGATTGGAAGTCAGTTTGGGAATATCAGTGTCCTTAATTTTCTTGCCTTATCCTAAGCGTCAAGGAACAAATTAAAGAGACAAAAAGCTTTCTGGAGAGAGATTTAGGACAGAAACCTAAGACTGGATGCAGTAACTCTCTAATACTGTATTTCAGCAAAAAGATGTCTTTGCTTATAAGATACTGTTATTTACCTCTAAGATTAAAGGAAAAGTACTACTCATGAAACCATAAAATGCTAGTGATTGTGGGATGGATATTGACTTCAGAGTTTTTAAGGTATGAACATGTGGGTATTAGAATTCGTGAACTATGGAATATGTCAACTTGGACTGCAGCACAGTTGTTTTTATTTATTTTTTAATAAATTTATTTATTCATTTAACTTTTGTCTGCATTGGGTCTTTGCTGCTGCACGCGGGCTTTCTCTAGTTGCAGTGAGTGGGGGGCTACTCTTTGTTGCGGGGCGCAGGCTTCTCATTGTGGTGGCTTCTCTTGTTGCAGAGCACAGGCTCTAGGCACGTGGGCTTCAGTAGTTGTGGCACGTGGGCTTCAGTAGTTGTGGCACACGGGCTTCAGTAGTTGTGGCTCGCAGGCTCTAGAGCGCAGGCTCAGTAGTTGTGGTGCACGGGCTTAGTTGCTCCGCGGCATGTGGGATCTTCCTGGCCCAGGGCTCGAACCCGTGTCTCCTGCATTGGCAGGCGGATTCTTAACCACTGTGCCACCAGGGAAGCCCCAGCACAGTTGTTTTTAAATCTTGTGGTTGCATTGTATAGTTTTTTGCTTGTTTGATTTTGGCTAGGTAATTTTTTTAAAAAAGCTTTATTGAGATATAATTTATGTACCTTAAAATTCATCCATTTACATTGTACAATTCAGTGGTTTTTAATATATTAGATATGTGCAGATACCACTACAGTCAATTTTAGAACATTTTCATCACCTCAAAAAGAAACCCCAATACAATGGAATATTATTCAACCTTAAAAAGGAAGGGAATTTTGATACATGCTAACACATGGATAAACCTTGAAGATTTCTGCTAAGTGAAATAAACCAGTCACAAAAGGACTGGTGACTCATATGATTCCACTTATATGAGGGCCTTAGAGCAGTCAAGTCCATAGAGACAGAAAGTAGAATGGTGGTTCCAGAGGCTGGGGGAGGGGATGGAGAGTTAGTGTTTACTGGGTGTAGAGGTTCTTTTGGGGAAGATGAAAATGCTCTGAAGATGGATGGCGTGATAGGTGCACAACAATGTAAATGTACATAATGCTACAGAAATGTACACTTAAAAATGGCTAAAATGGTGAATTTTATGTTCTGTGTATTTTACGACAGAGAACAACAAAAGAAACCACATACACTTTAGCCATCACCTACTATTCCTCCACCCCACCCCACCATCCCTAAGCGCCCACTAATCTACTTTCTGTCGCTATGGATTTGGCTGTTCTGGACTTTCATATGAAAGGAATCATTAGTCACTATGATTGGCTTCTTTTACTTAGCATATGTTTCAGAGTTTGTCTAAGCTGTAGCGTATATCAGTGCTTTGTTCTTTTTTGTGGCAGAATAATATTCCCTTGTATGAATATACCTGATTTTATCTATCTGTTCCTCTGTTGATGGACGTGACATTTGGATTGTTCAAGGTTTGTATAGTTATTTTGGGACTTAACTTGAGATCTCATGATTCTAAGATGTAAAAACCTACTCCACCTGTATTAAGCAAAGAGGACTTACTGTGAGACTATGTAGGCCGTTTAACAGGTATCCAAGGAGAAAGAAAGAAATACAGCACCTTCTCTGGGGGCTGATTCAAGGACTGTGAGCCTAGGCAGTTCCCAGTGTGTCTCGGAGGGCCTTTGAGGTCTCTGGGCTCCACTTCTCTCTGCTCCTGTTCTGGTCTGTGTCTGGACTGGCATCCTCTGCTCCCCTGTAACTTCTCTGGCACATGCTCTGGCTCACCTTGACTCCTACTTTGGCCACTTCGCAATAGCTAATGTTCTCAATTCAGATTCCTGGAGGGGGATCTGATTGGTACAACCCGGGTCCAGTAGAGTAGTTCACTTGACATAAACATCATGTCAAAGCCACACCTTAACAGGGCCAGAGTTTCTAGGAGTGCAGGGTAGAAGGAGTGCAGAGACCTGGTGTGACCTGCCTCTGCAGGGCACTCATGCTAGTCAGTCTGAAGATGGCCTGATTCTCTAGGCCAGTGGTCATCAAACTTTCTGGCTTCAAGACTCCTTTTATACTCTTAAAAATTATTTGGGACTCCAAAGAGCTTTTGCTTATGTGGGTTATATGTGTTGATATTTACCATATTAGATACTAAGATGGGGAAATTTAAAAGATATTTATTTAAAAATAATATAAACCCAAATCTTAACGTAAATAACATTTTAATAAGTATTTTCCAAAATATAACAAAAAATTTGATGAGAAGAGTGGTATTGTTTTACATTTTGGCAGACCTCTTCTGTATCTGAAAAGAAGGTAGCTTGTTCCTCATTTCTGCTTCAATCTTGCAATATGTTTTTTTATATATATAAATTTATTTTATTTACTTATTTTTGGCTGCTTTGGTTCTTCGTTGCTGTGCGCAGCTTTCTCTAGTTGCGGCAAGCAGGGGCCACTCTTCGGTGCGGTGCGTGGGCTTCTCATTGCGGTGGCTTCTATTGTTGAGGAGCATGGGCTTTAGGTGTGCGGGCTCAGTAGTTGTGGCTCGCGGCTCAGTAGTTGTGGCTCTCGGGCTCTAGAGTGCAGGCTCAGTAGTTGTGGCTCATGGGCTTAGTTGCTCCACGGCATGTGGGATCTTCCCGGACCAGGGTTCGAACTTGTGTCCCCTGCATTGGCAGGCGGATTCTTAACCACTGTGCCACCAGGGGAAGCCCCAGTATGTTGTTTTGATGGACGTTTATGAAGAAAAGCTAACCTCAGGTAGACATGTATTTAGAAAAGGGAGGGGGTATTTTAATAGCCTTTTAACATAATTGTGGATATTCTTTGATATCACACCCAAACCAGACAAATGGTAAATTTTTAAAGGTTAGTTACTGTGTAGAATCTGAAACCATATTAGTAAACCTTTCATATTCTGTCACATTAAACATTTATTGGTTTGTCTTGCGCCTATTTATTTAACTGTTGTAAAATGTTTTGTATTTTAAATAAATATTTCATTTACGCCTTATTTTGTAATTCTGTATTGGTCATTTGGAAAATATTGATTCATTGAGTTATGCAGATCTTCAAATTTCATTATGTAATATCACACTTGTTAATACCACCACCAGTCTTGCCAGAAAAATCTTTAAATGTGGGGAAGCCGTCAGGCTCATGGTGACAGATGGAAGTTTTTCCAAAATCCTCATTTTCAAAAAAAATTTGGCAGTTGTTTTTCTTGAAGTGATAGGCTCACTTTGTTCTTCCTTGAAAGCTTTTCTATCCCTAATGCCTTCTTAGGCTGTCATTTTGGGGCAGAATTATTTAATAAAGACAATATTTCCTCTGCACAAATGCTTACCTTATAAATACTCTTGAATCCTTTTAACAGTTGACTTTTTCACAACCCCCAAATTTACAGCCATAGATTTTTGTTTTTGTAATATGTAATATTTGTGTTTCAGATATTTACTGAAAGAAGGATGTTTACTGAGCAGTTGCTATGTGCTGGCTCCTGAGCTAAGATTTTATGTGTGTTCACTTTATGTAGGTACTGGTATTATTTGTGATATGTTAAAGAAACTTTTTTAAGTATAGAGGAAAAGACCCATTGATGTTTTTAAAGCCCCAGTAACTTCTATTATATTAAGTAAGTAATATGAGAGAAAGCTTTTACTGATAATAGTGGTTTTGTTCATGTAGCTATGGTTGTGTTATTGGAAGCACACCTGGTGCTTTAGTACTTATCAATTCTTTTCTTTCCCCATCCTGTTTAGGTGATTTCCTAGAAGCATGATTGTTTGTTGCACTTGATCTCACCACCTGGTGAGGACTTCTTTACTGATAATGTCAAGTTCAGGTTATCCTCCCAACCAAGGAGCATTCAGCACAGAGCAAAGTCGTTATCCTCCCCACTCTGTTCAGTACACCTTTCCCAGCACCCGTCACCAGCAGGTAAGGAACAGCTATTGTGCAAGTTGCATACGTATTTTGTGTTTTTCTTTACTTTTCCCATTTAATACATTTGTTGGTCAGAAACCAAATACAATTATATATATATAATTGTTATATATATTTTTTAATGGCAAGAACCATTCTCAAAGGTGGGGGACCAAAGGTTAGGGATTAATTATATTTATCTTCTTATTGTGACTTTATGCCAGATTTCAGGAGGTGAACATGTCTCTGCTTCTGATTGTAGGAGTTGTTGATGGATAGAGAAGAATCAATAGCCTAGAGTTTCTAAGTTAAGACCTCTGTTTATGCGCCAGGTTCTGGTTGAGTATTAAGCTGGCCGGATGACTTGGCCTCTCTTGAGTGAGGGCCAGGTCCTGTACTAAGGTTTTCTGTATGTGTGTTTACTCTATATAGCTACTGGTATTATTTGTGATATATTAAAGAACCTCTGCCTTGAGAGATTTGATGGTAGGAAGATGAGTTTGCATGATTGTTTTACCTTGTGAAAAATAAAATAGGTGAAACTATCAGCTTAGAGTGTGCCAGGGACGGGGGTGTAAGAGGTTTGAAGAAAAGAGAAGGGAAGGGATGAAATGGTCATTTTGGAGAACAAAAAACACACTTACCAGCAAATATAGTTGAGTACTACTGGGTACTACCGAGGACTCCTTTAAAGCATGGTCATGATTACAAAGTGAGAAGGGACATCCTTACCTTGTTTCTGTTTAGGGGAACGTTCAGTCTTTCACTATTAAGTATAATATTAGTCGCATTTTTTTGTAGATGTCCTTTTTTGGTTGAAGAAGTCACTTTCTGCTGCTAGATTGAGGATTCTTACATGGTTAGGTGCTGAGTTTTGGTTGTGTGTCCTTCCCGCCCCAGTGCTATTCATCTGATTACTGATTTCCTAGATTATTGTTGCTGCTGCTTTTTTTTTTTAATCGACTTTGGGATTTACTTTATGTATAATAAAATTTTATTATATGTGTACATTTTGACAAGATTCATACACCCATAAAACCACCACCAAAATGAAGAAAGAAAAAAATGTCTGTCACCCCAGAAAGTTTCCTTGTGCCCCGTCCAGGTCAGGCCTCCTCCCCCACTTCCCACAAACCTCAACTCCCAGGAAACTGTGGTCTGCTTTCTGTCATAACAGATTACCTTTGTCTTGAGTTTCACATGAACTCTTTTGTCAATGGCTTCTTTTCTGTCCCATAATACTTTTGAGGTTTATCCATGTTCTGGCGCATCTTGGTAATTAATTTCTTTTTATTGCTGGGTATGGATATACCATAATTTGTTTATCCAGTCACTTATTCCAGTTTTTGGTTATTACAAATAAAATTGTTTAGGAGATACGTATCTATGTATTAGCTGTATCTACTAGATTACATAAAGAAGCTTTGCCTTCTTTTCTTATGGTATTCTTGGGAGATACGTTTTTAATCTTATCAAGTCCATTTTATTAATTTTTGTCTTTAATATTTCTTGCTTTTTGTGTCATATTTGAGAAGTTTTTTGCCAAACTCAAGGTCACTAAGATTTTCTTCTATGTTTTCTTCCTGGAGGCTTTAAAACTTTAGGTTGTTACATTTAAGTTTGTGATCTATTTTGAATTACATTTTGTTTATGGTGTGAAGTTAAGGGTTGAAGCCATTGTTTTGCATGTGGGTATTCAGTTCTAGAAATCATTTGTTGAAAAGATTATCCTTTCCTCACTGAATTGCTTTGGCATTTTCATTGAAAATCAGTTGATCATATATATGTGAGTATATTTCTGTTCTCTCTACACTGATATGTTTTGTCTTTCTTTATCTCACAAATGTGATTTTTCTGTGTAAACAAACATTTAATCTTTTAATAAAGCACTGCACACTGTCTTGATTATTAGAGCTTTATAATACCCTGAAGCTAAGTAGTGTGATTCTTTCCTGAATTGTTGTTTTGGATATTCTAGCGCCTTCGCATTTTAGAATCAACTTGTCAGTGTCTACAAAAAAGCTTGCTGGGATTTTGATTTAGACTGTATTGAATCTAGAGATTAATTTGGGAGAGAATTGACAACTTTGAATGTTCCTGTCCGTGAACATGGTATATCTCTCCATTTATTGCAGGTCTGCATTAATTTTTCATAGTAATGTTTGGTAGTTTTCAGTGTACAGGTCATGTACATCTGTTGTCACATTTATTCTTAAATATGTAATATTTTTAATGTGGTTGTTACTGGTACTTATTTTTGAATTTCAGTTTTCAGTTGTTCATTGCTGCTATGTATATTTATCTTCTATCCTGCAAACTTACTTGCTACTTCTACTTGCTTTTTTATGGATTTCATAGGATTTTCTATGTAGGTGATCCTGTAACCTGAGAATAAAGACAGCTTTTGCTTCTCCCTTTCCAAAATAGATGTCTGTTCTCTTTCTTCCTTGTTGCACTGGCTAAAATACCTAGTACAGTGTTGAATAGAAGGGGTGAGAGGGAACATCCTTGCCTGGTTTCTGATCTTAAGAGGAAAGCATTCAGCCTTTCACCATTAGGAAGGTTATTAGCTTGGGAAGTGTTTCCTCCCCCTGTATTTTCTTAAAGAGTCATTGTAGGATTGGTATTGTTTTCTTCCTTAGATATTTGATAGAATCTAAGCCATTTGGACCTAGAATTTTCTTTGTGGGAAGAATTTAACTGATAAATTATTAACTCAATTTCTTTAACAGTTATAATTCAGATTCTTTACTTTTTCTTGAGTCAGTTTGGGTATTTTGTTGTTCAAGATACTAAATTTATTGCTGTGATTTATCATACTATTTCCTTATTGTTTCAGTGTCTTTTAGCTCTGTTGTGATGTCATTCCTTGTGTTAATAAGTGGGTTTTTTCCCTTTTTTTCTTTATTAGTCTAGAGGTTTATCAGTTTAATAGATTCTTTTCCTTGAAGAACTAGCTTTAGTTTCATCCATTTTTTGCTTTTTTTTTTGTATTTTACTGATTTCTGTCCATATTATTTTCTCCCTTCTATTATATAATTGCCCACATATATGTGATTTCTGACTCCTTTCACTTCTTTGTATATACTCAGGTTTCCTTTTGATACATTTTCTTCCTGCCTGAAGAGCATCATTTATTTCTCTTAGTGCAGGTCTTTTGGCAGTGAACTTGCGCAGCTTTTATTTACCTGAAAAAGTTTACTTCAACTTGAGTTTTGAAGAATGCTTTCACTGGATATAGAATTCTAGGTTGACAGTTATTTTCTTTCAGCATTTTAAGAGATGTAATTCGTTGAACTCTGACGTGTTTGGTTTCTGACCAGAAGTCTTTGCTCATCCTTATCTTTGTTTATTTAAATATATCTTTTTCCCCCTCTGGTTACTTTTAAGATTTCTCTCTTTATCAGTGTTTTTCAGCAATTGATTTTGATGTGCCTTTGTTGTGCTTTTTGAATGTATGTTACTGACTTTAGCATTCACTGAGCTTCCTGCCTCTGTGTATTCGTCATTTTCATAAAATTTGGGCAGTATTCAGCCATTATTTCTTCAGGTATATTTTCTGTCTACTCGTAGTTTCCTTCTGAGACACCAGTTACTCCTATATTATTTTATCCTACAGGTTACTGGACCTCTGGTCTCCCCCCCGCCCCCCGTGCCATTTTTGTACCCATTTGCTTCATTTTGCTATGGTTTCATGTTCACTGATCTTTTCTTCTGCAGTTTCCAACCTACTGTTAATTTCATCCTGTGAAATTATCATTGCAGGCATTGGATTTTTAATTTTTGATTAGAATATGAATATTGCTGGATTTTGCTGTATTCCTTTAAAGAAGGTTGGATTCCTTTTGGTAGGCAGTGAAGTTACTTTTGAGCTTTATTTTTAAACACTCTTAAGGCAAGTTTAGAATAGTCTTTATTCTAGGTCTAATTTATCCTCCAATTCTGAACTTGCCACTTCTGGGCTATCTACTGAATATCTCGTGTATCCAGTGAGATTTCTTATCTCTGGCTGGAGGAAATTTGAATGAGGTCTGGCCCTGTATGAGCTCTGGGAATTGTTTGTTTTATCATTCCTTCTAACAGTTCTTTCTTCAGAAGTTGTTCTTAGTTCAGCCTTTAAAGACTGGGCTATGCTCTCCCTATGCATTACAGGTTGGAATTCAGCCAAACACTTAAGGGAACACAAATCTCTGTGTAACTCCCTCCTCTCTGGAAGTCTCCAGAAATTCTATCTGGCTTTCCCAAACTAGTATGGTTGCTTCTTCAATGAATAAGATTCTGGGGCACTGTTTGGATGCAGTTTGGAAATCACCTCCAGGCAGAAAGCCTGGATTATGCTAGGACTCCCCCATTTGTGTCACTTTTCTCAGGGGTCAAGTCCTGTGCAGCCTATTGTCCAATGTCTGAAAGGAATTCCTACACTTTGTCCAGTTTTTTTTGCTGTTTACTGTGGGAATGTAGTTTGGACAGTGTTACTTGCTCATAGCTGGAAGCAGAAGCGCACTATTGTTTCTTTCATTTCGCTCCTTACTCTTCATTTGTCTTGCTGGGTGCATCCTTTAGGAATTCTTTCAGAGACACTGTCACTGGTGAATTTTCTGAGTTCCGGAATTCTGAAAAGTCTGTAGTCCTAAAACTTGAACGATGATTTGGTTACTGAATTTGTAGGTTCAAATTTGTTTTCCTCTGAACTTGGAATATGTATTTGTGTTTCGTTCTGTTCAGTGTTGCTGATGAAAAGTCTGCTTTTATTATGATCCTTCTTACTTTCTAGGAAACCAATTTTTTATTATGACTAGTAGTAGAGTTTTCTCTTCATCTTTTGTTTTCTAAGATTTTGATATGTCCAGTGTGGATTAATCTTTTAAATCTGCTCAACTTTTCTCTTAGGCCGTTTTAAATCTGAGGTCTGTGTCTTTTTTAACTTCTGAGAAATGCTATTCCATTATTCACAGAATATTGCCTCTCACCTGTGGATATTGAATGTTGGAACCTTTTACTGTAGCTGCCATTTCTAACTTCTGTAATTTCTGTATCTTTGTGCTGCACTGTGTTACGAGAGAATTCCTCAGTCCTGTCTTTGCTTGCATTTGCCCTTCACCTCTGTCTGTTCTACTATTGTTTAATTTCAGTGATCAACTTTTTACTTTCTTTAATTGCTATTTGGTTCTTTTTGAGGATATTTTTAATACTTTTGTGTCCTTTTTCACTTTCACTTAATCTTGTCTCTATTTCTTTGGATGTAAATTCTTTATTTTTTGAGTTTTGACATACTTTTTTTAAAAAATGATTTTGTCTTCAGTGTTTTTTCTTGTTTATGTTTTCAACTTTGTACCTGATATATTTTCATAGACTGTGTATGAGATAATCTTTTTACTGTTATTTGCTTCTAATGAAAGGTTCTGGACCGCCTGTCCTACTCCATGTTTCAGTCTGGCCAGCTCTACTTTATCTGTTTGTGATTTTCTAAACTTTTGTTGATATATAATTCATATAACATAAAATTCACCATTTTTAAGTGTATAATATAGTGGTTTTTCATATATTCACTATGCTGGGCTACCATTACCATTATTTAATTCTAGAACTTTTCCATCACCCAAAATGGAACCCCATACATAATAGTAGTCAGCCGCAATTCCTGTCTTCCCTCCGTTCCCGACAACCACTAATCTACCTTCTGTCTCTTGATTTGCATCTTGTAGACATTTCATGTAAGTGGAATCATATGTGGCTTCTGAATCTTTTTTTTTTTAACTTAGCATTATGTTTTCTAGGTTCAACTATTTTGTAGCATGTATTAGTACTTCATTTTTTTAAATGGCTGAATACTATTCCATTGTACAGATATATCATGCTGTTTATCTATGTATGAGTCGGTGGACATTTGGATTCTGTCTTCTTTTTGGCTATTGTGAATAATGCTGCTTTGACAATTTGTGTACAAATTTTTGTGTGTGGACATATGCTTTTAGTTAGTCTGTATACCTAGGAGTGGAATTCCTGGGTTATTTGGTAATTCTGTGTTTATCTGTTTGTGATTGTTAATATCTTTTCAAAAGAAGCTTTGACCTTTTCAACAAAAAGTCAACAAAAGAAAAGTAGAAAAACAAACATGAAACACCCACCTAGAATGATGGAAAAACTATTACTCTTAACTAGCAGGTTGATTCTCTGGACTTCTGTTTCTTAATTTGTAAATACACGTGGATTTAACTAGATGGCTTCTGTGTCCCTTCCAGCTTACCCATTTTAAATTTAAGATAGGAATGCTTTTTAGGATTTCATATTGAACACAAGGGTTTGAGACCTTATTATGTGAATAATACAGATTCGGAGTTATTGTGATATGTTATTAGAAGAATAAATGAAATATAGGTTGAGACTTCCCTGGTGGCGCAGTGGTTAAGAATCTGCCTGTCGGGCTTCCCTGGTGGTGCAGTGGTTAAGAATCTGCCTGCCAATGCAGGGGACATGGGTTTGAGCCCTGGCCTGGGACGATTGCACATGCTGCGTAGCCACTAAGCCCATGTGCCACAACTACTGAAGCCTGCGAGGCTAGAGCCCGTGCTCTGCGACAAGAGAAGCCACTGCAATGAGAAGCCTGCGCCCCACAATGAAGAGTAGCCCCCACTTGCAGCAACAAAGACCCAATGCAGCCAAAAATAAATAAATAAAATAAATATATTTAAAAAAAAAAAAAAGAATCTGCCTGCCACTGCAGGGGACACGGATTCGAGCCCTGGTCTGGGAAAATCCTACATGCTGCAGAGCAGCTAAGCCTGTACTACACAACTACTGAGCCTGCACTCTAGAGCCCGCGAGCCACAACTACTGAGCCCGTGTGCTGCAACTACTGAAGCCCCCATGAGCCTAGAGCCCGTGCTCTGCAACAAGAGAAGCCACCGCAATGAGAAGCCCCTGCACTGCAACCAAGAGTAGCCCCCGCTCGCCACAAATAGAGAAAGCCCACGTACAGCAATGAAGACCCAATGCCCCCATAAATAAATAAGTAAATTTTTAAAAATTAAAAAAAAATATAGGTTGAACAGGAAATCTCATTTTGAATTCTTTTGAATGATATATAGTTAATGTTGATTGTTTTAGGTTATGGGAAAGAGTTAAATCAGTGAAGGATTGAAATCATTGCTGCTTCTTTCCATACTTAGTGGACCATAACTGCCTTTGTTCATTTGTCCTGGGTTTGGTTTCATGATGCTTTTCACTTCTTGGTTAATAATTAGTTTATGATTATTTTACCACTAGGAGTTTGCAGTCCCTGATTATCGTTCTTCTCATCTCGAAGTCAGTCAGGCCTCACAGCTCTTGCAGCAACAGCAGCAGCAGCAGCTTCGCAGACGACCTTCCCTGCTTTCAGAGTTTCACCCAGGTTCTGACAGGTAACAGGCTTTCTTTTATGTTTCCAGCCAGGACTGAACTTGTGTCATTTATTTTATTACTTTAATTTTGTTATATTTATCTTGTAATCTTATTAACCAAGCTGTCATTACAGTTTATCTTTTGAGCTCTTTTATATTTGTTGACCTTTTGGAGTAGTTGTCATAATAGTTAACAAACTCTTTAAAAACTTGTTTCCAGAGTTCGGAGTTAATGCTGAGTAGTGGGCAGTCAGGTTGACCTAGGTTTGAATCCTGGTCAGCTGTTGTGGACTTTGTAGCATTGTGTAAACAGGTGTTCTCAATTCAGGCTGCATATTAGGACCACCTGGGGAGGTTTAAAAGCTTGATTCCCAAGTCCCATCCCAGAATAATTAAATGAGTCTCTGGGATTGGGCCCAGGTCATTCTCACTTGCAGACAGGGTTGCCAGTCAGTGATTTAGACTTCTCAGAGCTTAGTTTTCTACCTATAAAAATGAGGATAATAATGGCATTGTCTGCAAAGGATAAGTATTTGGTCAGGTAATGTTGGCCCCCGTCCATGGCAGGTACTCATTTTCTCCAGGGTCCTTACCATTTCTGCGGTCTTTTACTCCATTCTCACTCTTGTTCGAAAGGATTTTGAAGTTTTGTTTTAGCAGTTTTGTAAAGAAACTGATTTACTATTTTAAAAATATGATTACTCTTTAGGTTTTAAGATGATAAAAGGTTTGAAATTATTCGGCCATGTTTAAAATCATTGTAAAATGCATTTCTTGTTGAAGGTTGTGGAGAGAATTCAGATCACTCTCCTCTACTATCTAGCAAATATACGAAGATGGTTTTTTTTAAAAAGGGCTAAAAATGCACCCTGCATAAAGAAGGAAAGGATACAGCCACTGCCATAAACTTGGAAAAGTGGCATTCAAGGAAGGAATGAGAATATTGCACAACTTGGCCTCCTAGTTCCTGCTTTTACTCTCAAAGAAGCAGTGTTGAAGAAAGAAAGGTTAGTGTAGTCGTAGGATTTCTCATGATTGCTCCGTAATTTGGGAAGACATGAGTGGGGGTGATGATGTGGTGAACGGTTGGCTTAGGAATCCCCATTATGCCGTCCTGCAGGAAGGATAGTTACAGAGTGCCACTTTCCAAAGTGCTGAGCCAAAGGCCTCAGGACTGCTTTACATGTGCGGCTGGTGGAGCAGGCCAGGATCCTTAGCAAAGGCTGTCACAGCCCCATCCCAGTTTTCCCCTACTTTTCTGTTTCCTCAGGCTATATACTTCCAGAAAAGTTTTTTGTTTTTTGTTTTTGTTTTTTTTTTTGCGGTACACGGGCCTCTCACTGTTGTGGCCTCTCCTGTTGCGGAGCAACAGGCTCCGGACGCGCAGGCTCAGCGGCCATGGCTCACGGGCCCAGCCGCTCCGCGGCATGTGGGATCCTCCTGGACCGGGGCACGAACCCATGTCCCCTGCATCGGCAGGCGGACTCTCAACCACTGCGCCACCAGGGAAGCCCCAGAAAAGTATTTAGAAAGCCATATCCAGTCCTCCATCTGTAGACAAACACATTCCAGGCAAAGTGGGGATGAGCAAGGAAAATGCCCACACACCATTCCACACCAAAGAGGAAGTCTGGGTAAGGTTGCTCATAGTATGCCTGAGCAGGAGGGTAAGGGATGCCATGAACAGGGAAAACATATTCCTGGAAAGGAAGATTAAAGCAATACAGTGTTCCAAAAACAAAGGCCCGTGTGTGTAAAGAAGATGAAAAACAAAGAACATGGCCCATGAGTGCTGTGCACTGTAGAACTTAAAATTAATAATGAAGTATTCAAAAGCAAAATAAGGCAACCATATCAGATAAAATGAAAGATTGGACATTCCTGTGCCCCCAAGACCACCATTTTAAATTCAATATATAAAGTGAGAAGGAACAAGGAATAAAATAGATGTGGCTGAAAGTCAGACCTTTGTCTTGGAAGAAAGGTGTAGAAATGATCAGAGTGGATACAGAAGGAAAGGACAGAGATTAAAGCAATTAGCAAGAAGTGGATAAATAAGGAGGGCAAATTAAAATCATCCAACATGTCATAAGAACATGTGTTTCCGAGGTGGAGAACCTGGTAAAGGAAAGGAAATAATATTCATAACTTTAAAAAAAACCCCACTTTTTTCCCCTTTAAAGTGAAGGAAGAACTCAGTAGGTTGATAGGACATACCTTGCTCCAAGAAAAATTTGCACAGAATGATCAATACCGAGACAGATCCTGGTTATCATTAAAGTTTAAGGCTAAGTAAAAGAATTAGGAATCCAGGAAGCAAAGCACAAGTCCTTGATAGGGGGAAAAGAATCTGACAGAAGATATTAATAGTAGAGCAATAGCTACAGAGTTCTGAGAAAAAGAAATTGAGATCCAAGAATATTATATCAGACACGTTTAAAAGCAACAAGCAGACGTTTTTAGACATGAAAGTACTGAGCATCTAAAGCTTCTTGAAGAATTTCTACATGATGGAATCCAGTCAAACAAAGAATGGAAGCCGTGGTAAAAGGACTACAGTAGCCATAAACCCATTCAAGTGGAAAGTCCATATGAGACATCTCGATGAATTATGGTTCTTTAATGGAATATCAGTACCAAATCTTGACAAAGTAAAAATAATATAAGTATCCCAAATCAGAGGTACGATAAGTATTGGGAGAATGTTTAAAGGTATGCATTTGAAAAGTGTGTGTGGAGACCTCCCTGGTGGTGAGTGGTTAAGAATCCGCCTGCCAGTGCAGGGGACACGGGTTCAAGCCCTGGTCTGGGAAGATCCCACACGCGGCAGAGCAACTAAGCCTGTGCGCCACAACTACTGAGCCTGCGCTCTAAAGCCCGTGAGCCACAACTGCTCAGCCCACGTGCTGCAACTACTGAAGCCTGCGCGCCTAGAGCCCATGCTCTGCAACAAAAGAAGCCACCGCAACGAAGAGTAACCCCTGCTTGCTGCAACTAGAGAAAGCCCGCGCGCGGCATCTAAGACTCAACGCAGCCAAAAATAAGTAAATAAATTTATCTTAAAAAAAAAAAGAAAACTGTGCCTGCAGTGATTTGATGACTTCTAAAATGGAAATATGTTAGGTTAAAAAAATTAAAATCATAATTTTTTTTTTATAAATTTATTTATTTATGGCTGCGTTGGGTCTTCATTGCTGCACGCGGGCTTTCTCTAGTTGCAGTGAGCGGGATTTACTCTTCGTTGCAGCGCGCGGACTTCTCATTGCGGTGGCTTCTCTTGTTGTGGAGCACAGGCTCTGGGCACGCAAGCTTCAGTAGTTGTGGCGCACAGGCCTAGTTGCTCCGCGGCATGTGGGATCTTCCCAGACCAGGGCTTGAACCCGTGTCCCCTGAATTAGCAGGCGGATTCTTAACCACCGTGCCACCAAGGAAGCCCTAAAACCATAATTTTAATTAATGCTCTTCATAATTATTTTCCTAACCCTTTAGCAAGATTTTTTTTTTTTTTTGGCGGTATGCGGGCCTCTCACTGTTGTGGCCTCTCCTGTTGCGGAGTACAGGCTCTGGACACACAGGCTCAGCGGCCATGGCTCATGGGCCTAGCCGCTCCGCGGCATGTGGGATCTTCCCAGACCTGGGCATGAACCCGTGTCTCCTGCATCGGCAGGCGGACTCTCAACCACTGCGCCACCAGGGAAGACCAACTGAGGGTAATCTTGATCAGCCAGCCATCTTCATAACAAGATTTGTTGAGAAGTCCTGGATTTTCTGCTAGAGCTTCATTAATTTCAGTTACTTCTCCTGATAGAGGAGAATAGAGTTCACTAGCAGCTTTCACACTTTGCAGAGCACCGAATTCCTCTTGTCTGTTCAGTTTTCTCCCAGCTTCAGGCAGACTACAGTAAACAACATCTCCCAAAGCTTCCTGTGCAAAATTGCCGATTCCCACTCTTCCAGCACCGTTTTCTGTTGTTACCCATTCATGTTTGTCTGAATTTACGACCCGACAGCAGAGCGGGTCCGGTGCGCAGCGCCCGGACGGCGCCCGCCCGCAGTCCCCAGGCCCGCAGGCTGCAGACCGTGGCCCGCACGCTCCGCACCACTCGCAGCGCCATGTATGCAGGGGTGCAGAGGGTCTCTGTGCAGCATCTAGAGCGCCCCCGGCCGGCGGGGAGAGGGTTTATCTTTTTAAAAAAATTAAAATGATTAGGTACATTTCAGTAAAAAATTCATTTGATAAATTTGTTTTAAAGCTATTTAAAGATGATACTAAGAGATGATGAAAGTCAGTAAAATGTAGGGAATTTTAAGTCTAAAAGGCTACAGAGATATTTTAGTATGAAAATCTGTCTTTTTTGTTTGTTTGTTTTGGAAATACCACATTTTATTTTTCTGTTCATCAGTTGATATCTGTTTCCAAGCACAAATTTTTCTGTGGCTATCTATGTATTCCTTTTTCTTGGTCCTGTACCTAGGAGTAGGATTGCTGATTACCTGGTAGTTTTTTTTGTTTGCCATTTGGGAAACTACCAGACTGTTTACAAAGTGGCCACACCATCATATGGTATTAGTTTTTTTTTTTTAATTATTATTATTAAAAAAATAAATTTATTTATTTTTGGCTGCATTGGGTCTTCGTTGCTGCATACAGACTTTCTCTAGTTGCGGCGAGTGGGGGCTATTCTTCGTTGCAGTGTGCGGGCTTCTCATTGTGGTGGCTTCTCTTGTGGCGGCTTCTCTTGTGGCGGAGCATGGGCTCTAGGTGCTCGGGCTTCAGTAGTTGTAGCATGCAGGCTCAGTAGTTGTGGCACGTGGGCTCAGTAGTTGTGGCTCATGGGCTCTAGAGCGCAGGCTCAGTAGTTGTGGCACATGGGCTTAGTTGCTCTGCAGCATGTGGGATCTTCCCGGACCAGGGCTTGAACCCGTGTCCCCTGCATTGGCAGGTGGGTTCTTAACCACTGCGCCACCACGGAAGTCCTGGAATTGTTTTCTTAATTTCACATCCAGATTGTTCATTGCCAGTGTATAGAAATAAAACTGATTTTTGCATGTTGGTTTTTTTTTTTTATCCTGTAACTTTGCTCTGTTCATTTATTAGCTCTAACATTTTTTGTGGATTCCTTTGAGTTTTCTACATATGAGATTTTGTCACCTGCGAATAGAAATACTTCTTCTTTTTCAATTTGGATGCCTTTTCTCTCTTTTCTTGCCTAATATTCTGATAAGAATTCCCAATACTATATTGAAAAGAAGTGGCAAAAACAGGCATCTTTGTCTTACTCCTGAAGCTTCCTACTCCAGTATTTTTTGTGACATCATTGTGAATTTTAAGGAGACAATGGGATCTTATGTCTTGAATGAGATTTCAGATTTTTGAAGTATAATAAAATTATAGACCTCAGGGTTTATTTTATCATCTATCCTAAAAACCAAACCCCGTGATTAACTTTTCAATGAAAAGTTGTTTTGTGAGACATTCGTTTAAAGCTTGGCTATAGGTAAGATGTCGCTTCTGTAAATACTTTGGTAGAAAATGAAAAGTCAAATTAACAAACACCCATACATAGTACTCTATACAGTATATCATGTAGAGAAATTAAAAACAGATTCCTGACCTTCAAGATACTTATGTACTTGGAGAAACTAGACAAAATACATGTTTTAGGGGTCAGAATTATGTATTCAAAGTACTGTTGCATTCCCACTCGAGACTTGTTTTTAAGTCTTAATAATACCTCACAACTCAAGTCATTTATCTTTCCATGTGGCAGTTGCTGGGAAATTTGTTTTTTTTTTTTCTGCTTGCTTTTATTACTGGTTGAAAATGGTGGCTCTTCTGGGCTAGATTATATTCAGTTATTATGGCATAGGTTTAAAAATACTTTATGGATATTTTTCAGCAACCTCAATTTTTCTGCAAGTTGAAATCTTCTGTTACAACTTTCACTGCTCTATCGCCTCTACTCCCACCTACCCTGAAGAAACTTTTCCTATCAGGATTTAGGTTTAATAGTACTTTATAGTGAGGTATATATTCTCCTGGGGTGAGGAAATACATTTGAAAGTGAGCATACCTTTTCTTTTATCTCATAGTACAACCAGGGATGTTAGCAGGAAGTTGTACATCACTTAAACATTTTCAAGTGATTATTTTCTTTGTATGTATTAGGCCTCAAGAAAGGAGAGCTGGATATGAGCAGTTTCACCCAGGCCCTTCCCCGGCGGATCATGATTCACTGGAATCCAAGCGACCACGTCTGGAGCAGGTTTCTGATTCCCATTTCCAGCGGGTCAGCGCTGCGGTCTTACCTTTAGTGCACACGCTGCCAGAAGGGGTGAGGTCTTCTGCAGATGCTAAGAAGGTAAATATTTGTTCTCTTACCCTGTGGAGTTGTCGGTCTGAAATGTTTGTTTAGCCATATTCAGGCACAGCGCCTGAAAGAAAGTCCAGTTATGCCAGTCTCTAAAGGTTAGTGCTATGGGAAAGTAAAAATTTTGTTAAACAAATCTAAAAACCACAGACTTAATACTACAGACTTTTAAAGTCAGTACTTTTAACTTTTTGGTAATTGAAAACAATCCGAGGACTGCTGTAAAGAAAAATTGCTGTTGAATAACATTCAATTGCTGTTGAATCTCAAGCATTTTATATCGGCTTGTTGGGCTGTAAAATGTGGTCCGACTCAAGACTACCACAGTTCTGTTAAATTTAAATTAAGTTTTAAATAATACCTTTAAATTCAGTTGCAGTTTATTAACTTACCGCATAGGAGAAGACACGTTTTAGGTAAGGTTTAATTGTGCTTATAATTTTTGTAAAGAAAGTTTCTTTTTCTAATTTATGTAAAAAATATGTTCTTGCAAATACAGAGGAAAAAAGTTATCTATAATTCTCTGTCTTAGAGGTAACTGTTATACTTTTAATGTGTAGCTATATCTCGTGACATTTCAAACAATGTGTATTGTGGATTTATGAGAAGGTTCTAAGATCAAACCTCTTTTTCTCTTATGTTTATTATTATTTACCTTTCTTTTGTGAAATGCATCTTCCTGTGTTATGCCCTTATTTTGTTGCTGAGTTTATCATATTTAACTGTCTATTTTGCTTGTCATTAAATCTTCAGATTAGGAAGTACCTGGCACTTAGTAGGTACTGAATAAATATTTGTTTTAGAAAGAATAAACTAATTCTTTAAAACACTTTTAACAATAAAGTGTTAACCCCTTTACTATCATATTTTCATATCTCTTACCCCTGCCTTTTTGTTATCAAATATTTTTCCCATAAAGTTTATTTGCCTTTATGGCTAATGGCCCTGTCCACCGTGATATCAGATAAATAAATACACATTTTCTTTGAGTTTTAATGCAGTGAGAAATGATTTAAAAGATAGTGAATATGTTTGCAATTTATCTTCAAATAGATCAACTGGGAAAAAAAAAGGTAGGTGTGTGCATGTGTATAGAGACAAAGCAAATATAGAAAAAAGGTTACAACTGGTGAATCTAGATGAAGATATTGAGTGTCCATTATACTAGTCTTTCAACTCTTATGTAAATTTGAAAAATTTCAAAATAATAAGTTGGGTGGGGAAAGCTCTTTGTGATAAGCTAGAAATGAACTAAGCTTCTAGGAATATTGAGACCTGCTTCACTATGTGAAGTATCTGTATTATAGTGTATGGATTTATAAGAAATGTTTGAAACATTTAAAAAAGAAGGAAAGAAAGAAAGAAATACAGTGAATAAAGGTCTTCTTCCAAGGCTGAATAAGTGACCACAAAGGTAATTTATACCTATGGATTTTTTTGGCAGAAAGAGATCTTAAAACTTCATCCATTTAAATAATGTGTTATGTTGGATCAGAGTACAGTTGATTTCCGTTTTATAGTAGAGAAGACAGATGTTAAGAAAAATTAAGTGACCTAGGTCGAGCCTCCTGAGTTGGAGTGAGAACCCATGACCTCTGACCCCTAGTCCTGCTCCCCCCCCCCCCCCCCCCGCTAAGTTGTAAATCATGACTTTCCTTTTTTTAGAAGTAGGGATTTTGAAAGAATTAGCATCTGTTAGTTTTTTTCTTTCTTTTAATGTTGTTAAGCCCAGGTATATCATGTATAGGATTAAATTAGATAAGTTTGAAGGAAAAAGTTACAGTCTCACCAGTTAGAAATTGTTGTTAATTGTGCATATTTTAATATGCTTGCTTTGTATATTGTATATAGCTTTATTTTTGCTTAAATACATACTTCTTGTGTCGTTAAGTTTACAATTTTATTTTTAGTCATATTCCATGTATGGATATAAAGTAATTTATTTAATTGCCACACATTTGGGTTACCTGTTTGCTCATTAGAACAATGACATATTTTCTTTAGGTTGTTTTTTTTTTTTTTTTTGGGCTATGTGGGCCTCACTGTTGTGGCCTCTCCCGTTGCGGAGCGCAGGCTCAGCGGCCATGGCTCACGGGCCCAGCCGCTCCGCGGCATGTGGGATCTTCCCGGACCAGGGCACGAACGCGTGTCCCCTGCATCAGCAGGTGGACTCTGTACCACTGCGCCACCAGAGAAGCCCAATAGGTTGATTTTTGTGTTTGGTTTTTTTTGGCTGCGCTGTGCGGCTTGCGGGATCTTAGTTCCCTGACCAGGGATCGAACCCTCACGCTGGGCAGTGAAAGTGCGGAGTCCTAATCGCTGGACCACCAGGGAAGTCCCTAGGTTGATTTTTTTGGTATACAGTCTTATTTATTTAGCTAAGGTAAATTCCTGTTAGTGTAAGTAATTAGAGACCAGAGTTGGCATATTTTAAGGTTTTCATGGGTGTATCCAGATTGCCCTGCAAAGGAGGAGAACCAGTTTTTGTCCCTGATAGCACGGTATAAGGGCTCCCAGGTCTTGTGTGCCCTTACTGATACCACATATTTACTGTTTTTAAAAAAGTCATTGTTTGATAAATTTTTAACTTGCATTTATTTGCTTGTTAGTAAAATTTAACATTTTTTCATTTATTTTTCCTGTTTTATGAATTGCTTTTTCATATCTATTGCCCATTTTTCTGTTGGTGTGTTTTTTATTTTATATGGAGTTGTTAGAGTTTACATTTTGCAAATGATTTTTTCCATTTGCATTTTAAATTTTTTATTTCAATTTTGATGAAGAGAAAATTGTTTTTTTTATTTTGAGTCATCAATCTTCTTTTTTTTTTAATGTCTTTTGCTGTTGGCTTTCCTGAGCTCAAGATAATGTGAATGCCTTTTTTTTGTTTGTTTGAGGCTTCTTGTGATTTGCTAATAAATCTCATATAAATGTTTGCTATTATTTGGCTTTCATTGTGATATAAGATGTGAGATAGGAGTCTTAAATTCTTCCCTCAAATTACTATCAGAATGTTCCAATACAAAATTATAAACTCCTTGAAGGTGAGCATCATGCCTGTTTCGTTCACCACTCTACCTAGTGCCTGTCATATAATAGGCACTCAAGGAATTTGTTTATTGTTAAATATTTAAGTAGAGAAGAAGTCAGTGGAAAATACTGATTTGTAATAGTAGTTCTTAGGGCACGGATCAGATCACCTGAGGAGCATTTTCAAAATCTGCTGAATCGAAATATAATCTGTTTTGCTGTTATACGTGTTATGTTACACAAATTAGCTCATATGCATATGTAAGAGAATGATATGAATATAACATGGAAGTCCTAAAGATTCGTGAATGATTGTTCCTTGCACATGAATGTTTTCAGGCTCTCAGGATCAAGCTGTCTCATAATTAAGAAATAGCCTTTGAGATAGACGAAGACCTTAAAAAGATTTGAAAAGTCTGCATTTAGTTTTCATTTAGTGCAGGTAGTACCTGGCTTAGTTAATTCAAGAAGTGCTCTGCTTTTCAATGTCAAGCTAACTAATGAAGATTGGAATGTTGAAAAGAAACTGCGAAGACATTTTCTCCTGTACTTTTTTGTTTTTAAAGGTTGATAAAAATCTTTATACCCCGAATCTGATTTTTATTTTGATGAAACATACTATTTTCTACTGGAAGCAAATGACCTCAAGGATTAACAAAGGAAGCATAAACTATAGGATTTATGGCTACCAAAGAATTGACTGTAGTCTAAATGCAAATGATATTGGAGCTTTAACAATATTATTACTTCTATTAGGATCGCTGTTGTTTTTGCTAATGCTCTGCTTACAAACTTTAAGTAGTAACCATAATCCTATTTTCCCCAGAAGTCTTTATATTAAACTATACTATTACAGAATATCAGACTTTTCAGGAATATACATGTTACGTTTTAGTTGAAATCTGTGTTCCAAGGTGTTTTGGAACAACTATCCAGGTATAATTAAGTGCATTCTTGGTTAGAACTACTGATTTCTCACAGTTAATTAATCTTATTTAATACATTGAGGGCTCTATAGTCCTAGGAACTATGCTCATTCTAGGCTTCTTATACCCTAAAGAAAACTAGTACCTTAACCTAAAATTTATCTGCTTTACAGTGTTGCTTATATCTTCGCTTTAGACTGGAGATTGGTAGGCTGTATGTGTGTGTGTGCACGCATGCATGTGTGTGTTGACGGGGTGATAGGTTTTGGGTGGAGGGGCCTTCAATCTGCTGTAGTCCCCTGCTGGTTTGGAGCTGGAATGGAATGATATATTTGGCTGAAGAGATGTTATGTGCGCTATAGGGTGGGCAGGCTTAGTTGCCCTTTATGAAGGTAGGCGTGGGTGATTGTAGCAACAAAAGTTCTAGATCATTTCTCGGACTTCTGTACCTCACTGTTGGCCCTTGGAAAGTCTGAAAACTTTTTGATAGGAACAGCCATATCATAGCTGTTACGTTGGGTGGGCACACAGGGTATGCATGTTCAGACCTTTTGGAGTGCCATTACAAGGAAATGGCTGAGGAATTGATATCTTCCTTTGCCGTGATTGCGTTATTATTTCTGCAGAAATTAGAAGTCTCAGTATCGTTGTACTAAAGGCTGATTAGCCACTTAGCCACCTGATTCTGGATAGCTTTTAGGATCTTCAAAATTGTGAATGATATGTCTAAACTATAAACATCAGTGGTGTGGGTTTGTGTGTGTGAGAGAGAGAAAGGGAGGGAGGGAGAAAATTGCTACCGTAGGACTGCCACCTACAGAGAGCACACATTGCTCTGCTAAGCTTTAAAATTCACATTTTTCAGTTAAGAGGATCTTGAAGCTGACATTGGCTGTTGGTGAGAAATCATTTGTTCTTGATTTTCTTCCTTAAAGGATTCAGCATTTGGAGTCAAACATGAAGCTCCTTCCTCTCCAATCTCTGGGCAACCATGTGGAGATGATCAAAATGCTTCACCTTCAAAACTTTCAAAGGAAGAGTTAATACAGAGTATGGATCGTGTAGATCGAGAAATTGCAAAAGTAGAACAGCAGATCCTTAAACTGAAAAAGAAACAAGTAAGTGTTTGATTTTACTGCTTAATACATGCTCAGAATGTATGTTCGTCTCCCTAAACAAGAGAATGTTGAACTTTCCGTATTTTTAACTTTACCTAAAGGAAATCATGCCTTGTATGTTCTGTGACTTGCTTATGTTTGCTGTTAGTTTCCTTAGTTTCATCCATTCATTTTCTTGTGGTATTGTCTGGTTTTATGATTCCAGATAGCAAAACTTATTTGTCTATTCTGCGTTGGCTCTTACTGGATGTGTTGTTTCTACTTTCTTGCTATTCCACACATGGTGCTATGTTTTTGGTTCACGTGTAGACAGATTTTCTAGGGCGTGTGCCCAGGAATGGCGTTCCGTGGCCTGAGCATGTGCACGTGTTCGCATGTGCTAGATGAGACCACATCTGCTGAGATGGCAGCACCATTTATACTCCCACTGGCAGTGTGTTCACGTTCCAGTTTGTGCATGTTCTTGCCTTCACATCGATGTGAAATAGTTTTAATTTGCATTTCTCTGACGAGGAATGAGACAGAGCTTGTTTTCATTTGTTCATGGGTTGTGTGCCTTATGTGGATGGTTACTTTGTCATTTTCTTATGTTTAGTGTTTCCTGAAGCCTCTCGTCAGGTATGTGTATAGCACGTGTCTCCTAATTTGTGGCTCGTCATTTCACTTTTTGGGGGTGGGGTGGGGGGGAGGTGGGTTTTTTATTGAGATTAAGAAAGTGTACTGTTAAAGTGTACACTTTAGTGTACACTTTTAAAGTGTACAGTTCAGTGGCTTTTATGTATTCATAAAATTGTGCAACTGTCATCATTATATATTTCCAGAACATTTTTATCACTTCAGAAAGGAACCACATATCTTTTAGCAGCTACTCTTATTTCCCTCTCCCCCCAGCCCCTGGCAACTATAAACCTCTTCTCTCTATATATGGATTTGCCTATTCTGGACATTTCAGATAAATATAGAATCATAATATGTGACATTTTGACTCCTTTTATTTAGCATGTTTTCAAGAGTCATCCATGCTGTATCTTGTATCAGCACAAAATTCCCATTGCATGGATATACTATGTTTTGTTTATCCGTTCATTAGTTGATGGCATTTAGGTTGTGTTCACTTTGCGATGTTACGAACAGTGCTGTTAGTTTTTGTGTGGACATGTTTTTTTGGTTCTCTTGGATATATACTAGAAGTAGAATTGGCAGAGTCACATGACAAATCTGGAGGAACTGCCAAACTGTTTTCCAAAGTGGCTGTGTGTCATTTTAAATTCCCACCAGCAGGGTATGAGGGGGGGGTTTCACCTTCTCTACTTCCTTGTCAACATTTGTTGTTGGTTTTTAAAAAAATAGCTATCCTAGTAAATGTGAAGTGGTATCTCATTGTGGTTTTGATTTTCATTTTCTTAGTAACCAGTGATGAACATCTCTTTATGTGCTTGTTGGCCATTTGCATATTTTCTTTAGAGAACTGTTCATTCAGATCCTTTGCCCAGTTCTTTTTTAGCTGGGTTGTCTTTTCATTGTTGAGTTGTAAGAGTTCTTTATATATTCTGCATACTCAGATGTATGATTTGCAAATATTTTCTCTCATTCTGTGGGTTGTCTTTTTACTTTCCTGATAGTATTCGTTGATGTACAAAACCGTTATTTCCTCTATTTGATTCATTCAAATATTTATTGAGCATCTAGGGAGATACAAAAGTGATTAAAACATGGTCAAAGAGGTAAATCAAATGAATAAATAATAGAAGGCAAAGTATAAGATTCACTGAATCACAGCAGTCAAACGAAATTGCTGTAGGAAATCAAGAGTGAGATTGCTTCTAGCCTGGAGAGGGGTGTGGGTGGCTGGAAAGTCAGGAACCGGGATTGAGATTAAAATAGAAGACTTCGTCTGGATTGCTGACGAGACTCAGTTTGAACCCTCCTTTGTATTCGTCTCTCCTTTTCCTCTCTCCCAGACTTGCCTGCATTTTCACTTTAATGTCTTATACCGAACTAGGTCCTTTTGGTGTTTTAGGAGGTTTTTTTTTCTTTTTCTTTTTTTCTCTCTGTTTCTTGGAAGGATTCTTGACTTTTTTGCTCTTGGTATTTGATGGTTTTGAGTCTTTTCCATTATGGTTTGATTTTATGCCTTTCTGGCTGGAGTATCGTACAGATTTCTTTGCTGGAGCTTTTTCTTCAGCTTCTCTTCACCTTCATCAGCAAGTTTTGCTTGTTTTCTGTGGAACCTTGCTACCACTTCCAGATACACTTAGGGGTTTCACATCCTCCTCTTCTTCATCTTCTTACTCTGCATCTTCTAAGTGCTGTCCACTAATAAGTACAAGCCCTGAACTACTTTTAGACCACAGGTAGTATTGTTTCAGAGCCCCCCAGGGAAGCCATTGGCTGTACAGACGTTATCAGCCTTGCCAGGGCTGCTTTGCTTAGGCTGCCTCTGCTTCAAGAGTGTGCACTTCACCCTTTGCACCAGCCCCGAAACTGACCCTTCCTAAAGATAACTGCTCATTTTCATCATTCTCCACTTTGAAGTGATAATCTTTGTTGGTCTTCAGTTGACAACTAAAAGATAGTTCTGGGGCCCCAGGGGCACACACTTAGGTGGGAGAGAAGGTGGACAGAGATAAGTGACTTCCGTTCAGAGGACAGCTGAGCAGGACAGAGTCATACCGGGGTGGAAAGTTTTTAATTGTGATGAAGTCCAGTTTATTTTTTCTTTCATCACTTGCACTTTTGGTGTCATATCTAAGAACCTTAATCCAAGTTGCATAATCCAAGGTCACAAAGATTTATACCTATGTTTTCTTCTCGGAGTTTTGTAATTTTAGCTCTTACATTTAGGTCAGTATTTTGGTGAACAGAATTTCTGTAGGTTTTATATGAGACTACCCTGGGACCATTGAAAGAGTTTACTTATATTGTCTTTTTAAAAGTTTTATAGTTTTCTCATCAAATTATTCTTTTTTTTAAATTTATTTTTATTTATTTTTGGCTGTGTTGGGTCTTTGTTGCTGTGCGCGGGCTTTCACTAGTTGTGGTGAGCGGGGACTACTCTTCGTTTTCGGTGTGTGGGCTTCTCGTTGCGGTGGCTTCTCTTGTTGCGCAGCATGGGCTCTAGGCACGCGGCCTTCAGTAGTTGTGGTGCATGGGCTCAGTAGTTGTGGCTCGCGGGCTCTACAGCGCAGGCTCAGTAGTTGTGGTGCGTGGGCTTAGTTGTTCTGCGGCATGTGGGATCTTCCTGGACCAGGGCTCGAACCCGTGTCCCCTGCATTGGCAGGCGGATTCTTAACCACTGCGCCACCAGGGAAGCCCTCATCACATTATTCTTAATCTACCAGAAATTGAATTTTTGTGTCTGCCTCAAGGTAGGGGTCAATATTCATTTTTTTCCCTGTATCGATAATTAAAAAGGTCATCCTTTTCCAACTGTTCTACACTTTTAGCTCTATTATAATTCAGGTTTGCATCTATATATGGATTGATTTCTGGGCTTTGTGGTCTTTGTGTTCTTTGTGGTACTGATGCAGAAATATAATAGATATCCTTCTGATTACTAGAGCTTTATTCTTTTTTTTTCCAGTGGGGCAAACCCCACTTCTATGGGCATGATTTAGCTTTTTTAAAGTTTTTTACCATCTCATATAACTTTTAGAATCATTTTTTCCAGTTTTCCAAAATATCTTTCTGTAATTTTCATTGGAATCATATATAATACAGAAATCAATTCGGGGATGATGGTATCTTTATCTTAATGAGTCTTCCTGTCCGTGGCTATGGTATATCTGTCTATTTAGGAGGGCTTTCATGTTTTATTACTTTCTTTTATATGCCTTGTGTTAGATTCAGCTCTAGGAGCTTTATATTTTTGATGCTATTGTTAATAATATCTTTTCAAAAATTATATTTCTTCTAACTGTTGCAGTTTTTTTCACATGCTAGAATTACTTTTTTTAAAAAAATATTGAAGTATAGTTGATTTACAATGTTGCATTAGTTTCAGGTGTACAGCAAAGTATTCATATATATATGGTCTTTTTCAGATTCTTTTCCATTATAGGTTATTACAAGATACTGAATATAGTTCCCTGTGCTATACAGTAGCTCCTTGTTGTTTATCTTCAGTTTTTTTTTTTAATATATGCCAGCAACCTCCCTAAATTATCCTTGTAATGTTAATTACTTATTTGTAGATTTTTTTGGGTTTTCTATGTAGGTAATGGTCATATCAACAGTAAAAAAAAAACAAAAAACAGTTGTTTCTTTCCTTCTAGTTCTTAAACCTTTTCCTTTTCAGTTGCCTTATTGCTCTGCTTAAGACTGCAGTGCAACATTGGGACTTCCCTGGCAGTCCAGTGGTTAAGACTTCGCCTTCTAGTGCAGGGGGTGCGGGTTTGATCCCTGGTCCGGGAGCTAAGATCCCACATGCCTCCGCAGCCAAAAATCTAAAACATAAAACAGAAGCAATATTGTAACAGAATTCAATAAAGACTTTAAAAATGGTCCACATCAAAAAAAATTAAAAAAAAAAAACCTGCAGTGCAACATTGAAAGTGGTTATTCTTGTTCTTTTCTGCTTTTTCAGGAATGCCTTTTACTTTTTACTACCACTGGTTATGATGTCAGTATTATAGACATCCTTCCTCAGATTGGGAAATTCCCATCTGGTCCAGTGTGCTGAGAATTTAATCATGAGGGACATTGAAGTTCACCAGATGCTTTTTCTGCATAAGTTTGTTGATCTTATTATTCTCCTTTAAAATATATTAATAAGGTGAATGACGTCAGTTATTTTTCTAGTGTTAAATCACCTGTGGATTTCTATGTTTAACCTAACTTAGTCATGATGTATTATCTATTTTTAATAAATTGCTGGACTTGACTTACCAGTATTTATTTTGGGATTTTTGTATCTTATTTGTGAGATAGATAAGCCTGTCATTTTCTTTTCTTATACTGTTCTTGTCTGGTTTGGTAACAGATCATGCTAATGTCACAACCTTTCTAAACTCTGAAATAGTTTAAGATTGTAATTATTTGGTAAAATCAGCTGGATCTAGTGGGTATTTTTTGTGTAAAAAGTATTTTAAAATTAGTGATTCAATTTAAAAACATTCACTTCTATTCTGGAGATAGTTTTTTCCCTCATTTTGGGGAATATAGTTGTATCTTCTGTATCATCAGTTTCTGCTTCTTATTTCCTCTTTGGTTTTATTCTGCTCTTTTATAATTTGTCAACATTAACTTTTTAGTTTTTTCTTCCCCCTTCTCCCTGTGCACTACTTTAACTTCAGCAAATTTTAATTTATAATGCGTTTTATTATCCATCCTGGTTTCTTTTTCAACTCCTGTATTAATAAAAGTGTTCTTTTAAAGTTCTTACATAAAAATGTTTTCTTGACTATTTTTGGTTATTTGATTTCTAACTTTATTGTGGCCAGAGAGTATGGTCCCTAATACCCAGTCTTTTGAAATAATTGGTTCTTGAATTTTGGCCTAGATGATGATCAATTTCATAAAAATACTCTGGGCATACTTGACAAGATTATATATTCTCTACTTTAAAAAATCATCCATATCTTCTCTCATTTTTGTCTGTAACTTATCAATTACCACTATGATTCTGGATTTGTCTCTTTTTCCTAGTAATTCTCAATTTTTAAAAAATTGAGGTAAAAAAATTGACATGCAACATTATATTAATTTCAGGTGTATAACATAATGATTTTAATTTGAATGTATTGCAAAAAGATCTCCACAGTAAGGCTAGTTAACCATCCATCACTCCATATAGTTACAGAATTATTTTCTTGTGATGAGAACTTTTAAGATCTACTCTCTTAGCAACTTTCAAATATACAGTACGGTGTTGTTAACCATAGTTGCCAAGCTGTACTTTGCATCTCCATGACTTATTTATTTTATAATTGGAAGTTTGTACCTTTTGACTCTATTCACCCATTTGGTCCATCTCCCCCCTGCCCCTGCTACCACCAGTCTGTTCTTTGCATCTACCAGCTCCTGTTTCTTCCCCTCCCCTCCTTCCTTCTTTTCCCTCTTTCCTTCCTTTCTTTCCTTTTCTTTCTTTCCTTCCTTCCTTTCCTTCCTTCCTTCCTTCCTTCCTTTTTTTCCTACCTTCCTTTACCTCTTTCCTTCCCTTCCTGTCTTTCTTTCAGGATTCTACACATAAGTGAGATCCACCTGTATTTGTCTTTCTCCATCTGACTTCACTTAAAATAATGCCCTCAGGGTCCATCCATTTTGTTGCAAAATATGAGAGTCCATTCTTTTTTTATGGGTAAATAATAGTCCATTGTGTATATATACCACATCTTCTTTATCCATTCACCTATTGGTGGACACTGAGGTTGTTCCCATGTCTTGGCTATTGTGAATAGTGCTGCAGTGGGGCCCGCTATAGTACCAGCATCTACGCAGTGGGGGAGCTCCCAGGAGTGGCTGCTGCCAGTGTCTTGTGTCCCAAGAGTGAGCAGTGGCCGGGTCCACCCCCCACCCCTGCAACCCCCGCCACCGCCTCTCTGGGAGACTCTCCAAGACCAGCAGGTTCATATTAATATGGAAACACGGGCCCCTGATTTTATTGATGCTTCTCTTCATCTCTTCTGTCATGAAAGAGAAACTAAACACAAAATATGCCCCAGAAAATATGTCCAAGCCTAAATTCAGATGCATGCTAGGATTCCAAGATTTCTGCCTTTCAGCCCAGCTCTTGAAGAAATTTATACGGTGGCAGATGCAAGATTTCTCTGTAGAAGAGACTCAGGAATGGTGATGTGTTTGCAAGGAAGAGCTGGGGCTAAACTGTCTTTTAGGCAAACTGTATTTGCCTAGAACTAGGCTTGTTTGGAGTGAGCTGCCAAATCTGCTAGTGAATTCACATTCCCCTGGGAAGCCTGCTTTTTGGAAGGTCTTCAAGAAGTATTGAACTTTCAAAAAAGTCTGAAAACTATAATTGACCCTATATGTGAAGGCTCGTGAACTAAACTGGGTTCTGACAATGTGGACAGCAACCTCCCAGTTACCGCTTTCCATTCTCAAGTGGCGCTGCTTCAGCTCTTGTAAAATCCTCAAATTCCTACCTTAATGGCCAGGAGGAAATCAAACTGTGGAACTAGTCTGCACCTCCAAAGCCCCAGCAACCCCAAACTCTGTTATCCTCCCTTTCATTTCCCATTTTGACCCCTTTTAATGATGACCCCCTCCCCCAAAAAAACTGCTGCAGTGAACATGGGGGTGCATATATCTTCTTGTTCATGTTTTTTTCTTTGGATAAATACCCAGAAATGGAATTGCTGGATCATATGGGAGTTCTATTTTAATTTTTTGAGAAACTGTTTCCGTAGTGGCTGCACCAGTTTACATTCCCAGCAACAGTGCACAAGAGACCCCTCTTCTCCACATCCTTGCCAATGCTTTGTTTACCATAAAGTCTGCTTCGCCTGATATTGATGTAGTTAGATCAGCATTCTTTTGGTTGATATAGGTTAGTGTATCTTTTTCTTTCCCTTTACTTTCTGTGCTTGTATTTTACGTATATCTCTTATATGAGTATGTATCTGGGTTTTGTTTTTTATTGAGTCTGACAAACTGTCTTTCCACAGGGTAATTTAGTTCTTTTAAATTGACGATGATGTTCCCTGGTGGTGCAGTGGTTAAGAATCTGCCTGCTGGGCTTCCCTGGTGGCGCAGTGGTTGAGAATCTGCCTGCTAATGCAGGGGACACGGGTTCAAGCCCTGGTCTGGGAGGATCCCACATGCCGCGGAGCAACTAGGCCCGTGAGCCACAACCGCTGAGCCTGCGCGTCTGGAGCCTGTGCTCCACAACAAGAGAGGCCGCGATAGTGAGGCCCATGCACCGCGATGAAGAGTGGCCCCTGCTTGCCACAACTAGAGAAAGCCTTCGCACAGAAACGAAGACCCAACACAGCAAAAATAAATTAATTAATTAATAAACTCCTACCCCCAACATCAAAAAAAAAAAAGAATCTGCCTGCCAATACAGGGGACATAGGTTCAAGCCCTGGTCCGGGAAGATCCCACATGCCACGGAGCAACTAAGCCCATGCGCCACATCTACTGAGCGTGTGCTCTAGAGCCCAGGAGCCACAACTACTAAGCCCACACTCTGCAACTACTGAAGTGCACGCGCCTAGAGCCCATGCTCCGCAACAAGAGAAGCCACCGCAATGAGAAGCCCGCTCACCACAACGAAGAGTAGCCCTCGCTCACTGCAACTAGAGAAAGCCCACGTGCAGCCAAAAATAAATAAATAAAATAAATAAATTTATAAAAAAAGAAAAATAAGTTGACGATGATGATTGGTAATATCTCAATTATTTTAAAACTATTTTATGCTTTCTGTCTGTCTTTTTTTTTTTTTTGGCCTCACCATGTGGCATGTGGGCTGTTAGTTCCCTGACCAGGTAATGAACCCATGCCCCTGGCAGTGGAAGCACAGAGTCTTAACCACTGGACCGCCAGGGAAGTCCCTGTCCTGTCTTTTTTATGCTGATATTGATGTTCTTGTTTGTTTTTTCCAATCCTTATTTTGGATTGATTGTCTTATTCCATCTTCTCCTGCTCCACCAGTTTGGATTTTATACATTATTTCTTTGTTTATAGTGGTTCCCCAGAAATTTTAACAGTCTGTTTAACTCGAAGCCTAAAACTAAGTAGTATCTTAACCATCTTCTTGAGTATAGGAGGGCATAGTATTTCTTGATTCCTTTCTTTCCTCCCGACTTTTATGCTATTGTTGTCATATATTTTAGTTCTTTCTTATTTTTTTTAAAACTGCCAAAGACATTATTATTTTATATGGTCAGTCTTCATTTTGGTTCACCCACATATATGTCATCTTATTTGCCCATCGTTCCTTCCTGCAACACAGATCTTCCATTTGTGAGAATGTGCTTCCTCTTGAAGAACGTCCTTTAGAATTTCCTTTAGTGAGGATCTGTTAGCTGGAGAGTTCAGTGTTTGTTTGGTTTTCATAACTTAACTGTTGTCTTTTACTTATGGCTGTTATTGAAAGGTATCTTTGTTTGGAATGTGGTTATTTTCTCAGTTTTCCCTGCATGCTGTCTTTTTCCTTTCATTGCGAAGAGATCAGCCCTTAGTCTAATTTGTGTTCTTTTGTGGAGAGTGAATTTTCTCTCTGGCTGCTTTCAGTAACTTTTTCTTTGAGTGCTGTTGTTTTTACTATGATTTCTTTAGGAGTAGGTGTTTTTTTTTTGTTGTTTTGTTTTTTAAATATTTCCAGGTTGAGACTCACTTGACTTCCTGAATGTGTTAGAGTTTTTCATGAGTTCCGGAAAATTCCTTAGCCATTATCTTTTTTACAAAACCCTTTCCTACAGTTTCTTTATCATCTTTTGAAAGTTCTGTTAGATGTAATATTTTATCACTCTGTCTTCCATGTCTCTTAATTGCTTTTCTTTCCCATTTTTTCCTTCTTCAGGCTTAATTGTGTGCAGCATCTTCATTTCTGTCATATCTGCTGTCAAGTGTATTTTCAATTTCAATAATTATGTTTTTATTTTAAGCATTTATTTATTTGGCCGCACTGGGTCTTAGTTGTGGCACGTGGAATCTTTTAGTTGCAGCTTGCATGTGGATCTAGTTCCCCGAGCAGGAATCGAACCCATGCCCACTGCCTTGGGAATGTTGGAGTCTTACCTACTGGACCACCAAGGAAGTCCCTCAATAATTATGTTTTTAGTGCTGGAATTTTTATTTGGCTCATTTAAAAAATCTGCTTGGTCATTTAAAAAATATCCCCCCCTTGCCTTTTTTTTTTAATATGTTGAGCCCTCTTTTATTTATTAAATCATATTAGGTTTATTGACAATTCTTTTAAGTGTTAGTGGATCTTATTCTTCTGGGTTGGTCACATTTTTACTTTTCTTTAGTTTCTTCATGTATAAAATAGTAATAATACTAATAACACCAACTGAATCATGAGATTGTTGTATGAGTTGAGATAATGAATGTATTAATATATATGTCACATAGTGAATGCTCAATAACATGTAACCCATTAAAATAATTAAAAATAATGAGACATAGTGTATGACTTATGAGATATACAGGAGCTATAAATTTTATTGAAGAATATAAAAGACAACTTGAGTAAATAAATACAGCAGAATAGAAACACAGTATTAATAATGTGAACTCATGTTAATTCACATTTTATATAATTTCAATAAAAATTCTAACTAAATTTATTTTTAAAGTTTGCCAAAATTATCATAAAGTTAATGTAAAAGAATAGGTGAGGAAAGTTTGTTTGTTTTGTTTTGTTTTTAGACTTTCTGTTACTGTGGTTTTGTCCCAGGGCTACTTGGCTACTAAGAACAAAATGTGATTTCCTGAAACTTGTTTATTTCTTTCTCTGCACCTACTTAATGGGGATTCTGAAGGCCCTCTGAGCAAGGGAATAAAAGGGCATGGTTGAAGAACTCATTCCCATAAAAATGATCTCAGAACGCCGAATATCTTTTGCTCACACAGATAGCAGGTTGCAAGAGTACTTTCTGTTCCAAAATGGAAGTGGTCCTCACTGGAGGATTTTTATCCTTTCATTTGGGTGCGGTCTGACTTAAATGACTAGGAACCTTGACTATCAGTCTTACTTGGTAGTATAGGTGATTTTTTTTCTGCTAGGCCTTTGGTAGACTTAACCATCTTTACCTAATGTCTTTTTTATCATTTCATTCAGTGAACTTATATCCATGTAGCTATTTGTTGAGCATTTACTAGGTATCAGGCACTAGTTAGGTGATGGAAGACAAAAAGCAGTGAACTTAGCTGAGTCAGTCCTTACTTCAGTAATAATTGTAGGTAATAGTTACTGACTGTTTATAGTTGTGCTTGCCATATATTGAGTCATTTAATCCTCTCAGAAAGCTATGTGGTAGGTAGGATTAATATCCCTACTTTACATGTGAGGGGTTTGTATACTTGCTCAAGATTGAGGTAAGGACTAGAAGGGGTCCTAGGATCAAGCCACTTGCAAAGGGTGACCCTAAGGCTGAATCCTGGGCAGAGTAATTCAGATAGGCTCCTGCTTTGTGATTGCACACACCAGCAGTCCATATTCTTTTGGTTTTCCCAGGGCCTCTTCGCTATAGAGTATAGTTTGGCAGGGGAGTAGGGTAGAGGATGGTGCTGTGCTGACTTAAGGATTAACCCTTAAACATTCTACCATACTCTCCCCGCCAGACATTAACACATACTGTGTATCTATAACACAGAAAAGCATTATTACAGTGCCACAAAAGGTCATTGTGATAGAGGTAGATGGGCTACCTTCATATGTTTAGATTCTCTTACTATTTTGCTTTAAATTTATCAGAATTAAAATATAAAATGATTTTTCAAATGATTACTTATGTTGTTTAGTTATTAGTCAAAATAAATCTGACTGGGTTTGTTAGAGCCTTTGGGTCCATTAGGCCCTAGTAGATTAAGTGATTACCCTATAGAATCAGCAAAGCATTGCTCAGAAGCATGTGTTATCTCTGGTGATTAATTACTAGTGGGGCTGATGTGCAGCAGATGCCTGACTCTTCCTTTCTGGGTCTCTTAGCAACAGCTCGAAGAAGAAGCTGCTAAACCTCCAGAGCCTGAGAAGCCTGTGTCACCTCCTCCCGTGGAGCAGAAACACCGCAGTATTGTCCAGATTATTTACGATGAAAATCGGGTAAGTTCATGCCATTCCCGATGGCACAGGCCTTTAAAACCACTGGGCTACACCTTTTCCAGTTGTCTGTGTATTCTGTGGTGATATCAATTGTATTAAACCTGCTTTCTGTTATAATTTTTAATGTTCTTAAACTTTGACTGAAGAAAAGTTGATGGTTGTGTCTTAAATTATTTAATATTTCATTTGCATTTTATATGGTATAATACTATTTTGTGACAGTATAATTTTATCAGCTGAGTCTCTCTCCTGTTATATAAATAGTGGTAAGCAAGTGTGTAGCACATAATACAGCCATTCTGTAGTTTTTCACTTTATAAGCAACATTTAATGCCAAATACACTATTCTAGTAGAGATGGTCATTGGACGTGGGAATGGCTTGCATTATCTGCTTCAGAACTGATAGCTGGGGTGTGCTTTGAATTTTAGTTACAGAGTATGAGGCCATTGACCTTTAGGTCAACTTTCCTTTTTAGGTTTGTTAAAATAATTTCTTCTTTCATACTCATAATTAAAAGTGTCCACAGATTTAGGAAAGCCAGGCCTCAATTCTATGAATAATTTTGTGACGCTGAAGTTCGTTTTTGGCCAGAATCCAGCCCAGGAACTAGCAGTTAAAGGGAAACTGATTTCACCTTAATGTGAAGAAAACCTTTAAACAGAGCTGCTTAACACTGGGCTTCCAGAAGCCCCCAGTTCAAGAAAGAATTATATGCTTTAAGTACTATGGTAGAGAATTGGCTTGTCAGCTTAAGGTGATCATAAGGTAGAAGTTGGGGATTGTCATTTCAGTTTATTTGCCTTGTAGTGAGTGGAGTCTTACACAGGCATCCTGTAGCAAGGTTAGCCCAGATCCTAAAGGAAATTGACCTTAAGAAAAGCAGCTGTGAGATAGTCATTAAATACACTTTTATAGGAATGATCTTGGACTCAGGCGTATGTGTGTGTGTAGATAGATAACCGAAAGTCATCAGGTACACAATACTTAAGGAATTTTAAGTCACTGAGAGGCAGAAATATGGACAAGTATTACTAGTTCCTTGACTGGGTTCAGAATCAGTCCACTTTATTGGGCAGAACAGCCTACGTGAAGATGAGTCCAGCGAGGGTGAAGGGCAGTCGGTGGAAGGAGTGATGAGGACCCCTCAGGGCATGCCTGGAGGGCAGTGGCGCTGGGGTCCTCGCAGGGATGTGGCCCAAGGTCAACAGGTGCTTCCTTGTTTAAGAGAAGCAAGGTACATGGATTTTATATGAAATCTCCTGCTTTTAAAAAAACACACTGGAGAACAAGAAAGTACTTCTGAGGGCTGATAGGCTTCATGGCCAGTTTGTGACTTCACGGGTAAAGTAAATAGGGATTAGAGCTGATAATAATGGAAAAGGCTCTTATAAAATAATATATTGACTTCTTTCTTAGTATGAGTTACTTTTCAGATACATTGAATTCAGTGATATTTATTAATTGATTGAATTTCTTAATTAGCCTTCTCTTACAGGCCTAATAAACAGTTCCAGTGTTAGTGAATTCTGCGGTTGCCTGACTAGGATGTGAGGACTGAAAACTATTGAACAAGATCTGATAGAGAATTCAGTTTGTGTTAATTTATATATATGTATTTTTTTCATTAGCTAGTGTAGTAAATGTTCCTTGATGCCCATCAGCAGAAACGAAAGCTCCTTTTAGACCTCTTCTTGCCATTTTAGCATTTACAATTCAGTTTGTTACACATTCTGTGAAGAATAGAAGAACCAAACTTGAAATCTGTCTTAATATTAGACTTGCAATGAGGATTGTTTTTAACTCAGTAACCATAGAAATCATCTTTCAAAAAATAGGTTCTTTTTGTATCCCCTGCTGCCAGTCATCTGCCTTGGTGGTGCTTGTGCAGTAGACCCCGGATGGTAGCAGAAGCCCCCGAGGGGCGTGATGGGAGCAGGCCGCTTTCTCACCACTGACGCTTGCCTGTGTCTTCCTCCTCACCATGCTGCCTTTGTTAGACCTTCACTGCCTCTGTAGCTTTTTGTCATGAATGACCTTACCTGTTTGGACACCGAGGGCACAGAGCGATGAGGGGCAACAAGAGTACATCTCCGTCTTGTTCCTTGTTTGACAGTGGCAGATACTGGTTGGCAATTAAGCCAAATGTGGCCCAAGAGATAGGGGCCCTTGTCTCGTATGAGGCATCTTTTATTTAGAAAGTTAGTGCGAGGCAGAAAACTACCTCAAACTGACTGTTAGTTTTAAAATTGGCTTCCTGGGAGAAAAATTGCCTTGTATCACGTTTAAACTTGAGGCTAGGATTCATTTAGTCTCCACACAGACTCTTCTCCTGGACTGTTTTTAACAGTTCAATTTGCTGTTACCCTTCCCAGTTGTAGGTTCCAAAAATATTTGTAAGTGCTCTAATTTCAGCATTGTAATACGTATAGAAAAGAGGGGGTGTGCAGTGAAGCTTTCAGGAACATGTTTATATTTTGATTGAATGATTTGCAAGTTAACGAGGCACCGGAAGAAAGAAAGTGATTGACAGTGGAGAATGTACTTAGTGCCAACAACCTCTGGTCACCATGGCCATCGTCCTGGAAACTATCGATTTCTCTCTCTTTGCCACTCTGCAGACTTGGTTAATCAACGAAGAGCCTCAGTCCTGCCTCCTGGATATTGGTCTGGTCAATTGCTTCTCTCTTCCTCCTTCGCCAGTTGCTTGATTGGAGCCCTCACCTCTCATAGATGCTGAGTTTCCTTCCTTCAGTCATTTTTTTCTTTCTAATCCATCCTTCATATTTGAGCCCCCTGACGTGGTTCTTCAAATAAAATCTTTTTTTTTTTTGCGGTACGTGGGCCTCTCACCGCTGTGGCCTCTCCCGTTGCGGAGCACAGGCTCTGGACGCACAGGCTCAGCAGCCATGGCTCACGGGCCCAGCCGCTCCGCAGCATGTGGGATCCTCCCGGACCGGGGCACGAACCCGTGTCCCCTGCATCGGCAGGCGGACTCTCAACCACTGCGCCACCAGGGAAGCCCCAAATAAAACCTTTTGATGACTTCCCCCTTTCTACAGAGTAGCCCAACCTTTTCATCAGTGCTTACGTGCCTGCCTGCCTGGCTGGCCCGTGGCCCAATACTCCCTTCTTAGCCATACCCTACCAGAACAGGTGTGAATGTTCCCTTGACGTTAGTAATTTACCTCGTGATGTTTCCCCTGCCATCAGGCATCCCTGTGGTTTGCCTTTCTTGTCTGTTGAGTGCATTTGACTTCAGGACCCAGCTCAAGTATCATTTTCTCTATGAAGCCTTTCAAGACTCCTTATCTTCCTACACCAGGAAGGATATCTTATTCATTGTTTCCTTAGTGTCTCGCAGGTGCCTGGCACATAGAACATAGTCAACATATGTTTGAGGCATTAATTACTTCTATCTATAGACTTAGAATAAAATTATGTAAATGTGAAGGTTTTAAATTAATTTTTTTCTGCCAAACGATAGGTTAATCTGTTCTTAGCAGTTAAGCCAACATGAAGTCAAATATGTAATAAAATTTTGCAAAACTTAAATCTTGGGATATGCAAACACCTTAAATATTAGCCTTTAAAATTAGCCCTGAAGAGGTAAGTGCCTTTACGTAATAGGTTACCAGTAAATATTTGTCGTGATACGATTTCCCCCTTGTCTCTCAGTATTCTCTGTTACAGCCTCACTTAGCCTGCCTGTTCTTGGCATAGACTCTATGTAACGTGGAGTGCCTCAAGAAAGCAGGTTTAAACGTTGGAGAATGAAGGTCGTCTAGAGAGAATCAGCTGTAGGTGCTAGATATTCCAAATTTATCATCTGTGATTATGCTGTTTGTGTGTTATTTAACATACACCTTAAAGCTAATAAATTTTGTGATAATTACATTTTGGCTTTTTGAGATTAGAACATTGTTCTCAACTGCAGACTGTTTTGATTGTTGTAACTTGGGGGAGGGGTGGAGTGCTGCTGGCATCTAGTGGGTAGAGGCCAGGGGTCCTGCTGAATAGCCTACAGTGCCCATGACAAAGAAATGTCTGGCCCAAATGTTAATAATACCAAGGTCGACAAATCAACTTAAAACTATATACAGAAATAGCATTAGCTGTGCAAGTTCATTTTTTTTTTTATAGTTTTGTATATGATATTTTTGATAAGTTTATTTCTCATCTTAATAACTTTAAGTTTCTTGGAGTTTGGAAAGTGCGTTACAGTACTTTGAGCTTCCTTTGCTAATTAAACATAGGTCTTTTCACATAATATATGCTAAATAAATATTTGAACTATTGTAATTGATAAATGAAAAGGATAGTGTTTATTTTAAGGGAACATCTTTCTCTACACTTGGGGATACTGATTAGTTCCATTCCCATTTGTGTGTTGCATCAGAAGCCCTGGAGAGTTTCCCAGCCACAGTGCGTGGACATGGGAGTCTCTGCAGCGGGCAGTGAGCCCTTGTTGTGACTAGTGAGCATGTGCTGGGGCAAGAGAGAGATCTGAGAACCCCCGACACATTTGCTGGATGTCAAATTCCAGCTTAAACAGCTTTAGTATTGAATTTTGTTATATTTCATTTGTCTATTAAAGGTAGATTTCTGTTAGATAGATAGCACTTTGGTCTAGATGATTTTACTTCTGAAAAAGGCATGTAAAAGTATATAATTCAACATTTATTTATTACTGAATACTTTGAGTAATTCAAACTGGTTGTTTTCTCTATTGTTATTACTAAGGTTTTCTTATAATTGGAAAATATGCTCATTATAAGCTTTTCTTCAAAGAGATTGATTTGGCTTACCGTAGTAAAGATTGGCAACTTTAATGAAAAGTTAAAAACATAAAATACCATAAAGACATTGAGTTGAAGTATTAAAAATGTTTGAAGGATTCATTTCTAATAGTGAATCTCTGTTCCCTCTCCCTGGAATCTTAATATCTGTTTGTTTTTAAGAACTTACCAATTCTTTAGGTTTTGCTTTCAATACAAATGTTCAGATCTGACTGAATTTTGTGAGGGAGTTACGAAAATAAAATTAGAGAGTATTTCAGGCTATCCTATGAAAGAAGAATATTTGGAAATAAGGATAAGTTTGACTGTAGATTAGTATTTAGGTAAATATTATTAAATTGGAAGTGATTTTGCATTTAGGTAATATAATTTTTAATTATACAATATAATAATGTTTTTATCTAGAAAAAAGCAGAAGAAGCTCATAAAATATTTGAAGGTCTTGGCCCAAAAGTTGAACTGGTAAGTAAGAAATTTCTTTTTTCATGTCTAGTGCTCTTTTTGTAGCAGTTTTTCTTGGGATAAAATGGAATACAGTCATTTACTTTGGGATGAGAGTGATGTAGCTGGGCAGTAAGGGTGATAAGCTTGAAATAATGTGCACGAGCTTGGTTACCTTTGCAGAAGCATTTTCCTGATTGTGTTTTTGCCTGAGCAGCCATTTAATCACTCGGTTAGAAGGAGAAAGAATTAAGAACAGAAATAGAAAGCTCTTTGAATCATACTGTTAGGGTAATATTGGTGTTAAATCCTCCTTTGCCTTTGAGATTAAAAAAAATCTATGAATGAATTTATTATGGGGTACAGTGGATTTATGAACTTTCCTAGAGCAGTGACGTTGTTAGGAGATGGGGTGGACAGAGTTATTCAGGGAACCTGAGCCTGGAGATTTTGGTAGGGCGTCTGTTGTGTAGACCCAGTAGTACTGTACCTCGGCTACCATTGAGATAGAAATTGTGTCTTTGTCTCTTCATAGATGATGTACAACATTTTGTATATAAATGTTTGATTTATTTTATAGCCACTCTATAACCAGCCATCAGATACCAAAGTGTATCATGAGAACATCAAGACGTAAGTATTGATCATCTTTGGAGTTCTTCAGTTAAAGACCGTATATTCTATAAAGAGATCATTTTTATGTTATCTGCTGACATAGTATTATAATATAGTGTAGGTGTGTTATAATATAGTGTAGGTGTGTTTTAGATTTGTGTAATTTGCTGTCATTTTACTATATGTTATCTTCCTCTGGCTTCTTGGGGGTTGGGGTAACAGCTTTGAGTTTCCGAGGCCAAAAAATGAAATAAATTATTGCATAAAACTAGCTGGTTTTATAATCTGCTAGTAAAAAAGGTGGATACTTAACATTGAAATGGCTTACCTTGAGGCTTGAATTTTTTGCCTCCTGTTTTGTCTTTTTTTCAGTGGAGTACCTGCAAGGCGCATGATGAAGTAAGATAATGAAGCTTTTTCATTTAAGACTAGTGATGACACCGTCCCCCACCAAGCCACATCTGCCATTGCAAAGTAGAAGTGCCACGGATCATTTTATCATTATTCAAAATCCTATTCTAGGGAAATCCCTTCCATGACTCTTGCTAATGACGGTATTTGTAGACCCTTCTGCCATTTCATGTCCTGGTGCCTTGGAAGCGCTCAGCCACCTCATGTGGGTGAGGAGACTGCTCCAGGTTGTAGTTTGCTTAGCCTTGCTCATCCCAGACACCAGGCCTTTATGGATGCACATTTTGGAATGAGAAAATAAGTGAAAAGAAAACCTAATTTACTGATCTGATTGAAGTAAGAGAGGAAGCTAGATAGGTATCTTTTTTTTTATTATCATATTTTAAGAGAATTTTAGATGAATTATTCTTAGTTTGTAACAAAAATGTGATATTTCTACTTTATATGTTTTATTAAGTATAACCAGAACATTATACTTATTTACTAGTACCGTTACTAATGAGCACATTGCTATTTATATATATATATATATATATATCTCTTTTTTTTTCTTTTAAAAAATTTTCTTACTGAGAGTATGTGCAATAGTTGACTACTTTGCAGAACTGGTGGCAAATATAATTTGCATGGTAGTATGCATGATAAAAATTGAAATTTGAATAATTTTAACTTTTGTTAAGTAAGTGGTTTATAATAAAAGTCATATACCTAGAATTTTTCTGTGAGATGCTGCTATGGGCTTGACAACCCTTAGAAGTAGGTTAGGCAAAACTCATATAAAATATACCTTGTTTTGGAACTGTTTCTCTGTTTTAACATTTTTACAAAGGAGAATAGCAGATAAAATCTAGTTGGCTACTTTTAATGATTTTTTTTCCGCAAAGCTTCCGTTATGTTTGTGTTCTGTCTTTTCCCTGATATTAGCTGCAGAGCAGCCCTGATTTATTTCATATTAGCTACATTGCCTACTACAGTGCTTATCACACTGTCCTGAGATGGGGTTCTTCATTTAAATTCTTAGGAAACATTTTAAGTTATATTTATTGACTGTCATTTGCTTTTGAGTATGAGCAAACTGAATATATGGTAACGCTCCTGCTGTACATCACCTTGTGAAATACCGTTCACTCAGCTGCATGCGTCTGTATGGATCGTTCAGTAGCTATTCTGTCATCACCGTCATTTGCTTTGTATGAAATAGCAAACGTTCCTTTTAATAATTCTCTTCATCTCTTGGCCACTTTTCCGTATAGCCAGCTCCTGACTGTCCATGCTTATTTGAGTGGAGCCAGTGTCAGTGTTAGTCCTGAGTGGCAGATAATCCAAAAAATTACTCCTACTTGCCTTGGCTTTGTATTTATATTTGAATAATCAGCTTGAAATCCTTTCTGGAAGTAGGTGGGGTATAAATATTTATATCTGAGCCTGCATGTCATTGTTTTTGAAGGTTGCAGTGCTTCCAATGTGAAAAGTGAAACTATTACACTAAGTTATAAGGGAAGTCTTCCTGTCCTGTCACGTTGGCCTCCGTGGCGTCTTAGGGTGTATTGTGTTGTTTCTGTGTAAAGCAGAAGCTGCCTCTGTGTTGGTGCACTCTCACAGGAGGGAGGACAGCACATACCTGAGGGAGGAGATAACTTTACAAGCTCCGCCTTCTCTTACGCCCCCCTCCCTCCAAGAGTGTGCCAAGGTGTTTATCTCACGAGGGTTCTTAAGGAGAATCAGTAACTGTGTAATCAGAACTTGAAAATAATATTTGCCTTACAATTGAATGTAATAACTAAAAATGAACTATTTGTATTAAAGTCTTACTATAGAATGGGAGGAATTTTAGTCAGTTCTAATTATTGCAGGAGTCTTATTTTGCAGGGTGAAAAAAATAAGGGTTAACTTTGATTACATCATATATTCTTAAGTGATCTTCGCTTGTTTTTCAGTGTCTCTGAAAACAAAAAAGTGAATGCATTATTAAATTGTACTTTTTCTTAATGTCATACAACCATATTTTTCTCTTCTAGAAACCAGGTGATGAGGAAAAAACTCATTTTATTTTTTAAAAGAAGAAATCATGCAAGAAAACAAAGGGTGAGGTCCTATCCTTGTTAACTGAAATTTGTGCCACTTTCCCGTCCGCGCTTCTTCAGGCATTCGCTTTCCCATTGTAGTGAGAACCGTTCTTGATCACACATGAGAACAGGTGCTGATTTAGACAGTAACTATAGATGTGACGTAAATATAAATCTAATTCTAGCAACATTTTGATGTCATAAATCACATTTAGTATCATTATCAAATTAATTTCTTTGGTCATCTGTGTATAACATTTTCATCTAGCCAAAATAAAGAAAATGGTGAGTAGTTAAAAAAAATATGAAAGAGAAATAGGATGATCTACATTTAGTCTCTTAACCCTCAAACAAATGTGGGTAAGTTATGGTCATGCTGATAAGACATCACTGTTCTTTCTTATTAGAAACTGGGTCAGCTAAAGTTCAGCTTTTTCAAATTCACATCGTTTTTCATATTTATTATATGACTTGCAGTCTAAAAATTTTGTGGTTATAATCTTCATGGAAATTAAGTTACAGAAAATATAATGCCAGTATTCTTATTTTTATAGTGTGTTCCTACGAATTTTAGACAGACTATTAATTCATTTAAATTGTTTTTTAGTGAATAAATGATGTTCTTTGATTCACATCAGAAATGAACTTTGTACCTTGTATTTAAGGACCTGACAGTTTAATGAATTTTAAGGGTCAACAGCTTTTATTTGGTATATAACTTCTAATGTTCTAATTTGCCAGTCTAGTCCTTCAGATACTTTCTTAAATTACCGGTCTTGAATCTTTTTTTTTTTTTTTTTTTTTTGCCAAGAGCATACACATATAAATAAGAAATTAGCTAAAGTATTTTTTTCTATCTGATCATTTTGTTGTAATCATGGTGTAATTGCTAAATTTGCTATCTGGAGACACAAACACAGAAGCATGGACTTTGTTTTCATACTTCACAGGGTATTTAGTTATGAAGTTTATATGTTCATTGATTTGCTTAATAAATATTTATTGGCTATTTCCTTTGTCCCATGTATTCTACAAAGGGAGCGGGCAGCCACGTGGTTTTAGCCCTTAGGGAGCCTAAGGAGTAAGGGGGTAGATGAGGCTGCAGGCGATTACAGTGTTGTGGTCTTACGATGGCACAGGATGTACAGATGACCATGAGAGCATGTAAGGGGACAGCTGGCGCAGATATGAATCATGAGGGGTGTTGCACAGGAAAACCAGTCCTCTGCAGACTTTCACAAGCAGTGGGAGCAGCTCACGGGAAGGTCTGGGAAGTGGAGGGAGTGTGGCAGGTTGGAGAGGGCTGGGCTTGGACTGAGCTGGGAGGGTGGTGAGGAGTGAGGCTGTGCAGGGAAGCCAGGGCCGGGTTGTGCACAGATCCTGAGGGCAGCTTATAAGTGTTTGAGCTGAGGAAGTGAAATGTTGAGCTCTGTGTTTTAAGAAGTTGCATCTGGTTATGCCATTCAGGGTGCATGGGAGTCATTTAGGAAGGAGGCCGTTGCTTGAATCCAGATGAGACCGAGGGGTCGGCATAGAGCTGAGCGCAGGTGGAGGCCCAGGAGTAGACAGGCTATGAGGAGACGGGGCATGGGGAAGGCAGTGCTTTCCCCTCGCGGCCGCTTCCTGGGGCTGACCGTGTGGCAGGCCCTTTCGTTGTCTCACACCCACGGTCTGGGGCTTGTAGTGCACGGTTCTTTTTTTCTTCTTCTCTGTTTAAAAAATGAGATCATACATTATTCTTTCCTCTAAAAGCATTTGCTCTCGATTTCATGTAGTTTACTGCATTTCTTTTTATCATAAAGAACAACCAATTTCTGCCTTTTCCAGACTGTCAAAAATGTTCATTATATGGCATTATTTGTAGTAAGAAAAAACTGCGAGTAACCAAAACGTCCAGCAGTAGAGGGATGGTTTAAGTGTGAGTGTTTTCTCTGGCCTATTGGAAGGATAACAACAAAATGTTAATCCGCTTGCCTTTGGGATTATGAACTATTTACATGTTTCTATTTCTCATTTTCCATTTTTTTTGACAGTGAAGATGTAAATGTTATCAGAGTGGCTCATCATTTAGTTTGTTAATTTGTGTAGTCTTATATTAACTAAAAAATCCAGCCACGATAGGCTCTATGTGTTGATCTTTCCTAGAAAACAGCTCCCTTTCTTTCTCTTCTTTCAGATCAAGGACAGCTTTTCATTCACAGTTGAGTCATAGGCCACATGTACTTCTGACTTAGCCTTAAGAAGTAACCTTTACTTTAAAGTATTAGGTTTGTCAGAATCACAGAGTTTAGTTTAATTATTAATTTGCTACGGGTATTTAATAGGAGCAAAAAATCTGCCAACGTTATGATCAGCTCATGGAGGCATGGGAGAAAAAAGTGGACAGAATAGAAAATAATCCTCGGAGGAAAGCTAAAGAAAGCAAAACAAGGGAGTATTATGAAAAGCAGTTTCCAGAAATTCGAAAACAAAGAGAACAGCAAGAACGGTTTCAGCGGTAAGTGGTTTGATGTTTAATGGCTATGCTGTTTTCCTTTGAATCATACTTTTGATCCTTCACAATATTTATTGTTACCTGAATCTAATCATTAAGAAAGTTCATAAAGAAATTTTATTATGTTTTTCCTCTTTTTTTTTTTCAATGGAAGTATAGTTGATTTACAGTGTTGTGTTAATTTCTGCTATATAGCAAAGTGATTCAGTTATATATATATATATATATATATATATACACACATTCTTTTTAATATTCTTTTCCACTATGGTTTATCACAGGATATTGAATACAGTTCCCTGTGCTATACAGTAGGGCCTTGTTTATCCATTCTATATATAATAGTTTGCATCTGCTAATCCCAAACTCCCAATCCATCCCTCCCCTGCCCCTTGGCGACCACAAGTCTGTTCTCTGTGTCTGTGAGTCTAAGAACTTTTATTTTGAATATAAAACTTCATTATCAGCTAACAGTGTTTATGCCTTAGTGAATCTAATATTAATTTTTCATATTTAATCATGCTGTTGAATCTAAATTTAAGTGAATATTTTGAAATTAATTCTTCAGTTCTTGAAAACGCTCATTCCTTTGGAAATGACAGTAAGAATAGACTTGCATGTCTCACAGTTCTTCGTCACCTCCCAACATGATCAAAACTCTTAAATTGATTGCTAATTGAGAAATTCTTTGTTATTGGTATGTAGTTTCTGATTTCTTTTTACTTTTAGAGAACAAGTACTTTTGCAAAGGTAGAAGCTTTAGTTTTCTTCTCCACTGTCTCATGAAAGCCCCGTTAATCACAATTAAGTTTTTGTCAGGGATGATGATTGTGTTTTTTTCCCATCCCTTTAAAAATGTTTTGTGTATTTTTCTAAGTCTGCTATCCTGTTCTCTGGAAGGCAGACAAAAGATTGCTATTTGAGATGAAAATGACACCAATAACTGTAGTTTTCCAGAAGTTTCCTGTAAACAGTTCTGCCATGGGAACTTAGACATGTAACCTTTAAAAAGAAATCTTACCATTTAAATTGTTACTAATTTTATAGATAAATGGCTTAAACATGTTACTTAAAAGTAGTTTCTCAGTAGCGTTTTAGGTTTCTTCTCTGACTTCTAGTTGATTAAAAAGTCCCATTCAGAAAAGAAATCGACGTAAAAGTAATCTAACTGATATGTCTTCTTTATGAAAGGCCTTTAAATATATCTAAAATTTCTCCCTCATATTTAGAGTTGGGCAGAGGGGAGCTGGTCTTTCAGCCACCATTGCTAGGAGTGAACATGAGATTTCTGAAATTATTGATGGGCTCTCTGAACAGGAGGTAAGACAGTTAATTGATTTAATTCAAGTTAATTGATTAATTATTCAGGCATTTTAGCCTCATACCCCATAAACTAAGGGTTTATTTGTATATAACTGAGGGAACACTTATGGCGTTTGAATTGTTCCAAAGTTTGTGGCCAACCATCGAAGGTTTGAAACAAGGCCGCCCTATGATCATATTGCCATTTTTACGAAGACGGCTTTGGGAGCAGGGAGGCCTGGAAAGAGGTGAGGAGGCTGTTATGATAAAAATAAGGACGTGAGTCAGGGCGACAGTGGTAGAAATGTGTAGGAAGGGCCTGGTGGAGAGATTTGTAGAAGGCAGAGTAGACAGGACAAGTGTGGGATGAGAAAGAAGAGCAGGTTAGAGGACTGAGCTGCTGGTGCCGTTTCCTAAAAGAACAAAGGAGCATGTACTTTGCAGGTGTTTGTATGTTGGGTTGTGGACCTGAGGTTCGGGGGGATGTCCGGAGTGTGATCTCTAGCCAGCTGAGATGTGATCTGATATTAATAAATCAGTTCTGAATAAGAATAAATTTCTGTTCCTAACAGTGAATCTTTGTAGCTGTTTTCAAACTTATCTCTGAAGGTCAGTCCAAAAACCATATATTGAGTTTTGCTAGTTTTGTTTTTATAATATGGCTTTTAAAAAACCTCATCTCTAAATTCCGAAAGTCATGCTTATTTGAACATCGTGGTCCTCTTAAGTAATGAAGACAATTATTATATTGCTATACATTTCAGAATTTGTGGCCATAATCTCTGCAGTGATGACTAACTCTGTGTGAAATTTCTTTATTCACTTTTTGACTGATTCTGTAAGGGGGGCATCTGTGAACAGCCAAAACTAGTATCAGGTGAGGGGATTTCAAGCTAATGTGTCTGTCCCAAACCACACTTTGGTGTTCAGACTGATCGAGAGTACCCATAAAATTAGAACCTTTGTAAGGACTTTACCCTAAGGCAATGTCCGCTTCTAGGAGAAGAGTTTCAGGAAAAAAACCTAGCCTTGTATTGAGGTCAGTACTTATACTTTTTGGTAAAAGTTTTCTCATGGAAGTTTGTGCTTATAAACTTACGGAATTAAACTGTGGGAAAAATAAATTGTATAACTGTAACCTAGTTTTAGTTGAAATTCTAAGGATAATAGTCTTAAATTTGCAGTGGAAAGATTATGTAAGATTAGCAAGAAGTGTTTAATACTTAAGTAAGTTTAGTTAATTTAAAATCAATGACCTTAAGATTTCGGTTCCTGTCTGCTTATTTTTCTATTTTATTATTCTTTAAAATGATGTTAAGACTTTTTTAAATGAGGCAATATTAATGTTAGTAAGTGCTTCATAAGATCATTACTTCAGTGACCTGACATTACTGTGTGTCCTTTAGGTCTAAGATTCATTATTTGAAGTATCAGCTTCCTTTAAGGAAAGAACTCTTCTCAAATTGTAGTAGTGGATTATAAAAAAATAATACCTGTAGTCTCTGCCTCTGTTATTCATGCAATGAGTATTTATTAGATAATATGTATAATTACTGTATGTTAGATGTTATGGTACTACTGCTGTTGTCATTAAAGTACATATGTGGTGTTTCACTGTCGATGAAGACAGTTGGTCTGTGGCCCTTTTTAAGTTTTCTTCTCTGTAAATTGCATTTTTTTTCTTTTTTTTTTCAGAATAATGAGAAACAAATGCGACAGCTCTCTGTGATCCCACCTATGATGTTTGATGCAGAACAGAGAAGGGTCAAGTTCATTAACATGAATGGGCTTATGGAGGACCCTATGAAGATTTATAAAGATAGGCAGTTCATGAATGTTTGGACTGACCATGAGAAGGAGATCTTTAAGGACAAGTAATTTAAATTTTAAATTACTCTCTAATAGAAGCTTACAGGGCTTCCCTGGTGGCGCAGTGGTTGGGAGTCCGCCTGCTGATGCAGGGGACACGGGTTCGTGCCCCTGTCCAGGAGGATCCCACATGCCACGGAGCGGCTGGCCCCGTGGGCCATGGCCACTGGGCCTGCGTGTCCGGAGCCTGTGCTCCACAGCGGGAGAGGCCACAACAGTGAGAGGCCCACGTACCGCAAAAAAAAAAAAAAAAAAAAAAAAGAAGAAGCTTACATAAGTTAGCGAAAAGTATTGGCATTTACTTGTAAATTGAACTGTTTCCCCCAAAACTTGACCCCATTTTGGCATTTGAGTGGGTACTGTGGAAGTCAGAAAAGACAGATTTGATATGACCTTCCTGTAAGTTTATGGGTGGGAATGTAGGTCCCAGGTAAGAACAGGGTTGTGGAGTCATTTTAAGAGTGGTACCCAAACCTGGGCGGTGTCCTATTCACTGGGGGGTGCATTTTAAAGTTACAGATTTCTGTGCTCTACTGTATTCCAATCCAGTCAGTTCCTGGCGGACGGTGCCCAGGAATCTGTGCCCTTTAAGAGGACATTAGCATTTAGGAGTCGCTAGAAATGAGTCTACATTATATTTCTATTCCCAAGGGCTTCCCCCTCTTTTTAAGTTGTTAAAATGTGTGTGTGTGTTTTTCTTTTACTCAGGTTTATCCAGCATCCAAAAAACTTTGGACTAATTGCATCTTACTTGGAAAGGAAGGTAAGAAATGGTTTGCACTGAGAATGTCTGTAGGTTTGTGATGGTTGCTGCTTTGAAGCTTTTGTGCCTAGTACACAGAAGTAGTTAAATAGAAATATAAGTAGTTAAGTAGAATTTTTGCAAAGGGCTTGATACAGAAAAGATTCTCATGGGAATAGTATAGTGATATTTACAATTATATGATGACCAATTCTAAGCACAGAACACAGACTAATTTTCATGGTTAATCAAAAATGACCTGATATTATATTTCCGTAAAAAAACATAGGTTACAATGTTTTTTGAACCTCATTAAACTTCTAATTAAAATTTCAGAGTCCTGATTTTTCCTGAAATTTTTTCACAGTGGATTGGATGTTGGGTTTGTGAGCAAAGTGAGACATTTTGAACATTTACGTATATAGAGGAAGAAAGAGAATTTAGTTACTCGTAAAGAAGAAAGTGCTTGAATGTTTCTGATAGTTCCTGGTATCTTTTACATAATTTGTATTAAGACAGCTATAATTATCCATCAAGATATAGTACACACTATATATATGTATTTTTGCCTTAAAAAGCTAGCCATTTGTGGTTTTCCTCATTTTATACTTTGAGAACACTAGAGATTTTCCTTGAAAGTGTTACTTGATACTTTTAAAAAATTTTATTTCATTGGATCCTCAAAAATAATTTTTTTTTTGGTAGAGTGTTCCTGATTGTGTTTTATATTACTACTTAACCAAGAAAAATGAGAATTATAAAGCCCTAGTAAGAAGGAACTATGGAAAACGCAGAGGAAGAAACCAGGTATGTTTCATTATTGTATGAAACAATTTCAGGGTTGGTGGAAATATGAAGATGAAAAATTTTATAATAGGAGACTTATATGTAGTAAGGTGTACTTTAGGAATTGACATTTCTATTAAATTAATTAGAATGTTATGAGCATGTTTTTATTATTTTGAATATATATTTAATGTGTTATATTTTCTACTTTGAATGCATTTTAAGTTTCTAGTATAACAAAATTAATGAGAAGTTTTATATTTTCATGCTGTCGAAATTGTGCATGTCAGAGTTAACAATAATAATGTAATTAAATATGAGAACTGTGACAGCCTATTAAATATACCACCTTTACCAGTCCTTTTGTCTGTGGAGGGGACAGGTAGAGTAAGGGAGAGAAGTGAGAAGTACAGCATGGTGACTAGAGTACAGGGTTGTTTACTGAAATACCTGGGACCTGATTGTGTTTCAGGTTAACTTTATTTCTGGGGTTAAAGCACTTGACCTCAAAAGATTGTTTTTAATGCAGTGCAGTATGTGTTTTCACAGTCGCAGTTCAGTACTTTAGAAACTCTTTTCCTTCAAGTAGCTGATCAGCCGCCGTCACAGCTCCCGTCTGTTCTTCCTGTGCGCCCCACACCCTGAGACCGCTTGCAGGATGCGTGGCACGTGTGGGCGTGGACGGCTGCTGCCATCTTCAGCATTCCTGACGCTCTTCTGGTTCCCTCACACAGTCCCCCGCCTTCCCTTCCCTGGTCACCCCGGTCGCCAGATACAGGTTCTCTCATGATGTGTGGTCATTGTTTCTCCAAAACAATGCCACCTGACAAGATGTGATGACACACTCATCAGAAGCAGTATTTCTTGGTCAAAAAAAAGTATAGAGTGTTTCACGAGTCAACTGTGTAAAACCCTGCTAGAGGTCAGGTGAGCTGCGGTGGGTGGGTGAGGGGCCAGGACTAAGACCGTAGTGAGCGAGGGGCACGGGGTGCGGGGCGACACGCTGCAGAGCACAGGTGTCCCCTTGTTTGTAAGGTTTGCTTAGAGAGGGCGCCGAGGAACGGTGGCGGGGCTGCTGGGAATCAGAAGGGAGGGAAGGGCCTGCTGGTGCAGCAGCCAGTGTTGCAGAGACAGAGCAGTGGCTGCAGAGCTCCAGGAAGGGCTAACCAACTATCTGAATGGCAGGTTGGACATTGGCGGTGATGTGGGAAACTCTGTTGCACCAGAGGAGTCAGGGCATCTCCCCACTTCCCACAGAGAAAGTGGAGTCAGGGTCCATTAGCCAGAGATGGTAGAGCCCACCAGCATCTTAAACAAGTTTCAGCTACTAATTTTTTTTTTTAATTGATTCTTCCAATCCAAGAACATGGTATATCTCTCCATCTGTTTGTATCATCTTTAATTTCTTTTATCAGTATCTTACAGTTTTCTGCATACAGGTCTTTTGTCTCCTTAGGTAGATTTATCCCTAGGTATTTTATTCTTTTTGGTGCAGTGGTAAAGGGGAGTGTTTCCTTAATTCCTCTTTCAGATTTTTCATCATTAGTGTATAGGAATGCAAGAGATTTCTGTGCATTAATTTGTATCCTGCAGCTTTACCAAATTCATTGACTAGCTTTAGTAGTTTTCTGGTGGCATCTTTAGGATTCTCAATGTATCTGCAAACAGTGACAGTTTTACTTATTCTTTTCCAATTTGTATTCCTTTTATTTCTTTTTCTTCTCTGATTGCCAAGGTTAGGACTTCCAAAACTATGTTGAATAATAGTGGTGAGAGTGGACATCCTTGTCTTGTTCCTGATCTTAGAGGAAATGCTTTCAGCTTTTCACCATTGAGAATGATGTTTGCTGTGGGTTTGTCCTATATGACCTTTATTATGTTGAGGTAGGTTCCCTCTATGCCCACTTTCTGGAGAGTTTTCATCATAAATGGGTGTTGAATTTTGTCGAAAGCTTTTTCTGCATCTATTGAGATGATCATACGGTTTTTCTTCTTCAGTTTGTTAATATGGTGTATCACATTGATTGATTTGCATATATTGAAGAATCCTTGCATATCTGGGATAAATCCCACTTGATCATGGTGTATGATCCTGTTAATGTGTTGTTGGATTCTGTTTGCTAGTATTTTGTTGAGGATTTTTGCCTCTATATTCATCAGTGATATTGGTCTGTAATTTTCTGTTTTTGTAGTATCTTTGTCTGGTTTTGGTATCAGGGTGATGGTGGCCTCATAGAATGAGTTTGGGAGTGTTCCTTCCTCTGCAATTTTTTGGAAGAGTTTGAGAAGGATGGGTGTTAGCTCTTCTCTAAATGTTTGGTAGAATTCACCCGTGAAGCCATCTGGTCCTGGACTTTTGTTTGTTGGAAGATTTTT
>NW_021703786.1:39810118-39902045 GCF_005190385.1 Monodon monoceros | reverse complement strand
TGTGGTGGCCTCATAGAATGAGTTTGGGAGTGTTCCTTCCTCTGCAATTTTTTGGAAGAGTTTGAGAAGGATGGGTGTTAGCTCTTCTCTAAATGTTTGGTAGAATTCACCCGTGAAGCCATCTGGTCCTGGACTTTTGTTTGTTGGAAGATTTTTAATCAGTTTCAATTTCATTACTTGTGATTGGTCTGTTCATATTTTCTATTTCTTTCTGGTTCAGTCTTGGAAGGTTATACCTTTCTAAGAATTTGTCCATTTCTCCCAGGATGTCCATTTTATTGGCATAGAGTTGCTTGTAGTAGTCTCTTAGGATGCTTTGTATTTCTGTGGTGTCTGTTGTAACTTCTCCTTTTTCATTTCTAACTTTACTGTTTTGAGTCCTCTCCCTCTTTTTCTTGATGAATCTGGCTAATGGCTTATCAATTTTGTTTATCTTCTCAAAGAACCAGCTTTTAGTTTTATTGATCTTTGCTATTGTTTTCTTTGTGTCTATTTCATTTATTTTTGCTCTCATCTTTATGATTTCTTTCCTTTTCCTAACTTTGGGTTTTGTTTGTTCTTCTTTCTTTAGTTCTTTTAGGTGTAAGGTTAGATTGTTTATTTGAGATATTTCTTGTTTCTTGAGTTAGACTTGTATTGCTATAAACTTCCCTCTTAGAGCTACTTTTGCTGCATCCCATAGGTTTTGGATCGTCGTGTTTTTGTTGTCATTTGTCTCTAGGTATTTTTTGATTTCCTCTTTGATTTCTTCAGTGATCTCTCGGTTATTTAGTAACGTATTGTTTAGCCTCCATGTGTTTGTGTTTTTAACATTTTTTTCTCTGTAATTGACTTCTAATCTCATAGCGTTGTGGTCAGAAAAGATGCTTGATATGATGTCAATTTTCTTAAATTTACTGAGGCTTGATTTGTGAGCCAAGATGTGATCTATCCTGGAGTATGTTCCGTGCGCACTTGAGAAGAAAGTGTAATCTGCTGTCTCTGGATGGAATGTCCTATAAATATCAGTTAAATCTGTCTGGTCTATTGTGTCATTTAAAGCTTGTGTTTCCTTTTCTGTATGGATGATCTGTCCATTGGTGAAAGTGGGGTTTTAAAGTCCCCCACTATTATAGTGATACTGTCGATTTCCTCTTTTATAGCTGTTAGCAGTTGCCTTATGTATTGAGGTGCTCCTATGTTGGGTGCATGTATATTTATAATTATGTCTCCTCTTGGATTGATGCCTTGATCATTATGTAGTGTCCTTCCTTGTCTCTCGTAACATTCTTTATTTTAAAGTCTCTTTTATCTGATATGAGTATTGCTACTCCAGCTTTCTTTTGATTTCCATATCTTTTTCTATCCCCTCACTTTCAGTCTGAATGTGTCCCTAGGTGTGAAGTGGGTCTCCTATAGACAGCATATATATGGGTCTTGTTTTTGTATCCATTCAGCAAGACTGTGTCTTTTGTCTGGAGCATTTAATACATTCACGTTTAAGGTAGTTATCAATAAGTATGTTCCTATTACCATTTTCTTAATTGTTATGAGCTGTTTTTTGTAGGTCCTTTTCTTCTCTTGTGTTTCCCACTTAGAGAAGTTCCTTTAGCATTTGTTGTAGAGCTGGTTTGGTGGTGCTGAATTCTCTTAGCTTTTGCTTGTCTGTAAAACTTTTCTTGTGTGTGTGTGTGTGTGTGTGTGTGTGTGTGTGTGTGTGTGGTACGCGGGCCTCTCACTGCTGTGGCCTCTCCCGCTGCGGAGCACAGGCTCCGGACGCGCAGGCCCAGCGCCCACCCAGTGCCCACGGCCCACGGGCCCAGCCGCTCTGCGGCACGCGGGATCCTCCCGGACCGGGGCACGAACCCACGTCCCCTGCATCGGCAGGCGGACTCCCAACCACTGCACCACCAGGGAAGCCCATCTGTAAAACTTTTGATTTCTCCATTGAATCTAGATGAGATCCTTGCTGGGTAGAGTAATCTTGGTTGTAGTTTCTTCTCTTTCATCACTTTAAATATATCGTGCTGCCCCCTTCTGGTTTGTAGAGTTTCTGCCGAGAAATCAGCTGTTAACTTTATGAGAGTTCCCTTGTATGTTATTTGTCGTTTTTCCCTTGTTGCTTTCAGTAATTTTTCTTTGTCCTTAATTTTTGTCAGTTTGATTACTGTGTGTCTCCGCGTGTTTCTCCTTGGGTTTATCCTGCCTGGGACTCTCTGCACTTCCTGGACTTGGGTGGCTATTTCCTTTCCCATGTTAGAGAAGTTTTCGACTATAATCTCTTCAGATATTTTCTCGGGTCCTTTCCCTCTCTCTTCTCCTTCTGGGACCCTTATAATGTGAATGTTGGTGTGTTTAATGTTGTCCCAGAGGTCTCTTATGCTGTCTTCATTTCTTTTCCTTCTTTTCTCTTTATTCTGTTCCATGGCAGTGAATTCCACCATTCTGTCTTCCAGGTCACTTATCCGTTCTTCTGCCTCAGTTATTCTGCTATTGATTCCTTCTACTGTAGTTTTCATTTCAGTTTTTGTATTGTTCATCTCTGTTTGAACAGAGATGAACACCTCTGTTCTTCTAGGTGTTTGTTCTTTAATTCTTCTAGGTCTTTGTTAAACATTTCTTGCATCTGCTCTATCTTTGCCTCCATTCTTTTTCTGAGGTCCTGGATCATCTTCACTGTCATTATTCTGAATTCTTTTTCTGAAAGATTGCCTATCTCCACTTCATTTAGTTGTTTTTCTGGGGTTTTATCTTGTTCCTTCATCTGGTACATAGCCCTCTGCCTTTTCATCTTGTCTGTCTTTCTGTGAATGTGGTTTTTGTTCCACAGCCTGCAGGATTGTAGTTCTTCTTGCTTCTGCTGTCTGCCCTCTCAGCTACTAATTTTTAACAATAGCTTTATTCCTAATTACAAAGTAGTATTTATAGCATTTATTTTTAGAAATTATATGTATTACTGTTTAATTTTTTCAATCCCAGATAAACTCAGGGGATAATTTGATTTATATTATACCTCACCTTTGCCGGGTTAGCAGTCTATCGCTTGTGATGACAGAGCAGGAAGTTTTGTGCGACGGGGAGTGTCTCTGTTACTCTGAAACATCGGCTTTCTATCCTAAAGTTATCTGGGGCAGCATTTCATTCCTTGCTGGGACGTATGTGTCCCCTGTGCAGTTCGAGCCACGGTGGTGTTTTCTTCTGCACCACTTGTCCTCTGTGCTAGCACCCTTCCCACATCTCAGGACGCATGTGCAGAGCCAAGGTGGTCCACGTGTACCCTCACTTGGACCTGAACCTTGGGATGCTTGCCCCTGGCTAGGCTCAGTTTCGTTTTGGGTAGCCTTTCTCATAGTCTAGTCCTGCCACCCTGAAGATTTTCCGTCTACTTTTATATTTCTCTGGTTGATTCACTGGGAACTTGGAAGGGGAGGGAGTTAAATGATGGACTTAAACTACTATCTCAGACCAAAAGAATCTTACCTCTGTTTCTTAGTTGCTTGTGTCAAAATACTTGGACAGTTTTTCAGAGGTAGGTAGTGTTGGGTTGTGTTTGCTCTCTCCTGTGGAACCGAATGATGGGCGCTGATACCAGAGGAGAGGGGAGGCCATCAGACTTTTCAGCAGAAGAGTCACCTCAGGTTTCATTTGTGACAGGAGCCTTCTGGCTGCTCTGTTGAGACTCTAATGTAGGGGAGGCCAGTTAGGGGTTATTTTAGTAATTTCAGTGGCTTGGACCAGGCTATCGTGGGAGCTGGGGAGAACTGGTCAGGTTCTGGGTATGTTTTTGGAGGTAAGGCCAGTGGGTTTTGCTGATGGAGTGATTGTGGGGATGCAAGGATGGTTAGCAGAGATAGGCTGTCTTGGCTGCTGGAGTTGCTGTTGACTGTGACGGGCACGGTGGAAGGAGGAGCGGATTTGGGGGGATAATCAGCACGTACTAGATTTTAAATACCTGTTAGACTTTGTCCACATGGAGATGTAGAGTAGGCGGTTAGATACAGAAGTCTGCAGTTTAGGAAGAAGGTCTCGGTTGGAAATAGAGAATTTTCTATATAGAAAAAAGTTCAGAAAGACTCCTTTTTTTTTTTTTTTGCCGTGCCACATGGCTTGTGGGATCTTAGTTCCCTGACCAAGGATCGAACCCAGGCCCCCAGCAGTGGAAGCTCGGAGTCCTAACCACTGGACCGCCAGGGAATTCCCCCAGAAGACTTTAAAGAAAAAGAATCTAGTTACAAGTTAAAAATTTTTAAATGGATATTTTTACCCTGGCAGGTATAGAGATCCGACTAATTTGAAAACCACTCTACTGCTCTATTATGCAGTCAAGTTTGAATGAGTAGGAATTACCTCGGGTCATCCCGAGCGATTAGACATTTATTGCAGATTTATTCCTCTGACGTGTGCACTGCATCCTTTCAGGCTTTGATTGCTTCTCCCCTCCCCCACTCCCAGCTGCTTACCTGTAGGAAGTAATTTTTTTTCAGCAGATGAATATGTAGTATGCTGTTGGCTGAGAGATTCCACATCTGTGAGGTATGTTGTTTTTTTTTTTTTTTTTTTTTTTTTGGCGGCACGCGGGCCTCTCACTGTTGTGGCCTCTCCCGTCGCGGAGCACAGGCTCCGGACGCGCAAGCTCAGCGGCCATGGCTCACGGGCCCAGCCGCTCCGCGGCATGTGGGATCTTCCTGGACCGGGACACGAACCCGCGTCCCCTGCATCGACAGGCGGACTCTCAACCACTGCGCCACCAGGGAAGCCTGTGAGGTGTGATTTTTAACATTGCTGTTGCCATAGGGGACCTTGCATATTATTTACGTAGAAAATGAGTTTTAATCTTAGAATCATCGGGAAATGAGAGATAATCATACTTTTGTTACAGTTGTGTTCAGAGATTATTGTTGGCAAAAGTTTTAACTCTTTTCTCAAAAATTCTGTTCGCTACTCTGCCCAAACCATTGTTACAGTCCAGCTTGTTGGCATCCCATGACGGGAATGAGTGTGGTTCTTTATCAATTGTAGTTGAAGCAGTGAATGCTTATCAAAGATTATAAACCAAAAGCCCCTCTTTGGCTTTACTGTTTGGGATCTAAAATTGTAAATACCATGCCAAGTAGTAACTTGATTTTGTGTGCAACATTTTTGTTAGAAGTAATAATTCCATCTCACTTTCCAGCGTAAACTCCCATGTAATAAGTCTGTCGCTGTGCACATGGGATTCCTGTGGCACCTGCTCGTGACCTGCAGTAAAGCAAGTCATTGTTTTGAAACCACATTTTTCATTTCCAGATCTTCGAGGGCTCTTACAAGAATTTGTACTCTCCCTTCATGCCAACAACATCTTCCCCTTTAACTGTGCCAGCGTGTTTTTATTCCCCAGAGGTGTTCAGAAAGCATATACTTATGTAAATGTAGTAATTGTTGAAGTTGGAGGAGTTTTTGACTAAACCGTTAGCTATACGCTAGTTAGAAAGGGTGATTTAGACAATTAAAGAATTGGGTATAATGGAAGGAGCTTTAGATCCCCAAATGCTCTGCTTCTTTGTGTCTGTGACACTCTAGTGTCCCTTCACTTGGTGACATCTGTGGGAGTGACATCTGTGAGCACTGCTTCTTACCTTGCAGTGTTTATAGGAGACTAGTTGTGTGTGCAGTACCCAGAGTGTAGGGACCGCCCAGTAAGTAAAGGGCAGCAGCTACCGCCTTTGTTGCCTTCAACCAAACATGCTTCTTGGTGATCGACAGCTTTCACTCTTCAGGAAAGTAGTCTCCAATTCAGTTGCTTTAAAGGCATTAGTTATTAATATACTCTGATAAGATTGGCATAAGATATTTTCTGTTTACTGCCAGAAGTACTTTAAGAAAACCTCAGTGGCTGAAGTACTTCATTTTTTCTGTTTCCTGTACATTGTTATTTAACTAGCTCCTTGTTCTTAAATTTGGTCATTTCACTTTTTGGCAACTTCATTGTCTGCTGAATGGGAATTCCTTTATTTATTTGTTTTCTAAAGACCTGAGCATTTTAACAAATATATATGAGTTAGACACCCAGTCAGATGTAGTAGTAATAAATGTCAGCATAAGCTAGCATTTGATCTTTCTTTTTTCTTTTTTTTAAAAATATATTTCTTTTCAAAATTTATTTATTTAATGTATTTTTGGCTGCGTTGGGTCTTTGTTGCTGCATGTGGGCTTTCTCTAGTTGCGGTGAGCGGGGGCTACTCTTCGTTGCGGTGTGTGGGCTTCTCATTGCGGTGGCTTCTCTTGCTGCAGAGCACGGGCTCTAGGCGCGCGGGCTTTAGTAGTTGTGGCTCGCGGGCTCTAGAGCTCAGGCTCAGTAGTTGTGGCACACAGGCTTCGCTGCTCCGCAGCATGTGTGATCTTCCCGGACTAGGGCTTGAACCCGTGTCCCCTGCGTTGGCAGGCGGATTCTTAACCACTGTGCCACCAGGGAAGCCCTAGCATTTGATCTTGCTAGAGAGGACCCTGCTGAAATTGACCCTATTCTTCATTTATTTTCATGAAATACATGTAACTTTCACTTTTTTTCATTGGAATTTTTATTTTGTTTTATAACGGTGCTCTGCCATTCAGAGTGAATAGCTTATTGTTTGGCAGGAATGTTTCATGTTGGGAGAACCTCCCTAACAGAATGAGACTTTTTTTTAATTTACTATCAAGTGTTGGGCTTAAGGAGGGAGAAACCTGGACAAGAAGCTCATGGGAGCGCCTGTGTCTCTTAGGGTCCTTTGAAGAGTTTCCTTTTGAAACCATGGGCTTCTGCTCCAGCCTGCCCGCTGGCAAGGGTTGAGGTATGTGGCCTGCAACCTCCATCGTAGACCATGGGGGCTGGCTCTTTCCTTTACAGATCTGCCTGAAGCAGAAGCAGTGCCAGCCACTTCTTGTGAAAACCAGAGTTTCTTCCTTCCTTTCTTAGTGTCCGTGGCCATCCTTGCTGTGGGTCTTGATGCTTGTCTCCCGGGTTAAGTGCTGTCCACAGTCTCGGGCCTCCCTCACATCCCTCTCCACTCGCCGCTGCTCAGTGTGGGGCTCTGCTCTGGAGGTGCACACGCTTCTGCAGACTGTCCGGCAGCCCCAGCAGTTTCTTTGGATCATTCGCACACACTCTGCAGAACTGGGGGCTGCGTTTCTGGAGGGATCCTGCCCTCTTCTTCCCTTTGACTGGTCAAAACAGGTGCTGCCCTTGCCTCTCAGCCACCAGCACTGCAGGAGGGGCCAGTCAGCTGTGGGATGGTTTCGGGCAGCAGGGCATGTGGGGGATTGCTTGCTTACTTCAAAACCCGGGTCGGCATTAGAAGCAGAAGAGTATTCGGGGAATACAGTTATATGTGTTGTTCAAGTCTAAGGGACAGTAGACCTCTTTCCTTATCTTCAGCCGAGTTGACACCTCCCCATCACTTCTTAGGGCTGTAAACCGTTTTCTGGGTTACGTAGCCCACTTGCTAGGCAGGAGGCAGAGTTTGTTGTTGGTATGTCATTTTGTTGGTTCAGAATGACAGATGAATGCTACGTTTGTGGCGGGCAGGGTGAGGTTATTAGCATTTCAGACAGATCTTGGGATCGCTGTGATGTGCTAGGGAGTCGGATGAATAAAACATTCCCAGTTGTAAAGGAGAGCTAGTCATGCTTGGAAAGTATCCATTAAAATCTTCCTGATTTCTTAGTTTTCTCTAGCAATAATACATACTTAGAAGAAAAGGAAACTGGCAGTTAGCCAGGGTGAGGACCTGGGAAGGTCAGGTAAGGTAAGTGAGGGAATCATGGTACTGAAACGATTTAGCTGGGGTCAGAGTGGAAGAGTGGATGCCGTTCTTGGTGGGCTGTGAAAATTTCCTAGCATCAAGGGATTGTAGATGGTGATGAGGACAAAAAGCAGGACTGGACTGGCGACAGTGGAGATGTGGACTGGGACGGATGTGAGTGGCGGTGGTTGCAGGGCACACTGTCAGATTATAGGGCCGGGGGGGGGGCAGTGCCCACCGAGGATGGCTGTGGTGACTCCCTGTGGGAGACTGAATGGCAATGACCTGAAAGTATTTCACACGTAGGATATCGTGTTGATAGAAAAGGCATTGACAGGCATCTTGAAATCTGAAGAATAATGACATGGCATAACGAGCCACGTGATAAAGTAACCTCTGTGCTCCTGGGAGTCTTTGAGAGTCAGTCTGTAACACCAGAAGAGGAAACAAGGTGTCATAGGTAGATTTTCTGAAATTTGTAACAGGAGGTTTTTAAATACCGCAGCTGAGCAGTGTTCTGGAAGTGGCAGTGGGGAGCAAGAAGGGTTTAGATTCTTCCTCCATATGTTAGAAGGAGGCCTCTCCAGAAGGGGTCCCCATTCTGGAGACGCCCCCTTCTGGAGAGGCCCCCTTCTGGAGAGGCCAGGTGTCTTAAGGAAGAAGCTAGATTGTAGTTCTGGGGAGGTGGTAAAAGACTGTGAGATGCTATCGGAAGTTGAGGAAGATTTTACTGTATTCTGAGCAAAGGCATGAAAATGCTGGGTGTGCTGAGGGCAGCCCGGGCGCAGACCGTGTGGGCAAAGGTACACCTGGGCTGGTCGGCCGCGTGCTGCGGGGGAGCTGGAGTCCGGTCCTATTCCGTTAGGCTGTTTGATTTCGTAATTAAAACACCACAGTTTCATTTCACTTTTCTCAGGTTTAGCAAATGAGACATCAGAGTTAAAAGGGTCCATAACCTTATTATCTTTGTCTTTGTTTATATACATATTTACGATTACAGAGTTGTAATTACAGTTTAGGCATATTTGAGTGTTTTACTTTTTAGTTTATTATATCCATAATACTTTCCTAAATTGCTTCAGTCTTAATAATGGCCATGGCTGTCTACTCTTCCAGTAAATGAATGTTTCCCCAAAAGAGTAAAAGCATAAAGAGGTTTCTTGTAGTATTATCCATAATGATGAAAAATTTGGGAACATATTAAGGATCTCATACCGGGGGGATGGTTTGACACATTATCAAATTTCAAGTAGAATTGAAATGTGTAAGTGACAGATTAGATGTGGGAATTACAAAAAGAGAGTACCAACCTCAGATTTCTAAGTGGAATCTTAACATTGTCACCTGTCTGATGGATCCAGACACTGTGAACATTTGTGTGTGTTTATATGTGTGTGTGACCTTTTAAGCAATACATATAGACTACATTAAAGAGCATTAGACTCGTTTTTAGTACATGACCCTTAGTTACATTGTAGATGGTGAATAAGTTAATCATAAATTTGTTGCATAGATATTTATTATTTATCATTATGATTTGAGGAGCTGTTTGTTTTACTTTCCAATTTTACAAATGATGGTTCATTCTAGCAGCAAATTGCCCGACCCTCACAAGAAGAAAAAGTAGAAGAAAAAGAAGAAGATAAAGCAGAAAAAACAGAAAAAAAAGAGGAGGAAAAGAAAGATGAAGAAGAAAAAGATGAAAAGGAGGACTCTAAGTGAGTTAAATAGTTAAATGTTGTAGTTATTTTTAAATAATGAGATTGAATCTACTGAAGGTATAAAATTTTAGATAAAAGAATCAATGGGATGTGTGCTTTGATCACCTAATAGTTATTTGAAATAATTAAGGAGTGGAATATTCCAGTAAGTATAACTTTTGGCTTGATGGACTTATTTGCCAGACATGACATACTCTGTTTCAGAAGGGATGAGCTACAATAATATACACTATCACTGAGATACACTGAGTATAATTTAATCTTTGATTTGGAAGAACCTCAAGATCTTTTGTTTTGAACCTCAGGTAGTGTACATTAGTGTAAAAATGCTGCTAAATGGTTTTCATTTATATAACACCTTCTATTCCAGCTTTATGGATTTTATTTTTCATATAAAATAGACTTCCTGATTTTTTTTGTTGTTTTTAAAATTTATTTTTGGCTGCATTGGGTCTTCGTTGGTGCGCGTGGACTTTCTCTAGTTGCGTCAAGCGGGGGCTAATCTTCCTTTACGGTGTGTGGGCTTCTCATTGCGGTGGCTTCTCTTATTGCACAGCATGGGCTCTAGGCGCGTGGGCTTCAGTAGTTGTGGCACGTGGGCTCAGTAGTTGTGGCTCGCGGGCTCTAGAGCGCAGGCTTAGAAGTTGTGGCACACGGGCTTACTTGCTCCGTGGCATGTGGGATCTTCCGGGAGCAGGGCTCAAACCCGTGTCCCCTGCATTGACAGGTGGATTCTTAACCACTGTGCCACCAGGGAAGTCCAGATTTCCTGGTTTGTTTGTGGTTGCTGTTGCTGTTTTCCTGGTTATAAAAATAATTCTAGTTCCTTACAGCAAATCAGGAAGAGAGAGCAAAATAGAAAGAAAATTAACCTGTGATTCTGCCACTCAGAGACAGCTATCGTTGACATCTTTGTGTACATGTTTTGGCAGGGTTGGGTGCAGGGAGGCCCTTAGCAGCTGGTTTGTTTGTTTTTCCTCCAAGGATCAGCTTTATTGAGGCATAATTTTGCATAGACTAAATTTCACCAGTTTTTAAGGGTATACGTTGATATATTTTGATAGTTGTATGCACTGGTGTACCTGTTGCCGCACTCGTGACTCAGAACATTTCCATCACCCCAAGAAAGCTCCCTTGTGCTCCTTTGCAGTAGTTTCCCTACCCCCCATTCCCAGCCCCTGGTAACTACTAATTTGTTTTGCCTTTCCTATAATTTCATATAAATGGAATCGTACAGTATGTAATCTCCTGTTGTGTGGCTGCTTTTACTTAATAAGTGTGAGATCCCTACAGGTTGTTGATTGTGTTAGTAGTTTCTTTTTAATATTTATTGTTATTTCTATAATCTTCTTGGAAATACTGAAGGTTTATCTAATTTTGCGGCAGCTAAAGCAGCCTAAATCACTTGCCATGTTTTTTAAAGAGTTGGATACTTAATGCCATTCTAATTTTGTGCTTTAAGAAGATGATATCTATAAAAAAATTTTTTTTTTTAGTTATTCAGGTAAAACATTTATCCTCCACGTGGTCAGTGGTTCTGCTCATATGTTACTGCCATATCTTGTTTTTACTTTGTTCTTAAAATCCCTAGTTTATTTAACAAGCACTCATTTATTACTGCTGTGAGCTAGGTCTTACGGAGGATGCAGAAATACGTAAGATACGTACTCTTCCCAGGTAGTTGATGATCTAGTAGGAAAAATTAGGCAAGGTACAAGTACTCTTTAAGGGAAAGAAAAAAGCCTGGAAGGAATGAGCAGAGTCAATAAAGTGTGCTGGGAGATTGAGAAGAGGTTGAGGTTTCCTTCTGCCTGGATAGTTTGGAGGACTTGTCGCAGGAGCTGGTGGTCGGTTTGGGTGGAACAGAGCGAGTGGTGTGAAGGCACAGGCCCCTTTGGGAAATGGCAGATAGTGGTTTCATTGGTTTGGAACGTAGGACGCCTCCAGGAGGAAAGCGGAAGGAGGTTGGGGTCCAGGTAGGTAAAGCCTTAATGAAAGCTAAAGCGTAACCTTCACTCAGGAGGCTGCATGGCTCTGTTTGGGAATAGGTAGGATTAGAATGGAGGAAATGGTTTATTGCCAAAGCTGTTGTGCTAGCATATGGGTCCATGAGCAATATAGAATGGATGGGGATGCAGAAGTCAGGAAGGCTGTTGTAAGAGACTGTGACTGTGCTACTAAGGCACTGAACACACGCAGAGGCAACAGAGATGGAGGTGGTGGGAGTGGTGGGAGGAACATCAGTGAGAGGAAAGGACCAGCACGAGGCACTGGTTCACATACAAGTAACTAACAAGGGGAAGAGCTGAAGGTGAAGTGGGATCTGTAAGCTGAGTGATGGTGAGCGTGCTGGTGCCGCCAGCTGCTGCTGGTCAGGGGCCAGGGAGCAGGAAGCAGGGTGGGGAGGGTGAGCGTGTTTTGGGGCGGGTTGAGTTTGTATTGATGGGAAGCCCAAGCGGTTATTCCAAGTAACTGGGAGGTTGGGTAGTTTTATTCAACTTCTATTTAAAGAATTTTCAAGGCTGTAATCTTTTTGGTGTATGTGTACTTTTAAATCACACAAAACGTTCTTTTGCTGTTGTTTCTAGAGAAAACACCAAGGAAAAGGATAAGACAGAAAGTACAGCAGAAGAAACTGAGGAGAGAGAGCAGGCCACGCCCCGGGGCCGAAAGACTGCCAACAGTCAGGGCCGCCGAAAGGGCCGGGTCACCAGGTCCATGACCAGTGAGGCCGCAGCTGCCAGCGCTGCGGCTGCTGCAGCCACCGAGGAGCCCCCCCCACCTCTGCCACCGCCGCCGGAACCCAGTGAGTGGACGAGATTGGAGCGAACGGGCCAGAATTTTGTTTGGGATTCTGTTTCAGTGCTAGGGTGAGGCAGGAGGGACCTCTGATATTGATGGCCTAGAAATGCTGATCTGAAATTCTGGCCTTTAAATTTGTTTTTTTTTTTTTTTAATGAATTTATGTATTTTATTTATTTTTGGCTGCGTTGGGTCTTCATTGCTGCATGCAGGCTTTCTCTAGTTGGGGCGAGCAGGGGCTACTCTTCGTTGCGGTGCGCGGGTTTCTCATTGCGGAGGCTTCTCTCGTTGCGGAGCATGGGCTCTAGGCTCACGGGCTTCCGTAGTTGTGGCGCGTGGGCTTCAGTAGTTGTGGCTTGTGGGCTGTAGCGCGCAGGCTCAGTAGTTGTGGCGCACAGGCTTAGTTGCTCTGCGGCATGTGGGAATCTTCCCGGACCCGGGCTTGAACCCGTGTCCCCTGCATTGGCAGGCTGATTCTCAACCACTGCACCACCAGGGAAGCCCTAAATTTGTTAGACTTTAATATCAAAGTCTTTCGAAAGAGAACATGAGCCCCAACCTTACTACCTAATACAGCTGTTTTTCTTTTTCCTTTGTTGTAATGCTAGTGTGCGTGCCACCTTGTTTCCTGATGTTCTAACTGGGCACATGTCATGAATGTTTTCTACTTTATAAGTGATCTTCATTTTCACTTTCAATGGCTGTGAGATGTTGGCCATCTCCTCCCGCCTTTAAAACTAATATGGATAGCACTTTAATGAAAAAAAAATCTTTATTCACATAGCATTTTCTTTCTGTTAAATTAGTTTTCATGGAAATAAATTCTTAGACAAGGGAATACTGGGTCTAAGAGTACACGCATTTTTCTCTTTCTTATTAAAGACCTCTCTTCATTAGTTTATAATGGGATCGTATTAATGATGAGTACCATCATTGGTGGTTCAGTGGTACCAAGTTTATCGTAACATGAAGTATGAAAGAAATTGCAAGTTTTGGAAATAACAGGAATGAAGTGAAGGAAACAGTTGGACAAGCAGATGGGGGCAGATCATGGTGGGCTTTGTCTGAACTGCTTTGCTTACAAAGTAGGGAGCCTACAGAGGTTTTTAAACAGAGGAGTGTTGTGACTAGATTGGTGTCTTAGAAAGATAACTCTGGTGACAGTGTGGAGGAGGTGTGTTTGGGGTAAGGGCTGGAGGCTGAGGGACCAGCTAGAAGGGCATCCTTATGCATTCAGTGGTCCAGGCAGCGAGGGGGTGTATTCAGGAGACCAGAATTGACATACATCATTGCATGTGAGTGGTAAATGGATGGAAAGATTTAAAAATTAGTCTAAGGCTTCAAAAATTAGTCTGAAGATCCTGATAATAATTGGAGTGACTGGGTGGATGGTAGTAATGTTAATTGAGAAGGAGAATATAGCAGGAGCTCATTTTAGGCCTGAGAGTCTCAATTTTCTAAAGTAAAGGAGAAAGTGTTCAGTTTGTGATCCATCTGTTTGCTAGATTTCAGGCACTGAGGATGAACACAGGGACTTCAGGAGTTCGGGGGAGATGGGGGTTCAGAGAACAGGAGAGGACTGCGCCTGCCTGGGCAGGAAGCAGAAGGGCGGCTGCTTCTTTTGACACTTCAGGAGAGAAGGGATGGAGCTCTAGGAAGTGGGGAGGCACCGCATTCAAACATGTGGACATGGATGGAATGTTAAAAAACGTTGAGGAAGACCATGGTACTGAGGAGTGTGGGATTTTCCCCTCTATTACAGTAGAGGAGAGGCTGATACCATCCTATTTCCATAGTTTCTTTCACCTAATGCTTTAAAGTGGCTTTGTGTCAGATAAATATTTAGGCTATAGATTATACGGTTGGTGCCATATAATCTATGAATGAAGGACTTCATCTTTCTCTGGCTTATTGGGTTCTGTCTTTATTTCAGTTTCTACAGAACCTGTAGAAACCTCTCGATGGACAGAAGAAGAAATGGAAGTTGCTAAAAAAGGTAAATGATAGTAGTTCAGGTTCTTCAGGTTTGTTTTTCTTTGTTTGTTTGTTTTTAGGGTTATTGGTAATGAGTGAGATGGAACTAATTTCTTTTTAATTGAAAAAAAAAAGTTCGTTCTTCCACAATGGTAAGTAGAATTTAGAAGTACACTTAAGAGTTCTTTTTTTTTTTTTTTTTTTTGCGGTACGCGGGCCTCTCACTGTTGTGGCCTCTCCCGTTGCGGAGCACAGGCTCTGGATGCGCAGGCTCAGCGACCATGGCTCACAGGCCCAGCCGCTCCGCGGCACGTGGGATCCTCCCGGACCGGGGCACGAACCCGTGTCCCCTGCATCGGCAGGCGGACCCTCAACCACTGTGCCACCAGGGAAGCCCAAGAGTTCTTTTTGATGGTGTGGTGCCCTGTAAGGTGCCCCAGTGTGCCTTGTTTAAGAGGCCCACTTCTGAGGAATTTTTCTCTCTCATTTTGTTTTGAATGTCTTGTTAGAGAGCAAGTAAGCTACTTTCAGTTTTCCAGAATAGTTGTGATTAAATGCTATTAAAGTTTTGGAAGGTATTTGATATAAAAACTCTCTTATTTAAAAGTTGCATTTAATAGAATGATAAATACTTTCTCAGTTTGCATTTAGTAAGGCTAAGTTTGATTATAAAATGATTCAGAGGAGAGAGCATGGACTTTGTAGCCAGACAGATGAAGGTTTGAATTCTGCTTCTGACACTTTGCTAGCTGTGTGGCCTTCATCTTACTCTGGAACTTTACGGATCTTGTGTTCTTCTGTTGTTTCTTATAAATGTCATACAGTTTGAGATTGAACTAAAATTTCTAAAAGGATAGATAATTGGTTTATAAATAAAAAATTATTTTTTAAGTAAGCTGATTTTGAGAAAGATTAGCCAGCTCTTTTCGGGGTTAAGGATTTACCTTGTAGTTCTAAAGAGAAATTATTGCAAATAGCTTGAACTTTTAGTGACACATTTCAGATTTATTTTCTGTTTAGCTGGTAATGAGTAATGCATTTAAGAATCATATAAACCAACCTTACCAAAAATACAGCAGTTTAGAGTGTTCTGTCTTCAAAATATTTTTGTTTCAAGTTTATTGCCATGGTTAGCACATCTGTGACTGTCATGCTTCCGTGTATTACTGTCATCTGACTGCCCCAGCATCACAGTGGAGTAGGTAGGTGTTAGCTCTGCCACAGCGTGCTTTTGTCAGGTGCACGTCCTAGCACGTGACTGCTCAGGCACCACTCCTTCCAGCTTTTATAGTCAGATGTCAGCAGGATCTGGAGATGATCTTCCAGTTATCATTGTTAAGGAAGCTATTGGTGTTAACCTTGGGAAATTGATGTTTTCCCATGAATTAATAAATTTGTACTAGAAATTCCTGCTTGGATACACCTATGTCTAAAATATCTCTCTGTATTTATGTATTTATATATCCATACTCGTTGCACATATGTATCTGTGTGCATACGTGCATCATTTGTTGGAAGAAATGTCAGATTGCGTAGGTTCCTGTGATGTATTGTATTACAACAGGTCTAAAAGAAAAAAAAACTGGTTAATATTTTTGAGGGCATCCTTGATTGGGAACGGACTGAAGACATGCTGATTATAAATGGAACCTTAAGTATATCTTTACTTTGTGTTAATCACTTACATTTGATTACCTTATTAACTTTGTATTGATATACTGTTTCCAAAGATTTAGAAGTACTGTACCTAATCACTCAGTTTACAGTGTTTGGGCTCTTACTGTGTGTCCAGCATTGTCCTAGTCTTCTGGGAGATATATAACAAGGATAGGGTTGAGTCCTTCCATTAATGAGCATGTTTTAACTTTGGGTAGAAAAATAGAGCTGTTAATGAGTTTTGTGTGAATCACATTTCAGCAAGCATTGAAGTATATCGATAAATAATTGAAAAAACACTTTTAGTGTTAATGACTGTGAGTGCAGTGAATGAAGTTGATTTTATCATTTTTCTTGTTTGCTTTATCAGGTGACTACTCGGTTAATGTTTGGTCTGTTTTTAAAATACAGGTCTCGTAGAACATGGTCGTAACTGGGCAGCAATTGCCAAAATGGTGGGAACTAAAAGTGAAGCCCAATGTAAAAACTTCTATTTTAACTATAAGAGACGACACAATCTTGACAACCTCTTGCAGCAGCATAAACAGAAAGTGAGTATATCAGGGGTGGTGAGTCTTTTACTTACTGTTTTTTACTTAGTTTTTTTTTTTTGAGCTTCAGAGATTGGCTTTGAAGGAAACTTTTTTGTATCTTGTATTTTTTTTTTAACATCTTTATTGGAGTATAATTGCTTTACAGTGTTGTGTTAGTTTCTGCTGTATAACAAAGGGAATCAGCGTATCTTGTATTTTTATTTGTGTTTACCTGTAAAGGGAAATGCTGGTTTCTTGGCACAAGTTGACGATTTGTTTATTTACTGATAAGGAGTAAAATTTCTCTTGGTACTAATGGCGATTCAGTACTTTTGAGTTTTCTGTGGGCTGGATTTGAAAAATACAGGCATTTTGGAGTTTGAATTGAAAACTTTAGTTGTGTTTACCGTGTTGATTGAGTTGATTTGTCATATTAAAAAAACATTTTCTCAGAAAGATTCCATGGGGTAAAAACTAAAAACCGGCAAGTTTTGAAAATTATTGAAAGATTATTAGAGATCATTGAAAATTCCTTAACCAGGAAGTTCCAGTGTCCTCAGAGTTCACAGAGCTCTTTGAGGGTTCCATGAAGTCAAAGCTATTTTCATAAAAAGATTCAGATGTTTCCTTTTTCCACTGTCCGGACATTTGCGTCCGTGGTGTCAAAGCAGCTGTGGGTGAGCGTGCTGGTGCCTTAGCAGAACCGGGCACCACCGGGCGCCGCCGCGCTCAGCACGCTCTTCATCTCCGAGCAGTTGCAGCTGTGTTTTGTAAATGGCAATTTCACTTAAGAATGCCCTTGATGAAGCAACTAAAAATTGGCTTTGGTAAATCTTGAGCCTTACACACATCTGTTTGACGCTGGGAGGGTGCAGAGAGCCCTCTGCCCGGTCCTGGTGAGCAGCGTGTCTCACGGGAAGGCACTCTTGTGTCGTTTGAGTTCCAAGCCGAACTAGGCCCCCCACTCTTCCATGGAATGTTATTTTTAATTAAAAGAATGACAGAACAGATATGGTTTTTCAGACCTGAATATTTTGCAGACATCTTCTTGAAAATGAATGAGCCTGTCTTGAAAGAAAACAACCATTAGTATTTGTTGCCACTTTTAAATTTCCAGCTTTTAGGCAAAAATTAGAATTTTGGGAAGTGTGTATCTCTCACCGTGAGATTAATTAACATCTTCACAATACCCAGACTTTTCTGATGAGATTAGTGGTAATAATAACTAATGTGATATTTTGATATATAATGAAATGTATCCAAATTTTAAAAATCTCTGTAACTCATTTTCCAAGTGACCAACTCATGATGTCACTGTATGTTGGGTATGGATAAAAGATCCATAAAATGTTCTTTAATACACCAAAGTACAAGATAGAGGAATGCATTTTAATAGAGTACCAAAAGTGTATCGATACGTTTCAGATTTCACGTTGCAACTAACCTTGAGTAGAGCATTTTATCCTTTTTAAAAAGATTTCAGGAAAAAATGACAAAATGTCTAATACCTGTTAAAACTCAGTGGAAGATTTATAGGTGTTACATTTCCGTTTAAAACGAATACTCTCATATAATGAAGCAGGGGTCTGGAGGTGCAGTAGCTCACTGCGTGTGAGGAGAGGGATGTCGCCGTCATGGTGAATTGCTGTCTCTTCTGCAGCCGTCCAGGACAGCGCCCCGCAGAATGGGTGGATGCTGCCAGAGGAGGGTACAGGTGGGGCACTGAGAAAACCCACAGAGTAGCTATTAGCTAATGCTCAAAAATAGAGCGTTCATGGAACCTTCTGAAAGCTTTTTAGATAATGTACCAGAGGAGTCTTCCCTGTGTTCTTGCTCAGAACATAAGGATGGGTTTGTTTTTGGTCTTCAGAATTTCATCTAGTTCTATTACTCTGATGTCAGAAAATGGATTTTTCTCTTGACTTAATTAGTGCTTTAGGTTGGATCCTAAATCGCATATTCATATCTAAACTAAGAATAAGAAGAAATGAGAATAAGAATATTGGTAATTTTTCACAGTTGGGGTGTGGTAATAGGAATCTGTTATGTGTTACCTCTGAGGCATCTCTCCCTGGGAGAGGCTGGCAGCTGATGCCTGGTGATGTGCAGGGTCTGTAGGAGGCACAGAACAGAGGACTGCCAGGGCCGGGACCCTATAGATAGTACAGTAAATGGTTAACGTCTTACATTTACGTATATAAACACATACACTTACAGACAAGTGACCCCAGTAGAAGAATGAACAATTTTACGTAAACATGTAGTTTTCAGAAGGGAAAATCCTATTAAAAAAAAAAAAAAAGGAATTTGTTCTCATTAATAGTGAAAGAAATTCAGTAACAACAACTATGAGTTGTTGCCTATGAAATCATATAATTCTTAATGCTAGTGAAGGAAGGCTATTGCAGCATTATTAACCTGAATGCCTTGAAGTAGGAAAATTTGAACTGTATATTGGTAGAGTGTTTTAATGGAATCATTAATAAAAGTAGTAACCTTGAAGCATTTGTAAAGTAGGTGTGTGTGTAGTTCATGATTATATTGTTAAAAAAAAGGTAGGATATATAACTACATAAGGCCATCCTGTTTTGTTTACATGTGTACATAAACGTTTATACAGACGTATATGCATGTAAAAGACTGAAAGGAAATGCAGCAGTATACTTAGAATCTCTAGCTGCTAGAATTATGAGCAGTTCTTACTTTTCTTAACATACTTTTCTGTCTTCCACATTCCAACGCATTATTTTTATTAGAAAATAAATATATGAAAATAAAAAGCAGGAGTTTTGTGGGTTTTGGCTATTTGTACATGTATAGCGATGAGTAGTTCCAAAAACGGCTCGGACGTGACTTTTGATCAGTTTGATGAAAGCCATCCATCCACCTGCACAAAAGGCCTGTTAGTGGATCCCCGAGGTGACTGCACTCCAGCCAGAGTGCTTGTTGGACACGCAGCCTGCTGGTCTGGTGTGTGCGTGCCAGTGTTCTGCCTCACCTCAGGTGTGAGAAGGTTTGTTTCTTTCCTTTTAGTTACTTAAATCCCAAATAGCGATATTTTTTTACTCCTCTAGGCCTCACGGAAGCCTCGTGAAGAGCGAGATGTGTCTCAGTGTGAAAGTGTAGCTTCCACCGTTTCTGCTCAGGAGGACGAGGACATCGAAGCCTCCAACGAAGAGGAAAATCCCGAGGACAGTGAAGGTATCTCAGATCTTCCATCTGGTTGTGGCTTCTGCTGGCCCAGATGCGTGACGTGTACCTTAGTCATTTGACTATCTAGGAATTGCTTCATTAAGGAAACGTGAACACAATGCATTTATTCGTTCACTCAGCACATATTTATTTATGTAGCTCCTAAGACGGCCCAGGTGCTACATCCAAAAGATCTTGAAGATGGTGGTCCTGCCTCAGACACTAAGTGCCAACATCAGTAAAATGTCTGTGTGTCTGGATCGTTGCCACACGTATTGGTTCAGTCGGTATCATCAGTTACATTTCCCTCTTTATTTTATTCCATTGAGCTTGATTTATTTCAGTGTTTACAAAGCTTACACATGTCATATTGATGTTTTCACGTAAAAAGTATTAATGACCCAGAGGCACTGGCAGAAAAAAAGTCAGCCCAAAAAACTTAATAAAATCCTTTTCATCACTTGAACAAATTAATGACAACTTCCTGAAAAAGCAAATATTTTCTTGATTTTTTTCCTAATTAAAAAAGTTACCTAATTTATTTCAGTTTACATTACTTTCAAAGTTGCCTTGGATTTCTTTTGAAAACTCTCCTCTTCTGAAGTGGGGATTTTCACAGTGATTTCAGTAGCTCTTTATATATTATATCTTAAACATGTTCATGTTTTTATGTATGCAAATATTCCCTCCATCTCATTTGCTTTTTGTTTTATCTTTAAATTACCAGAGTTTAAACTTTGCAGGTAATTAGAGCTATTTACATTTTCCTTTGTAGGCTCCTATATTTTAAGCTTAAGAGGTTCTACACCTTCCAGGAGTTTTACATTTTGTTTTATTATTTTTTTTCTACAAGTTGTCGTTACTGGGTTTTCAGCTTAAAATTTGTCTTGAAATGGGTTTTGGCTTTGAACAGTAAACTTTATTCTGTGAGGTTTTGTGAAAAATGAGGCAGCTGTTACAAAAGTAAAGAGACTGTTGGAGTAGGCTCATCCTGGGGTAGAATGAGGGTCCTGCAGACAGTTGGCGGGGAGGGTGTGTCTGGCACTTTGAAAGAGGTCCTCAGAGTTTGTTCATTTTATTTATTTTTTATTTATTTATTTTTTTTTGCGGTACGCGGGCCTCTCACTGCTGTGGCCTCTCCCGTTGCGGAGCACAGGCTCCGGACGCGCAGGCTCAGTGGCCATGGCTCACAGGCCCAGCCGCTCCGTGGCATGTGGGATCCTCCCGGACCGGGGCACGAACCCGTGTCCCCTGCATCGGCAGGCGGACTCTAAACCACTGCGCCACCAGGGAAGCCCCAGAGTTTGTTAATAGGTTTGTAGCTGGTAGCCAGTATTCCCTGGGTTATAAATGTACATGAAGCCTGTATTTCACAGACTGGGCGGCTTAAACAATAGAAATTTACCTTTTGGATTAGGGCCCCACTCTTATGACCTCATTTAACCTTAAATACCTCCTTAAGGTCATTATCTCCAAATACAGTCACATTGAGGGTTAGGGCTTTAACATAAATTTTGGGGGCAGGGGGACACGATTCAGTTCATAAGAAGGGCCAAGCCTATTTGTCATATACGTGTTTATTTCAGAACAGAGAAGCCTATCCATGCCTGGGCTAGCAGATTCCTAAAACCTGAGCACCAGAAAGTGACTTTTTTCCTTCTGTTGTTTCCCTCCTGTTACTTTGTCTTAGTCTGAAGCTTTTTTCAAATTGTCAGATAAGGTGATTAAGGTTAAGTGAGGTATTGAAATCCTGTTTCTATCGGTTGTAGTGTGGGGTAGCATGGTCACGTCATGCCCATTTATACATATGCTTGTGTCGTGACATCTAGAATAGTTTCCTATTAATAGGAAATGAACTTGCCCCTAGAATTGTGGGATCTTCATTTCCTTTGACTTAATTTCATTTGGAAACTGCCGGAGAAAAGAAAGTACAGTGCGGTGTCCACGAGCTGTGCCCCGTCTCACTGCCCAGCTTCCGGAGACCCTGCAGACCTCCTGTTGGTTGTGGGGTGGGGCTCTTGCCCACGGGAGAGGGGAGGCGTCTGCTGAAAGCAGAGCCTCCGTGTCTGGCTTCCTGAGACACGCCTCTAGCCGTGGGAGTGTCTTTTGTGACTAGATGAGTTAAATCAGAAAGACCAAAACCTTACCAGAATTTGGATGTGTTCTTGTTCTAAATCGTTCCTTAACGGTGTTTTGGCGGGAGAGAGGAAAAAAAGGCACTCACATTTGGCTGGTGCTTGGTGAAGCGCTGTGCCTTGGAAATATTCCTACTCTTCTGTGGCTTGGAAGAAGAAAATAACTGAAAAAGTGCTTATGTCAGATGATATCATCTGTGTAATCACTAACATGTCCTCCTGTGTTTGGAAGAGAAATGACTTGTTCATTTGTCCTTGGGTTTGAGGCTTTCCATCACCATATGTATAGAAATGAGGATGAAGTCGGGCTTTTTGTTGGCCTTTCAACGTTTTGGTAGCATCTTTCTCTAATAGTAATTGCTGCTGTATATTGAGACCTTACTACCTGTGAGGTGCTCTTCTGAGCTTTTGTCTTTTGATTTTGTTTTTATTTTTGAGACTTGAAGTCTCATCTGAATCCAGGCTCATACATCTAACTGCCTATTTAACATCTCTACTTGGATGCCTAAGAGTTAACATCCAGAGCCGACTTGTTTCCCCACCACTACAGCCTGCTTTCCCTCGAGTCCCTCCCTCGGTCCGTAAACGATGCCAGCTCTCTCTCATACCCCACATGTGGGCCATCAGCGAGGGTTGTTCACTTGTCTTTAGATGGATTATTTAGACTCTCGTCACATCCCCCTCCCTCCACTGCTGCCACCCTGCTTCCGAGCCACTGTCATCTCTGTTGCAGTGGCCTCTTGATTGGTCTGCTTGCTGCTGTTCGTTCCATTATATTTTTTTCCTCCAAAGAACAGCCAGAGTGAACCTTATAAAATATAAATCAAGTCTCTCTCACGCTAATGCTTTTTCTGATTTTCTTGGATTTTCTCAGGGACTTATTTTTTCATATAAATTATAAATTGGTCTGTGTAGTTTAAGAAGTTTTCTTACAAACCGCTGGGATTCTCATTGGAGATATGTGTATTCATTTTAGGGAGATTTAAAGTTTTATGTTGTCTTCTAGTTTAAGAAAATAATTGAAAACTTAACTTGAAGTGAACATCTCTGTGTAACTATTTATAGCAGTGTCAAGTTGGAAGTAGCCCAAGGATCCACTAATAGAGGAAAGGTGAAGTAAATTTAAAGACACATTCACAGCCATTCATTCACTTCTTACTTCAGTAAATGTTTGAGTCTGCTCTGTGCCAGGCACTCGGCCTTGTGCTTGTCTCTAGGACTTAACTGATAAGCAAAATATATGATCCTTGCCCTTAATGAGCCTAGTGAGAGCAACAGCAAGGAATCAAATAATTGTGAATAATTGTGAATAAATGTAAAATTGTAACTGTAATCAGGACATGTGCTGTAAGAGCCATAGTAGCAAAATTCAACTTTGTTAAGGAAATGATAGAAGGCTTTTTTTAAGCATGTGGTTTTTTGTTTTTTGTTTTTAAGCATGTGGTATTTGATCTAATATCCAAAGGGGGGAAAGTAGGTGAAAGCCGTTCAGAATGTATGAAGCATGTGGTAGCGGACGCATGGGGCATTCACAGAACTGAAAGAAGGCCAGTGATATGGGACACAGAGAATGCAGGGCTCGAGATGAGGCTGGACGCTTGCAGCAAGGCCACGCTCAGGAGTTTGGAACTTTATCCTGGGAGCAGTGAGGGGGAGAGAGTGTGAGTGAGTTTTGGTAAAATTTGGCTTTTAAACTCACTCTGGCCTTGTTGTAGAGAATGGTCTGGGGTGGTGGTCAGAAGAGTCGGTTTTGGAGTCGAGTGGCAGTTGTGAAGTTGAACAGAAATGGCTGGATTTGAGGGATATTTTTAGAGAGAAGATCTGTGAGACTCATCGAGGCAGGATATGGGGACAAATGAGAGGAGTGTTTAAAAGGTGACTCCTAGGTTCCTGGTTTGTTTGTTGGATACTAAACACTAAAAAAGAACTTGAGTTGGGACTTGGGAGAGTTGAATACCTGTCCAGAGTAGGACATAGTGAATCTGTGATTCCTTTGAGAAAATCTGGGTAAAGATGTCAAAACGCATTAAAAGTATATTTATGGAATGGTACAAACGGTGGGAAAGACCAGTGTTACAACGTTAAGTTAAAAAATCTGTGTGATATTGTTCTAGAGCTTTGTCGTCTAATGTGGTAGCCACTAGACACACATGTGGCTGTTGAGTTCTTGAAATGTGATTACAGTCTTCCCTCTATCTGAGGGTCCTGCAGTTCAACCGTGGGTGGAAAATATTCAGAAAAAAATTCCGGAAAGTTCCCAAAAGCAAAATTCCACAGCGTGGCGACTGTTTACATAGCATTTACATTGTATTTACAGGTATTTACACAGCATTTGTATTGTATTACGTATTACAAGTAATTGTAAGTAATCTATAGATGATTTAAAGGATACGGGAGGATTAGGTTATATGTGCACATGCTGCCGTTTTACATCAGGTACCTGAGCATCCGTGGATTTTGGTGTCCGTGGTGGGGGCATGGGGGTTGGTCTGCAGGCACCAGGGGACGACTGTAGTCCAAATTGAGATGTGCTGAAAATGTGAAATACAATCAGATTTTGAAGACTTAGTACCAAAAAAGGTAAAACATCTTATTACTAGGTTTCTATATTGGTTACATTTAAAATGATAATATTTTGCACATACTGGGTTAAATAAGGTATATTGTTGAAGTTAATTTTATCTGTCTCTCTTTTTACTTTTTTAACATGGCCACCAGAAAAATTAAAATTACAGACGTAATGTGCATTATGTTACTATTGGATGGTGCTGTTCTAGTGTTAGCTCTCCTGGGTAAAAAGAAAAGCACAGAAACAGGCTGGTAGAAATAAACCAGAACGTTATCATTTATGGGAATGTTTTCTGTCTTTCTTTGTTTTTCAAATTTCGTATGGATTATTTTTAGACATTAAAAGCTTTTATGCTTTCAATTTCTGAAGGCCAAGACAGTTTGATGTTTCCCTTTCATACTCTACTTATGGAACAACTTTAGTTTTCCCAGTGGCTGTAATACTTCAGTGAGGTCACCAGAGGAGGATAGTTCATCCTGAACGAGTACTTTCAGGCGTGGCTGCTGTCACTAGCGGACGCTGTTCACTATCAGATTTTTATGCTGTACCATTATCTTCAAGGTGCTGAAAATAGTTCTGGTACAGAAAGTGCTCCTTCTCCTTCACCAGTTGAAGCTGTCAAGCCCGGCGAAGACAGCACTGAAAACGCGCCTCCTCGGGGGACCACGCCCGACCCCGTGCCCAGGGCCTCTCCGTCGCCGGCAGTTCCGAGCACAGAAGCAGCCGAGGATGCCAGTGTGGAGACCCAGGCGAACGACAGCGTGGCAGTGGACACAGCAGAGCCGATGGACGTGGGGCACAGGGAGTGCGGGGCTGAAGGCACTTCTGCTCTGGACCTCCCCTCGGCCACCAAGGCTGATGCTGCGGACGTGGAAATGCCAGAAAGCAGTCCATCCAGAGTCGAAGGGGACCCCAAAGACAGAGACCTGGAGAGAGGCAGCGAGAAGCCGGAGCCTGGAGGCGACGACCTAGGGGTGGCCCAGCAGATGAGCGCCCCGAGGCCCGAGCTCCCCTCTGACCACGACTCCAGTGCCACGTGCAGTGCCGACGAGGATGTGGACGGGGAACCCGAGAGGCAGCGGTGAGGCTCCCTCCTTGACCTCCTCCTGCTCTTTACTTTCTTGGTTGCAGACTGAACCCCAGGGTGGTGCTGGCTGCTGAGGTTACTCCTGTAGAAATACTGGCAAGTGAGAGAGTCTGTCTGCTTTTATTTATTTTTTTAAAAATTATTTATTTATTTATTTATTTATGGTTGTGTTGGGCCTTCGTTGCTGTGTGCGGGCTTTCTCTAGTTGTGGCGAGTGGGGGCTACTCTTGGTCGTGATGTACGGGCTTCTCATTGCGGTGGCTTCTCTTGATGCGGAGCACGGGCTCTAGGCGCGCGGGCTTCAGTAGTTGTGGCTCGTGGGCTCTAGAGCACAGGCTTGGTAGTTGTGGCGCACGGGCTTGGTTGCTCCGCGGCATGTGGGATCTTCCTGGGCCAAGGCTCGAACTCCTGTCCCCTGCATTGGCAGGCGGATTCTTAACCACTGCGCCACCAGGGAAGTCCCTCTGTCTGCTTTTAGTGTTGGGTTCTGATGCTGTTCCCCTGATTAAGTAACCAAAAAGAATTGTGTGATCATTATTCTTTAATGAGAAAGGTTTTAATTTCTTTCTACATCACTTGTTATGTGTGTGCCATATGATAGCAGAGAAGGGGCTGTCAGCTCACAGAGCTGTGGCCTGAGCCGCTTCTGTGGCAGAGCCGTGTGATGTGGTGAAAGTGGAGGTGTGGGGGGCGCTGGCTCCAGCTTTGCCCCCAGACCGAGCAGCCTCAAGCCAGGCCTGGGGGCCTGCACATGACATGTGAGAGATGCTGAGGGCAAAGATGGGAACTGAAGTGAAAGTGTGTTAGAAAGCGTAATCAAGATTTAACTTAGTGGTCATTATATAACGATCACTTTTTTGTATCAGTTAAAACTGTAGGTTATTCATATTTGTAATTCAAAATATCAGGTAAAATACAAATTACCTTATAAGTACTTTTTAGTCAAATTAATAATATGCAAATATAATCTTAATGGTTTTTATAAAAATTACTGTAAAAATACATATTTTGCAGGAGTAGATGCCAACTTCTTTAATATATTTAATTTCCTGGGTGTTTCCTTTTCCTTGAAAGCAATGGACTCACCTAGAATCACAGTAGAATGTTGGATTGGTGCAAATTCTAGAAATGAATTAGACTAAAACGTCATTTAACCAGAAACCAAATCCAGTTCTGGTTTTTGTTTTTGTTTTTTTCCCCTTTTTAATAAGAAAGAGGCTCTCAGGAGATAGCCAGGTTCTGCTCAGAGCTCACTTTCCATAGTGTGTCCTGGTGTCACTGTGCTTTCAGTCCATATCCAGTATATTGTGCATCTTACATATTCTAGAATGAGACTTGGTACTAGAATAATATTGAACATAACAGTGATGGTTTCTCCAAAGAGGTTTTTATATGGTAGATACTAGAATTTTAATCAACAAGAATTGAAATAATATAGGGCTCCTACTTAACCATTGGTTTTTCAGAAAATTGAAGATTCTAGCCCTCTTTTCTTCTCATGTCACAGTAATCTAGATTTTAATTGTCCCAGGCTTTAGAGTAAACATCAATGGATTCAAGCTGTGTGGTCCTTTTTAAGCATGCTTTATTGAAATATTTCAGCTAAAATAAGAGTTACCTGTGTTTCGCACTGCTGGTTTCAGTAACTTTTTTTTTTTTTTTGCGCTACGCGGGCCTCTCACCATTGTGGCCTCTCCCGTTGCGGAGCACAGGCTCCGGACGCGCAGGCTCAGCGGCCATGGCTCACGGGCCCAGCCGCTCCGCGGCATGTGGGATCTTCCCGGACCGGGGCACGAACCCGTGTCCCCTGCATCGGCAGGCGGACTCTCAACCACTGCGCCACCAGGGAAGCCCAGTAACTTTTTTTTTTATAATCAGTGATTTATTTATAAATTTATAAATGAAGGAAAAATTAGGATGGCAGTAATCTTACAGGAGAGGAGCATCCTAAGAGATGACCATGACAATAGTCGTGAAATTCTGAAATTCCTTATAAATATATAGTGGTCTCTGGATGATACTCTAAAGTTTACTTCACTTCCAAACTATCAAAATAACACTTTCAGTTGTCTTCTGTATCTTTAATATTATCTTTATTCTTTGTGTAATATGTAAATTGTTTTCTTTTACACATTCTAATTTTCTTACCAATTTATACCTTTGAAAATGTTCATCTTTCCCCAGTAACTGACAACACTGGGAAATATGATGGAGCCTGTAAGGTATTGATATAATTTCCCCAGTTCATACGTTGGGTGTCCTAAACTCAAGTGTATGTCCTGAAAGTGAGTGAAGCTGGTGGAGTGTGAGATGGCAGGGCTGTGACTGGGGAGCACGGGCTGGGTGGGGAGGGCAGCCCTGCGAGTTCAGCCCGCGGTTGCATGGGAGTGGCTGCCTCTGCGGTGCCATTTCTTCCCATTTTTCATGAGAAACCAGAAGTCTGGGATTCTGGGTGAGATTCTTGGTTTTAAAATGATGGTGGTTTATTCAGATGTCTTAAAAAAGTACTCTGTGATCCTAGAGAAGCATTCTGTTGCAGGTGACATAGTTTGTAACCCGTGTTGATGGTGAGCTAGGGCCTGACTTTTTATAACGGCCCTCGTTCAGACTGTTCTGTTGGTTAGACGCAGACGATGAAGTTCAGATAAAGTTCAACCTGTAAAGCAACGTTAGGCTTCTTCCCCTAGAAAACTAGCCCTGTAGATTTTTTTCCTGACTGTTGAAATATGCAAAGTTAATGTGATGTGTGTGTGTGAGTGTGTGTGTGTGTGTGTGTGTATGTGTACATGTTAACTTAAAAGGAATTATGGTGATTGTATGTTTAAAGTTTTAAATAAGAATATATTAATTTATCGTTTTAAATTGCATTTGCAGAATGTTTCCTATGGATTCAAAACCTTCATTGTTAAACCCCACTGGATCTATACTGGTCTCGTCCCCAATAAAACCAAATCCACTGGACCTGCCACAGCTTCAGCATCGAGCTGCTGTCATCCCGCCAATGGTAAGTTTTCAATGTGAGTAAGAGGTGTTGAAAACAAAGACCTTTAGAGACGTTTCTTCTCTTCTTTAATCAGTGCTTGTTTTTTTAAAAAAATTGTGGTAAAAAATCACGTAACATAAAATTTACCATCTTAACTCTTTTTTAAGTGTTCAGTAGGGTTAAGTACATCCATTTACGTCACTCTCCTTCCCCCACTTCCCCCAGCCCCTGGTAACCACCTTTCTACTTCCCGTTTTATGAATTTGGCTATTTACATAAGTGGACTCATACAGTAAATATTTGGTTTTTTGTGCCTGGTTTATTTCACTCAGCATAATGTCCTCAAGATTAATCCACGTTGTAACACATATCTGATTCTTCTTCCATTTTAAGACTGTTGTATAGACCACATTTTATTTTCCATTCATCTGTTGGATACATTGCTTTTTCAAATGGATTCATCGTGATAATTGATTGAAATGGTCATTTCCAATTAAGGAAAAAAGAGAAATATAGTGCTCTAGCCATAAATGTTAGTAAGTTCTGTGTTTGTTTTGTTTTGCTATAAGACAATAGTAGAATAAATATATAACTGGGTTTTGAATATTTAGAATAAATTATAGAGGTTATGGTTAACTTTAGTATACAGTTCCAAATCTAGTTTTATTTACATTTTACCTTATTAATCTCTATGAGTTTGACTACCTTTTGATCCTGAATTCCAGTCTTGGGTATTGATCTTTTACTTAGTTATGTTCTAGCTCTTGCTTTATTTCAGAGGATAAAAATTTATTTCGTCTCACATGACAATATGTAAAAGTTAAGTGTGTTCCTTTTTTTAAAAAATAAATTTATTTATTCATTTATTTAATTTTTGGCTGCATTGGGTCTTCGCTGCTGCATGCGGGCTTTCTCTAGTTGCAGTGAGCGGGGGCTACTCTTTGTTGCGGGGCGCAGTCTTCTCATTGTGGTGGCTTCTCTTGTTGCAGAGCACAGGCTCTAGGTGCGTGGGCTTCAGTAGTTGTGGCACACGGGCTTCAGTATTTGTGGCTTGCGGGCTCTAGAGCGCAGGCTCAGTAGTTGTGGCTCACGGGCTTAGTTGCTTCGCGACATGTGGGATCCTCCCGGACCAGGGCTCGAACCCGTGTCCCCTGCATTGGCAGGCGGATTCTTAACCACTGCGCCACCAGGGAAGCCCTGAGTGTGTGCTTATGATAAATAGGCTCACCAAAAAAAATCATTAAGCATTTGCTCATTCATTGATTTACCCAAATGGACATTTATTGATTGTCTGCCTAGTTCAAGATAACATTTTTAATGCTGTGTGGAATATCATGATCTCTGACTTCAGAAAATTTAGAGATTGGTCTTGATAATAAGACATAGAAAAAAATCATAATAAAAATTTAAAAGAATTAAAATATGATGCTCTCTTAGGTTGAAAAATATACTCTGGGTGATTCAAAGGAAGGAGAGCTTCCTTCTTAAAGAGACACTTAAAGAAGACTCCATGTAGGAAATAATGTTTTGGTTGGACCAAAACAGTTCATTTTGCTTTATAGCAAAAGGAGGAAAGCCATGTTTACATATAAGCCAAAGCACAAAGGCAAGAAAATTATGTGTGTGTTATGGGTGCAGTGAAAAATCCTACTTATGGCAGTGGAGAAAACTCTGGAAGTCTTTAGATAACAGGTTCTAAAAGAGTCAGATCTCTTCTATTCCCAGGACTCTTTTGTGTTCATCAAGTGATGGACTGAGTTAGGGACTGTTTATTTAATGTTGGACAAAGCAGCTTGGGTTCCTTCTTGAAGTGGGAGAGACAGAAAAGAAGCAGAAAACAAGCATCTAATTGCAAATTGTGGCGAGTGCTGTGTGCTGTGAAAGAGAGGGGAGGGGGTTTGCAGTATGTTTTGGATGGTTAGGGACGGCCTGTCTGAAGAGGTGACGTTTCACTTCCATCCTGAAGAGAATTGGTATGATAATGAATTGGTTATAGGAAGAGAGGAGATGGAGTCCAGTGTGGCTGCCAGGTTTCTGGCTTAAGCTGCTATGGTTCTGTTTCATATGATGGAGATTGCTGTAGGAGAAGCATTGAGTTTAGCAAATGAAAAGTTCCGTATTGAATGTAAGTTTTGAGGTGCTTTGAGATATCCAAGTGGAGTTGTTAGGTAGGCAGTCTGTGAGTGTGGAACTTGCAGGAAAATGTATTAGAAATAGAAGTTTATGAGCCATTAACATACAGATGACATTTAAATCCATAGAAGTGGGTGTGAGCACCTGTGAGAGGGCAGAGAGGAGGGTGGGACCCAAGCCTGAGCCACTAGGGACTCAACATCGTGAGTTAAAAGCAAATGGAAATATTGTGATTTCTGTTTCGATTTCTCTTACCACAACTTTGGGATTTATTTTGTGTTCAGATCTGAAAGTAATTGTTCAGCATTTTAAGCATTATGCTTGAAGATTTGATTAAAAAATGGTAAAATCACTTCAAGCAGTCATATTACAGAAAGAAGCATTATTTGCCACAGATGGTAATTACTGTTTTGCTGGTCATTGGCATATTTAGATTTTCTTCTTCCTGTAGGTTTCCTGCACCCCATGTAACATACCGATTGGAACTCCAGTGAGCGGCTTCGCCCTCTACCAGCGACACATCAAAGCCATGCATGAGTCAGCGCTTCTGGAGGAGCAGCGGCAGAGGCAGGAGCAGATGGACCTGGAGCGCAGGGGTTCTGCGAGCCCGCGTGGCGCCCCCAAGAGCCCAAACAGAGAGTGGGAAGGTAGGTGGCACTCGCGCCACAGAGAACTTTTTTGGTGGGAAACAAAGCTATACTTGAAAGCAGTGTCCTTAGTGCTTAGGAACTTGATTTATGGCGCTTGTCCCTCACAGATAAAATTGACCTCAGTTAAACTAAAGAATGCCAGCATTACTGACCACAGAGAGATGGCAGTAACATTTTCAATAGTCATGTTGTTAACGTGAATTTTCTGATATTCACCTTAATGCCAGATGACTGCATAAAAGCCATGCTTTACGCGGCATTCATCTGAGTTTTCAGAGTGAGAATTGTCCTGTCCTCCAAGCAAATCAGAGTAACATTCTAAATCTCTGATATGACAGGGGACAGCTCTGTGTAGCATATAGCCAGTCAGACCTTGACTTATCCCTCGCTCTGGCCATGGGCAAGCCACTTGACCTTCTCAGCTTTAGTTTTCTCATCTGTAAAGTGCAAATAATATATCTGTCTGTCTGTCTAATCTAGCTATATCTCTGCCTTGCCAGGATTACAACCTGTAAGAAAGAATGAGCATTCAGTATTGTTTTATAAGACATGGCTCAGCGTCATTTTATGTACAATATAATAAGTAATAGTAGTATATTCGTATATGCATAGTGTAACAGGTACCACGAAGGTACTGTGATCGTTGTACGTCACTGTTATTTCAAGTGACAGATTTGAGTTGTGCATGCTCTTTTTTAGTTGGTGCATGATACACTTAGTTTCTTTTAAAAAAAAGAAAAAAGGGAGCGATTTCTAAATTTTAATAACTTCTTCTGGCATGGTAAGAAAATGGCACATGTATTCTGGTTGATAATGACTTATGGACTATCCAGTATGATATGCGTAGCGTATAAGACTATTAAAGTCTTCTCTGATTATGGTTTCATTTTTTGTAATGATTCGGAAGACTGTAGTACCTGACATAGATAAGAGCTATTAGCTGTAGAACACCATGCATTTCAAGGGCTATTTAATATAAAAGAGGAACTGTGCTGCTTAACTGATCCTGCTGACTCCCCGCCCCTGTCACACCAGTAATGACTTATTAGTTGCATGACACACTGAACCTCTTATGTTAGAGTTTTACATATCAGATTGTTAATGTTTTAAATATAAATCTGACGCTATTAAAAATGTGAACCAGAGTGATTAATACCCACCAGGGCTGTGGGTATAATAGGTGCTAAATGAATATTTCTTGAATGAAGGTAAAAAAAAAACCATTGTTAACCTTTGGGCTTTTAGTGTATTGCCTCTAGGGAATCCTTAATTCCTAACTCAGTAATTGACATAATGTATACTCAGTAATTACATGTTAAAGGAATGATTAAATGAAGTAGGATAAAAATGGATTTAGCAGAAGTGCTTATCTTCAATTATGAGAAAATCTGTCATTATGAGAATGATAAATTATAGAATAATTCAAAAGTCTTTTGATCTATTCCTTACATAAATGATTTAGAATAAATTTTTTAAGGCAGAATTAAAATGTAGAAAAAATGACATTCAAAGGTATTTGCCGAACTCATGCTAAAGCTTAACATTATTCAGGTGACAATATCTGGGTCATTCTGTCTATATTGTATAGTTATTTTAGGACCTCAGTTTCTTTTCCTGACCTCCTTTATGAGATGGCTTGTATTTGGTAGGTGGAGAGACTGAACTAGGCTAGAGCCCTAAATTCTGAGACTCCAAACTGTGACTTGCATTTCTCCGAGATCAGTCACATTAATTCATGTGGTTTAGATCTGAATGGTACCCTTACTTTTAATAGTGATGCAGTGGTCTTAAAACCAAACTGTCATTATATATTTGATCAATATGACACCAAGGTGTTTGTTAATAAGACATCAGTTTGGTTCATGGTGACTCTCTACAAACTGGGATGGTTGATTACATTTTATCCCAAGGTTTAACTTTTGTTTTAGCTAATCTAGCTAGTATGTTCATCCAGTAATTTATTTAACAAGTGCCTGAAGGCTCTCCTGAATTTATCGCTATCCTATATTTCGCTTAAAGGATAATCTCCCAAATAGCATTGCTATATTTGCAGTTAACTTGCTTGTATGTAGACTGTTCGATGAAAATGTTCTCAGTGCAGCATCATAGAATAGTTTATAGGATGGTAACTGTAGTGAGAAGAGGATTTACATATAAACCATCACCAAACTGGTGTTGTCCACATGAGGTAGGACCACAGTTTTGGCTTTTCCCTTCATGGGCTCATTTAGAAGGCAACAGGCAGCACCTGTTGTCCACCTGTTTGATTGTGTTCACCTTCTCTTAATATCAATGAGACAGGTGGCTTAAGCCTTTCCACTTGTAGAAAAGCTTGAAAAAACCTCAGAGAAAGATTGTTTTCATTTTCCAGTGACGTTTACACAAGTTGACTCCTGCTTTAGTTGGAAACCTTTTTTCTACGGTGAAAGGACTCAGACTTTACACATGTAGAGAGAGAGAAGTGAAATTCTAATGCAGGTTTTAAAATCAATCCAATCAAAATAAGAGTTAATGCCTCTGTGCAACTGAATCTAGTTTATTTTGTTGTTGTTGTTTCTTAATTTTTTCAGCTGAGTACATGATGATTTAAATAGCTATATTTAAAACCATCTAAATTTTCATCTTTTTCTTTAGCACTATTACGACAAAGTGTGTTTTCCCACCTGATTATAAAACAATCAGACACTGAATATATGTAATATATATTGCAGTGCACTCTCATGTTAAATTCTCTAGACAGGGAGAAGTGATATTCTTTTAAAGTTGGTTTATTTCATAAATCTGCACAGTATTAGGACACTTAATAATCTAATTCATTATATTAATCCTTCAGAGAAGGAACGGGTAACATCATCTTTATGGTTACCCCAGAGGCATCTGAAATTTCTGTACCCAAGTGCTCAGGGAGACACCATTGCACTCAGGATGGTTTAGAGCTCAGGGCCAGGAATTGCACTGCTTTCGAAAAATCTCCAGCCTTGGTTGGGCAGTTAGGTGTGATTCTTCTGAGCCTCAGTTTCCTCCTCTGTCAAATGGTGTTAATGATCTCATTAGTCATGAGGGCTAAACGAGATACTCCTGTAATACACAGTGCTCTGCCCATAGTACAGATTCCTATTAGCTGACATTACAGTTGTTGTTTCTGGTTTTAAAAAATATCTTAGTTAACTAAAGAACGTTTTAATTGTGCTAATGAGTCTATCTGAAACCAGTCACAAGCCATCCACTTACAAGTGAAATGCTAGAGACCTTCTCTTTAGAAAAGGACCTGTGAGGATGCCCAGTGTTACTTACTGCAGTGCAGGAAGAAAGAAAGGAACCAAACAAGAGGTTTAGCTGTTGAAGGGAGAAGACAAGTTATTATTCACAGGGTAAGATTATTCACCTAGGAAGCCTAAGAGAATTAACTGAGAAAGTTATTAGAGCTAAGAGGAAAGTCCATTAAGTTTCTCAGAAAGAATTGATATACAGAAATCTACAACTTTCTTTCTTATATTTCTGCAGTAATCAGTATATATAAATATATATATATTCCCATGTATGTTAAACAGATGGTTTTCCTCACAACAAAATATAAAATACCTATGAATACTTCTAATGAAATTATGGAAAATGACCTATATGAAAACATCTAGCTTCCTCAATTAGAAAGCTCATTATAAAATGTCAAGTCTCCTATAAATACAGGAGATAAATTTAATGCACGTCCACTGAAAATTCCAGTGATATTTTGTTTGGGGAGGAAGTATTCAAAATGATTTTAAATTTAGTTTTATCTGGAAGAATAAATGGGTAAGACTAGGTAAGCAAAAGAATAAAAAATGAATGGGAATTTGTTCCGGCAGACATTAAAATGCCACAATTTAAAGTGGTTTGGATTACAGATGAGTTTTTACTTTCTTCTTTGTGCTTTTCTTATTTTCCAAAATTACAGTATGTCGATTCACTTAAAAAAAAAGAAAATATTTATATTATATAATTACATATATGTGTGTTTTTAAGTCTTAATGACTCTGCATATCTGATATGCCCTTTAAATGCTTCAAGTTTTTTTTAATACTTTATGTAGAGGTAAATTATGTGGAATAATTTTCATCAGCATTACTACAGTAAAATTCATAGTTTTATAAGCTTGTGTAGCCTTTAAAAATTATTTTGATCTGTATCTTTTGAAATCCTTCTTCCATTTCTCGATTACATTTATTTCTCTGAATAGTAAGCAGTGGGCTTCAACAGGCTGATTATAACAGCTGAAATCCTCAGAGTTCTGGCCTCTAATTCAGGCCATACTTGAATTCACAGAATGGCTGGATAATCTGATGTTTGCCTGCTGTGGTCTTTATTGCATGTGGAATACTTGATTCTCCTAATGAGAGGAAAGAGAAATTCTTTGTGATTTGAAAGAAAAAGTTGTAATTGGATTTTTGAGGATTTTATTAGGTCACAGTAATGACGCTTGCACAGAAGATTTAGATTTATAGGGTTTTTTTAAACCTCTCTGTGGGTGGATTCCCCCCCGGGAATTTTAGATGTTGATAGTAGTGTATAGTTGGATCTGCCCCTGGATGGTGTGGGCTTGGTCCTTTCACACTTACTATTTTAATATGGGGTTCTTCCCTTATTTTGATAACTTTAACTTTCATAGGAAAATCAGTCGCCTATATGCCTCATGCTGAGGTCACATGTGCTCTAGCACAGGAAGCACAGATGCGCAGTACCGCAGCAAGGTCAGCATCACCGTGTAGGGTCTCTCCGAGAGAAGTCAGTAAAGCTGCGCCACAGCCCGATGTGAGTGCAGCCCGCTGTAGTGTCCCGCCAGGTAAATACCGCTCCTCTGTGCCGTGGCTCCTGGCCACCAGCCTACACGTGATGACCTGGGTGGTTTACTCCCAGGATGCGTCCTTGCTGTTTCAGGATTTCTCTGCATTGCATCTTCAGTTGTATTCAGTTGAGATGCACTGGGCCACTGGGAGGTTTGTGTTCATACATGTGTACTGTGACGTTGACTGCCTTCTTTTAAGAGTACATGTACTTTGTAAAAATCTTGAGATCCACCCCCTAAAAAAAATTCAAGTGTCTGTGAGAGTCAATCAGCAAATGTTTCCAAATTATGTAGGATGCAAAGAGGACGTATAACTGGTTGTCAGTCAATCTGTATATTTTCCAGGGTTGTAATATCGGCTGTTCCTAAGAAACACCCTTTTTCTCACCTCCATCGTGAGGTCCAAAGAGTGATGGAGAGAGAGAAAAAATTGTTTGCCACTTGCATATGCTGAGCAGAAATAGTTTGAAATGGACGTCAGCCTGAAAGCTCTGGTTTGCCAGGGAGTTGAGTATTTCAACCTCACAAATACCATTTGTGACCTGAGTATGGATACAGGTCTAATTTAAGTGAAGGAAATGTTCATCCTCAACTTCATCTTGCACTCACAGTTTAAACGTGATTGAAGAAACAATTGAGATAGGTGGAATGTCGCAAACTAGGAAATTGACTGTTTTAAATAATGTTTTCTCCCTTTTGAAAGTCCTCCAGCCTGCTCCGCATCAAGTGATAACTAACCTCCCTGAAGGGGTTCGGCTTCCAACAACTCGACCCACTAGGCCACCTCCTCCTCTCATCCCATCATCCAAAACCACAGTGGCTTCAGAAAAACCATCTTTTATACTGGGAGGCTCCATCTCACAGGTAAAAGGGCTTCTCTTCCCAGTAGATGGCCTGTTGTTTTTTTGCTTTGGTAAAAATTGTCCCTCCTTCCCATATTAATTTGTCAGAGTCCTAATAAATAAAAATGTGTCTGTTTATGAAGAGACAGTGACCTGAAAATGCAGCAGTCATTTTCTATTCCATACCACACACAGGAAGTTTATTCGAGTCATGTGCCCAGGTTGAGTGACAGTGGCACCCGTCTGGTTTAGCTCGGGAAAGGTGCGGGTGCCCTGAAGTGTAGTGTAGCATGAATGGAGATGGAATAGTTTCAAGTACTAGAGGATAACTATTTTAAAGGTTCTAATATTAAATTGTAGATGATTGGTAAGCCCTAGTTTATTCTGACCTTGGCCTCTCTCTCTGGACGTGGTCTGACTGTAAAGCCTCAGTCAGGTTGACTGACGTTCACCACCAGTGACTGCTCCCCCATTGGGCTGGGGGCCATTTCCGCCCCTCCTAGGCTCTCTTCCTCCACTGCCTCAAGCGCTCTCTGTTGTTGTAGGTTAGTTCTGCCTTTTCCAGAACTCGATATAAATGGAGTCTTACATTTTGGCTCTTCTTTGTCTGTCTTCTTTAACTTAGTGTTAATGATTTCAGGGATGCGTCCAGATTTTTTTTTTTTTTTTGGCTGCATTGGGTCTTTGTTGCAGCACGCAGGCTTTCTCTAGTTGCGGTGAGCAGGGGCTACTCTTCGTCGTGGTGCACGGGCTTCCCATTGCGGTGGCTTCTCTTGTGGAGCACGGGCTCTAGGTGCGCGGCTTCAGTTGTTGTGGCACGTGGGCTCAGTAGTTGTGGCTTGCGGGCTCTAGAGCGCAGGCTCAGTAGTTGTGGCGCACGGGCTTAGTTGCTCCACTGCGTGTGGGATCTTCCCAGACCAGGGCTGCAACCCGTGCCCCCTGCATTGGCAGGCGGGTTCTTAACCACTGTGCCCCCAGGGAAGCCCCCGTCCAGGTTTTTGTGTAATCACTAGTTTCTTCCTCTTTATTGCTGAATAAATACTCCGTTGGGTGAACGCACCAATTTGTTTATCCATTTTCTTCTTGATGGAAACCTGAGCTGTTTCTGCTTTTTGGCTGCTGTAAACAAAGCTGATACGAACATTCTTATACTGGGCTCTTTGTAGACATGTGGTTTCATTTCTCTCGTATAGGTCCTGAGAGCAGAATGTCTGGGTAGATGTATGTTTTACTTCATAGTTTTCCGGAGTGGCTCTACAGTGCCACTGCCACCAGCACAGTCTGAGTTCCACTTGCTGTTGTCAGCACTCTTTTTTATTTTAGTCATACTAGTAGGTATGTAGTATTCCACTGTGGTTTTATTCTGCATTTCCCTGGTAACAAATGATGTTGAGCGCTTTTCATACACTTATTGGCCATTTGTACATCTGATTGTGAAGTGACTGTCTTATTATCTGTTTTTACTGGACCTTTTAGTTATTAGGTTGCAGAAGTTCTTTATACATCACAGATGAAAATTCTGTTTTTTATATATATATATTTTTTTTTTCTCTTGTGTGTTTCGATGCGTAGAAGTTTTAAATTTTGATGGAAGTCCATATATATATTTTTCCCTCTTATGACTAGTTCTTTTTCTCTAAAAAATCATTGCCTGTTTCAAGCTTGTGGAGATTTTCTCCCAGGTTTTCTTCTGAAAGCTTTATAGTTTTGACTTTTATATTTAGGTCCACGTGAAACTGATTTCTGTGTACAGTGAGGCGAGGATGGGCCTCATCCATCCATGTGGATCTGCATTCCCATCACGTTGGTTGAAAAGTCTTTTCTCTCTCCCATTTGCATGTTTGGGTCTGTTTCTGGACTCTGTTCTGTCCCATTGACCTACTTGCCCATCCTTTCATCAGCACCAGTCTTGGTTACTGTGGTTTTTATAGTAAGTCTTAAGATCATGTCATATAAGTCCTGCAGTCATATAAATAAGATTGTTTTAGCTCTTCTGTGTCTCTTGTATTTCCATATAAGTTACATAATCAGTTTGTCAGTTCCTACAAAAAATTCTGCTGGGATTTTGGTTCGTATTGCATTAAATCTGTAGATTCTTAAGAAAATTGAGTCTTCTAATCCATGCACACATTCGTCTTTCCATTTATTTAGGTCTTTGATTTCTCTCAGCGGTATTTTGTAATTTTCACTGTAGAGATTTTATACATGTTTTGTTAATTTTGTTAATCGGTTAATTTGATTATTTATAATGTATTTTATGTTTTTATAAGTGATATTTTAAAAATTTTCCTTTTCTGGTTCTTTCTGGTGTATGAAAAAAGTTGATTTTTATATCTTGACCTTATCTCCTGTTACATTTACTTACTGTTTGTGACAGGGTTTTTTGGTTTTTTTGGGGGGGGGTGTATATTTCTTAGGACTTTTTCTGTATGTGTGTCGTCTACAAATAAAGACAGTTTTACTTCTTCCTTTCCAATCTTTATGCCTTTCCTTTTCCTTGTTTTATTAAACTGGTTAGGGTAGAACTTTTAGAACAATGTTGAATAGAAGTGGTGAAGAGATTATACTTTGCTTGTTGCCCATCTTAGGAGGGAGGCATTCAATATTTCACTCGTAGGTATGTTAACTACAGACTTTGCATAGGTGCCCTTCATCAGATTGATGATGTTTCTGTATATTCTTAGTTTGCTGAGAGGTTTTCTTTTTCTCCAATTCTTATACTTTTCAACTTCAGAATTTCTATGTGGTTCTGTTTTATGATTTCTTTCTCTTTGTTGATATTCTCTATATGATGAGACATCATTTTCATACTTTCCTTTAATTCTTTTTTTTTTTTTTTTTTTTGCGGTACGCGGGCCTCTCACTGTTGTGGCCTCTCCCGTTGCGGAGCACAGGCCCCGGACGCGCAGGCTCAGCGGCCATGGCTCACGGGCCCAGCCGCTCCGTGGCATGTGGGATCTTCCCGGACTGGGGCACGAACCCATGTCCCCTGCATCGGCAGGCGGACTCTCAACCACTGCGCCACCAGGGAAGCCCTCCTTTAATTCTTTATACATGGTTCCCTATAGTTCATTGAACTTATTTATAATAGCTGACTTAAAGTCTTTTCCTAACAAATCTAAAGCCCAGGGACAGTTTTTATTCACTGCTTTTTTTTTTTTTTTTTTACCCTCCTGTGTATGGATCATATGTTCCTGTTTCTTTGCATGTCTTGTAATTTTTGGTTGAAACACATAACATAATGTGGAACTCTGGAAATCAGATTCTCCTTTCTCCCTAGGATTTGTTGTTGTTTATTTGAACTAATTCAGTAAAGTCTGTATTCTTGTGTCATGTGTGGCCACTGAAGTCTCTATTTGCTTAATTAGTGGTCAGCTAGTTATTAGAGAGTTCAGTGCCCAGAAAGACGAAGTTCCCAAGTCTTTACTGAGGGCTCTGTGTGTATGTTGGGATATGCCTGCAGCGTTCAGCCAGGCAGCTGGCACTTCTGCCTTGGTCTTCACCTCCTGCTTCTCAGAGCCTTGAGGTCAGCCAGCGGTGAGAACTCATGGCCGCCTTATGTCTTCCCTGGCAGGTACACAGCCTTGCATGTGCACTTGGCCTTCTAGGTTCCTAGGAAGATGTTGGAGCTTTTCAAATCCCTTGTGAATATCTCTTTCCTTAGCTTTTCCTCTTAAGGTTTCTGTTTAGCCTGTTTTTTCTTTTCACCCTAGCTGTTCTCTCCTGCCTCAGCCAGTGGAGAGGTTAATCCATTGACTCTGATAGTTTTTGACAAGCCTGAACTTTCTTCCCCACCACAGTCAGGCCAGAAAAGACAGCTTTGCAAGTGGGTCTCTCAGAGAACCGTCAGACCAGTCTGATCATGACAGTTACCTGGGAATGATAACCCCATTCTTTCCCTTGTGCTGTCTGCTGGACTGTTGGTTTTCACCATGGTCGAGGGCTGTGGGTTCTCAAGGCTGAGACAGAGCTGGTGGGGGGTGGGGGGTGGGGGGTGTGGGAGGGGCAGCAGAGCAAGTCCAGGTGTCACAGAGCTCATGGTTCTTACCTGGGTTCTGCCATTTTTCTTGAATAAATGCTCCCAGATTTCTACAAGCCTTTGGTTAAAGCGTTGGAAAAGAGTTCTTAAAAGGCTGATTCTGGGCTTCCCTGGTGGCGCAGTGGTTGGGAGTCTGCCTGCCGGTGCGGGGGGTGCGGGTTCATGCCCCGGTTCGGGAGGATCCTGCATGCCACGGAGCGGCTGGGCCCGTGAGCCGTGGCCGCTGGGCCTGCGTGTCCGGAGCCTGTGCTCCGCGGCGGGAGAGGCCACAGCAGTGAGGGGCCCGCATACCGCAAAAAAAAAAAAAACAAAAAAAAAAAACGGCTGATTCTTAAAATTTTTGCTAGTTTTCTGGTTGCCTTTATGGAGGAGGGTTTTTGGAAGTCCTTACTCCACCATTTTCATTGGTGCTTCTATCCCATAGCATTTTTACGAGGGATAATGTTGTTAATAATAGTAGCTTACATTTTGCGTGTATGGTTAAGTGCTTTTATTTATGTAATTTGCAAGTAATGCATATTATCTTCATAAAATTTATGGTAATTTTGGAAGACATATCTTGCTCCCTTTAAAAACTTTAAAAATTTAACCAGTCTGTGTCAGGGATTTTCTTGCTTTATAAATACCTGTTCTTAATTTTGGTGGGGGGTGAGTGGTAAGTTTTATAAACAGAAACGTGTACCTTAAATATATAGTTGACCTTGTGAAAAGACAGTGTTATTCTAGTCCTTTAACATTATTTTTAGGGAACACCCGGCACTTACTTGCCTTCTCCTAATCAGGCCTCCTATGCTCCTGAGGCAGCGAAGCCCTCGGCGGGCTCCATCTCCCTGGGACTGCCGCGGCAGCAGGAGGCCGCCAAGCCAGGTCAGTGAGGAGGACGTGGCCGTCTCTGCCTTTGTAGCGTCACAGTCAGGGATTCAGCACTTGAGCTCACTTTCTCTTGCTTTGGTCCATAGCTACTGTGCCCTACATCAAGCAAGAAGAGTTTTCTCCCCGAAGCCAAAACTCACAACCTGAGGGTTTATTGGTCAGAGCCCAACATGAAGGAGTGGTCAGAGGTAAAATATGCTGTTTGGCAGAAATACTAAACTCTGGTCCCCAATAAATATATTAAAGGAAGTCATTAATGTGTTTTAATGATGACGGGCTCTTAAACTAGAGCCTTTAAATTCTAAATGTAAGTTTTCTTTCTGTATAAAAATGACTTTAAAACTTTGAAATTTCATATTTCTACAGTCCTTTTTAATAATTGCAAAATTATTTTAAAAGTACATTTCAGTAAAACAAAAACTATTCTTTTTGTGCTGCTGTTTCCTCTCTTCGAAGTAGGGGCTGATTTTGTTTGCTTGGTTTTTTGTTTTTTTTTGCAGGTGCAGGGGTGTGATTCGCTAATGATTTTGTTTTTATTCAGGTACCACAGGAGCCATTCAAGAAGGAAGTATAACTCGGGGAACTCCCTCCAGCAAACTTTCTGTGGAGAGCATCCCATCCCTCCGGGGCTCTATCACCCAGGTTAGTTGCGCTCATTCATGAGAAAACCAGAAGTGATGTCTCGAGCGTGTTGGCTGTTCCAGCAGTAGTTTTCTGACTATGTTGTTCGTTGTTCTGGGTTATGGAACGGGGTCTCAGTGATGATAAACCTCAGATCTATAAACTGCCTGCAGAGAGACAGTAATGTGATCATTTCGACCACAAGCCATATCATCTGTACTGTGGTTCATTTGAAAAGGTCGATTATTTGCAACTTGGCAGAAGAAGCAAGTTCTAATTGATGTAACTCTCACTGCCTTCCTGGCAAAGCTTTTACCGTGTGTTCAGCTTAAATAGGAATTGAGAGGAAAATCATTATAAATTGTTTGCTTGCTTTGCCCCTTCTGAGAAGGAAGGTCTGTAGTCTCAGGAAATATGGATGGTGTTGACAAAAACACCAGAAGTCAAGTATCTTCTTCTAATTTTAGGCTAAGGTGCCAATTTTGATTAATAAAAGGTCTTTCTTTTCCTCAGTTAGATGTAAATTTTAGTTTGAAATGTAAAACAGTCCTTAGCCTCTTCATTAATGTAGGTCTGGAAAAGGAAAATTCTATTTTGGGAATTCATTGTAAACAGAATCCTGTGCTTTCGTGCACGTGCCTGTCACGAGCTTTCTGTCCTGTTCCTCTTCCTTGACTTTTGTTTCTGTTCCCTAGGACAGTGGTGGTTAAAGTTTGTTCCGCAGAGCAGCAGCAGCAGTGTCACCTGGGAAGTTGTTAGACATATAAATGTTGAATCCCTGCCCTAGATTTCCTGAAGTCTCATCCATGGGGGCCGGGTCCCAGCAGTCTGTGTTCTCCAGCTCTCCAGGGAATTCTGCCCAGCACCCATTCGAGAGCCAGCCCTAGGACCCTGCTGACCGAGTGTAGTGTGCCCCAGAGGAGCAGCATCTCCTGGGAACTTGTTAGAATAACGCAGACATTTCAGTCCCTGCTCCAGACCTATGGAATCAGAATCTCCTTTTTTAAAAAAAATTTATTTATTTATTTATGGCTGCGTTGGGTCTTCGTTGCTGCGCATGGGCTTTCTCTGGTTGCGGTGCGCTGGCTGCTCTTCGTTGCGGTGTGTGGGCTTCTCACTGCAGTGGCTTCTCTTGTTGCGGAGCGTGGGCTCTAGGTGTGCAGGCTTCAGTCGTTGTGGCACGCGGGCTTCAGTCGTGGCACGCGGGCTTCAGTCGTTGTGGCACACGGGCTTCAGTAGTTGTGGCTCGTGGGCTCTAGAGTGCAGGCTCAGTAGTTGTGGCGCACGGGCTTAGTTGCTCTGCGGCATGTGGGATCTTCCTGGACCAGGGCTCAAACCCGTGTCCCCTGCCTTGGCTGTTGGATTCTTAACCACTGCGCCACCAGGGAAGTCCCAGAATCTCCATTTTAACAAGAGTCCAGTGATTTCTTTCTGAGACATGGTTATAGAGCATGTGGTGTGTAGCGATCTGGAAAGTTACACACTAACTTCTCAGATCTCTCCTTTCACATTTGACCAAAGTTATCCAGTCCCTTGATGTTAGTTTTCAGAATAAGCAAACACTTTAACATAAATAGAAGAAAGATAAATGGCCTATGCATCTTATTTTTCCTTCTTCATTTTCGCTCCAGTATCCAAACTGGATGTGGAATGAACTGGATCAAGTGAGGCTGGGCTTTGCCTGTCGATTTTCAAATCTGTCTGTCCGTGTGACATGAGCGCTTCCAAAGAGGGTGCGAGGGTTTCTGGGTGTTCACCACGGAGCTCACCTCTCGGCTGCACGAGCGGACACGTGGACCCCATCACTGTCCTGCAGGGTCACATGGGTTCAGAGTGGCCTCAGTGGAGTTTTGGGAACACTGAGTTTTGGAGTGTGTGTGGGCTGGGGCTGGGCCCCCGACTCTCCCATGCAACCTAGGCAGCTCACTTTGCAAAGTGTTCTACACTTTAGGTTCCATGAGTGCTTCCCTTGAAGGAAGGGTAACAGGAACCGTGGCCGTAGGCAGCCCAGAAGAGGACTAGTGATGGTGAAAACACGGATGATGTAACCTAAGCTGAGTCACAGCACAGCACGGGGGCATCTGAGTTTTCTGTCCCCTCTTATTGATGACCAGAGGTCTAACCCAGCAGACAGTATAGTAACTGAAAGCTCTTTTTCCCTCTTATCACAATATGAGAGAAGGTTGTGGTACTTTAATTTAAAACTTAATTCGTTGACTTATTTTTCTTAGAAATTTTGAAAAAGCTTTATTACATTTGCGTGATTTTAGGCCTTCAGACACATTTTGTTTCTGAGAGTTAAGTACCTTCGTAGAGGTCTGACTTTGAGGCGGGGAGGAAGGCTCATCAGCTCAGATACCTGTTAGCGTTTTAAGAAGTTTTGTACGGCAGGGTTCAGGGACCAAGGTACAGTGTTTCTTTACGTTTACAAAACGTGTGTCTGATTTCCCGTCATGTCCTGGCCTGTCTCATTTGAGGACATGGCTTGCTCTGACTCTCGGTGTGGCAGGTTACATTTTCTGAGCGTCTGTGTGTCCTGTAAAGTCAAGTGATGTTTGTGGTGCCTGTGTTTGAATTGATGACAGGGGACCCCGGCTCTGTCCCAGGCTGGCATACCAACTGAGGCTTTGGTGAAGGGACCCATTTCTAGACTGTCCATTGAAGAGAGCAGTCCTGAGAAAGGCCGAGAGGAAGCTGCATCCAAAGGCCATGTTATTTATGAAGGCAAAAGTGGACACATCTTATCTTACGATAGTAAGTATTGCATCTCCACACTGAAGCCAGTGTTGTAATGTGTGACTAAGGATATGGTTCTGGTTCCCTACACGCTTGCTTTGGAAAAGTTAGTTTTCCTTCCCTGAGCCCAAGTTTCCTCTCTGTAATGTAAAAAAAGGTTAATACTGGTACTTCTCGTGAAACTTTTGTGAAAAATTAACTGAAACAGTCAATGAAAAGTGATTAACAGTGCAGAGCCCATACTACGTGTGCCCTGAGTGGTAGCTAACATTGCCAGCTGTGGTCATTTGATTTAGCCTAGGAAAAGAATCTTTGTTTAACTTTAATAGAATCACTTTTATTTTAAAGGAGTACCTATTTTATGTGTTAAGAATTAAGGAGTAGATAATAGTCTGATAATCCTAGAAAGAGTATTGAATTTAAATGCTGCTTAAATATAACTATTTTAATGTCTGTCTGTATGTAAGCATTTATCTTTAGGTGTATCCTTAAGTTTCAGTTTTCAATTGCATGCTGTTCTGAGTAGTGAGATGAAATCTCACGCTTTCCCACCCAGGGTGTGAATCTCCCCTTTGCCCACTGTGTCCACACTGGCTCAGTCAACAGTGACTTTCGTGAACCGCAGTGCTGTGTTCAGTGACCCTTATCTGAGCTTTCAGATGTCAGGATCCCCTTCCAGCATTCTCATAGCCCGCTGTCCATAGTACCGGTTACTGTGTGTAACCACCTAGTAATTTATCTGTATCTGCCACTACTGCTGAGTTTCATGAGGGAAGGGACTTAATTTGTTAACCTAATCTGCAAGCCTGGTTTATGCCTGACACTCAATAAATATATTTGAGTGAATGAAAACATTTTTATAAATGACATGTGCACGGACGTATATAGTAGATTAAGACCAGTTTTTATATATATATTTTTTGTGAGATTATGAAATTAAGATAACTTATTTACCATACAATAGGCCTTGGGCTCTGTCTGAGCAATTCTTGTGCCTGTGTCCTGCAGATATTAAGAATGCCCGAGAAGGGACGAGGAGTCCGAGAACAGCTCATGAAATCAGTCTCAAAAGAAGCTATGAATCAGTGGAAGGAGCTCTAAAGCAAGGGTTGTCCATGAGGGAGTCTCCTGTGTCAGCACCGCTGGAGGGTGAGGTGTTGTTTCCAGAATGCTATTTAGATGCATTGAATTTCGTATAGTAAATTTCCATTGTTGAGTTAGGTTGTATTCAGTCTCTGTCGTTTCAACCTGAAATTTATATTTATATCAATATATAAATGAAACTCATATAAATATATTAATATATTACTAATGCATGTAATATGAAATATACAGGTAACATATTAACATGAAATTTATATTAATAAATGTTTAAACTTATGTTCATATCTACATATAAATCAAGTGGTATGTGACAGTGGAGGGAAGTAAAAATTAAACATAATTGGTCATACCGTAGGTAACTGTTAGAATGCTCATATAATTTGTAGATTATTTCTGTTTGAGTTAAGTGAGTTTAAAAATGTGAAATTCATCATGAGAACTTTGTTTTTATTGTGAGGCAGATAGATAGAGTGGTATAATGGACAGAGCAAAGACATCTATTTGAATCCTAACTTCACTCTTCCCTGGTGAATTTCTCTGTGTCCATTTCTTGCTCTGTAAATTAAGGGATTGTACCTACCATTGTGTGAGGATTAGAGACAGGTGTGCAGTCTTGTGCTGAGCATGTGACGTGCATCCATCAAATGATAGCTATGGTTTTGTTTTGTTAATGGCTCGCTTTCCTTAAATCTTAACCTACCTCAATTATTTTATTTTAATCTAGATAAAATACTAAAAACAGTGTAAGGACTCCTCAATCTTGAAGGCCTGTGAAATTTTCTAAGAGCTGGATTTTCTCTGTAGTTAAAAAAAAAAAAAAAAACTCACTTTTCTTTCCTTGATTCAGATTTGTTGGCAGTATAACATGAAACTTCTTAGGAGGTTATTTACATCTCTTTCATTTTGATTTGCATGTTTCATTTAATATATTTTACCTTTTTTTGAGGTATCCATCTTCCATGTTTTCCCCTTCTCACAGGTATATTTCAGAGCTAAACAATGATTTCCAATCCCCCTATATTTTCTCTCACCTCTATCAGAAAGCACTGGGTGTTTAGATTTAGCTTTGAAAGTGTTGTTCTTTACTTTTTGACTTATAATAGATGTCTTCTGTGGCCATTTTCTATTTAGGAAAATGTTTAAAAAGAAACGGGTGATGTCATGTTGGGTACTTCCAACTTTTGTTATTTTTTCCATGATATTCTTCTGAATAGTTTGCAAATCTAAAATGGTACCCCTTTCTCCATGGAGCTTTTATCAACAGTACACCCTCTAAGAACAGTGTGCGTTCTGTCAGTGAACTGACACCCGTGTTGTGTCTAACTCCGGAATTGCCTCCTTGTTTTGAAAGGGCTGATCTGCCGAGCATTACCCAGGGGGAGCCCTCACTCTGACCTCAAAGAAAGGACTGTGCTGTCTGGTTCCATAATGCAGGGTAAACATTTTGCTCATTTGCTTTTATTCATTACTGCCTCACTGGCAAAGTAGTTTGAAATTAATGTGCAGTGTGTGATATCTGAAAAAGATATCTGTTTTTCAAGATACGTTCCCTTTTGAAATATTAGATATTTAAATCCTGATTATAGCCCTTCTTCTCTGAGTTACATCGTGTACTGGGAGATGATAGTTGCCTAATCTTTGAATATAGAGACACCTTCATTATGTAAGAACAATTCTGTGATTGTGATGAGCGCTGTATTAAATCTTGAACAACACTGCCCCCCCCCAAAAGAATGGCTGATGAGTATTGATTTAAGGATCTTTTGTAAACCAAAAATTGATTAGAAACTGCAAGATGGCAAGGCATTCATTTTTTTATATTGCGGTAAATTCTGTGCAACAAAATTTACCATTTTAACAGTTTTTAAGTGTATAATTCAGTGGCATTAATTTAATAAGCATGTTTCTTGAATCCTTTTTTGAAGGCACACCAAGAGCGACAACTGAAAATTTTGAAGATGGCCTTAAGTACCCCAAACAGATTAAAAGGGAGAGTCCGCCCATACGAGCGTTTGAAGGTGCCATTACCAAAGGAAAACCTTACGATGGCATCACCACCATCAAAGAGATGGGGCGCTCCATCCATGAGATCCCACGGCAAGATGTTTTAACTCAGGAAAGCCAGAAAACCCCAGAAGTGGTACAGAGCACGAGGCCCATGGTCGAGGGCTCCATCTCCCAGGTAGCCATTCCGCTTCAGACTGCAGTGGGACCTAAGGATTATCAGTAGTTCTTATAAGCATTATAAGTGTCAGGTCTCTTGGAAGGAAACATGAAGGTTTGTGTCTGCTTTACCCTTAGTTGTTCTGGTGTGGGAGAGTGTGCAGCTTCAGCTCAGTGGACCTGTGATGGAGACCCACACAGACAGCAGCCGTCGTTGCCGCGAGCCCGACGTGGCCTGCGGTGGAGAAGCGGCTGAGCTGTGGCTGCCTGTGACGCCTGTCTCTTTCCCTGTAGGGCACACCCGTCAAGTCTGACAGCAGTTCAGGCCAATCCGCCATCAAGCACAACGTCAAGTCCTTGGTCGCGGGGCCTAGCAGACTGCCCCGTGGGCTGCCTCCACTGGAAATTAGGCCAGAGAGCATAAAAGCGGTCGAACGGGGAAAATACGAGGACGTGAAAGCAGGCGAGCCTGTGCGTTCCCGGCACACGTCGGTGGTAAGCTCTGGCCCCTCGGTTCTCAGGTCAACGCTTCACGAAGCCCCCAAAGCACAGCTGAGCCCGGGGATTTACGAGGACACCAGCGCACGGCGGACGCCGGGGAGTTACGCCAGCACTGCGCCCAGAGGCTCGCCCATGATGAGCAGAGCTCCCGATGGTGTGTTCCTCCCGTGTCCTTGTCTGACGTCTGTGTTGTGCTGCCCACCTCCGCCAGCAGCACGCAGCCCAGTGTTGGCTCCAGGTGGTCGAAAGCGCCGTCGGTTGTGCTTGATGCTAGGGCTCTGGAAGGCTGGCTGCCACATTAAAATAGGCATAATTGTAGGTGAAATGCCTAATGTTTTAACTAAATGCAGAGTGTGATGGAGTCCAGAAATGCTTGAGCAAGTAATGCTTAGAGTAGATTTTCAGCTAACCCGTGAGGTTTTCTGGAAGTCAGCCTGGACTCCTGGCTCCTGGGCGCCGTCTGCTGTGGGGCTGGGCTGCTCAGGGTGAATCAGGGTTCTGCTTGCTGCACTAACTTGGACCCGTTCCTCAGGTTTTCTGTGCCATAGTTTCCTCATCTGTGAATTGGCGCTGTAATACTAAGGCTTATTACCTCATTGGATTGTTCTGAAGGTAGAATGAGGTGACAGGTTTAAAGAACTTGGAAAGAACAGTGCCTCGTGTGTAGGAAGGACTCAGTTACTGTGCGCTGTGGCTACAGTTGGTACTGCTGTGAGCGCCACGACCCCACACCTCCTCGGGGTTTATGCTGCTGGCAGGTAGATCGGCGAACTGAGAGGCATGGTTTTTACCAGGTGGTCCCTGAAGCAATCCAAGGCCCTTAAACATGCTTCCACTTGGCATTTTTGGCTGTACTGCGGTAATCATTTATCGCTGGGCTTCTGTGCAGGGTCCTGGGCTGCACTCTGCGTGAAGGGTGTGGGCGGTGGGAGGGGCGGCACGGAGGGAGGAGGAGAGGAAGCGCCTGTTTGGGGGCATAGAGCGAGCCCAAACCTTGTTGGCTCTAGTTACGAAAGAGGAGAAGTGCCCTGCAGAGGGAAAGGCTCTACAAGTTAGAGCAAGTTGGGGTGTGAGGGGATGTACTAAACCAGCCTGATTTCTTGGTTTTGACAGGCAGGTTTGTGTGATCATAGCAAAGTTGACATTATCAAAATCTGAAGGATTGGGTGGTGCTGACGGTTGCACAACGTTGTGTGTGTATTACTGTCACTGAAGTGGACCCTTTGTAATGGCTAAAATTGAAAATTTTATGTTCCGTGTGTTTTACCACAATCATTAAAACGATAGAGGGTGGTGGCTGGTAGCACTGATGGGACGATCAAGCCTCTCTGGATACCGTCCTGTAGAAAAGAAGCAGCTGGGGCAGGGAGGAGACTGATGCTGGTAAGAAAGTCTCTGGACGTACAGAGTGAGGAAACACAGTGTAGCCTAGCAGGGGCTGGCAACGCAGGCGCGGAGAGTAGGCTGAGGTTTGATGCATGCAGGATCAAGAGAAATTAGAATACCAGGTTGCGGAGACAACGGAACAGTGTATAGTGGGGTTTAAAGAGGAGTGTCGAACGTCGTTTTCAGTCTTAACACTAGGTGGTAGACCCGGGCTGTGATCCAGAAGGGGGCAGTCTCCAAATCACAGAGGTGCCTGCCAGTTCTTCACATTTGCATATTCTGCAAGATTACTGTTACATGTTTAGTGGGAAGAGAAGATCAAAATACTATACGAATATGGTCTGTATTTGAGTGGTTGAGAAATAAACATTAACAACTTTGCTTAAGAATTTGTGGTGTTGGCCCCTTTATTTTTTCTTGCAGTTACGATTTCTTCTAGCAAGTCTACCAGTCATGAAAGGAAATCGACACTGACCCCTACCCAGAGGGAAAGCATCACAGCGAAGTCTCCAGTTCCTGGGGTAGACCCTGCAGTGAGCCACAGCCCTTTTGAGCCGCACCACAGGGGCGGTGCCCCAGGGGAGGTTTACCGGAGCCATCTGCCCACACATCTGGACCCAGCCATGCCGTTTCACCGGGCTCTGGATCCTGGTAAGCACCGTGTGTAGTAATAACTGAAAGCAAAGAAATAACATACCTGTGTGGCTTTCTAGACTTTCTGTTTATTAAGGTATAGTCCGCAGACAGTTGCATGGGTCATTAGTGTATATAGTTCAGTGAATTTTCACAAACTATACACCCCATGTAACCAGCTCTCAGATCAAGACACAAAATATTACCAGCACCCCTGAAAGAGCTAAAAATACTAGGTATGTGGAAAGCTCTCTTGTCTGATGGCATTTGGTTTAGCTGATTGGAAAAGTGGGTTAATGTGAAGAACTGTTTCTAAATGACACGTGCATACGTTATATGTTTCAATTTACAGCAGAGACATGCATTCACCAGTGTTCTGATCTCAGGTCAGGGGCCACTGATTAAACCTCACCACTGTCTTTCTTGTATAAATGATACATCTCCAGGTTTGGTTTTTTAAGTGAAGTTAGAATTTAAAGACACTTCAAAGCAATCTAAATACCGAATCCTTCTAGATTTTTTCCCAGTCTTTTAAAATTATCTAGTCCATACCTAATTCAGCTTCTATATTGAGTCTTTCCAAAGCAGTCAACTTAGTTTCTGGAGAAACCACTTTTTTTGTTCTTCTCTCATAGATTTACAGAGTTTTTCATTAAGTTACACAATTACAGTAGCAAGTACAGCTGGAAGGAACTTTTGAACAGACACCACTGACTTTGAGTAAACATGGCTTTGGTCAGTGTAGAAGCATGTAGGTTTTCTAGAGAGCAGCCTGCACTGGGCACGGTGATGCTAGGGGCACCGGGCAGTGGACTCTGCACAGGGAAAGGAGTCCCATCAGCAGGTTGGTGCAGAGTCTTTGCTGGGCTGTGATGATGTCAGTACCATCACGTTGTCGCTTGAGAACGTTCAGTTTCAGAGGAGCCCACACCTGGTTCTTCAGGGCCTATCTCCAGAACCAAGGCAGAAGTTCCCACTCACGCAGTCAGCTGACAGATTCAGCTGGGAGTTCTAGAGGAAGGGGACGCAGACACTCCCGAAAGCTTGTCGTTTGTTCTTCTAGGGAGAACATATATATATATATATATATATATATATATATATATATATATATATATATATGATAGTTGCTTCAAGCTCTCAGACAGAAGCACATGTTTTTACTTTAGTTCCTTCAAGCTCTCAGACAGAAGCACATGTTTTTACTTTCATGTAGTGTTTATCATAGTCCTTTATTTCACTTGCTTGCCATTGTTGAGCTTGAGCTGGATGATCAATGTTTTGAGGATAGAGGCATTATCTTCTTTTATTTCTTCCAGTTTTATTGGGATAGAATTGACGTACAGCACTAAGTTCCTTGTGTGTGTTCTGCTCATTTACCACACCTCCGGCTTCCTAGCATCCGTGTCACGCTCTAACCTAGGGTTAGAACAGCTACAACCTCTGGCCAGATCCTGCTGCTGCCTGTTTGTGCAAATAAAGTTTTATTAGAACACAGCCACACCTGCCTGTTTATATTTTGTCTGGCTGCTCTCACACTGTAATGGCAGAGTTGAGTTGGTACGACGGAATGGTCCACAGAGCCTCAAATGCTGACCACCTGGCCCTTTGCTGGCTAATCTCTGCTTTAAACAGACACGCTAATTAAATGCTTGTAGACTAATCATTCTTACCCCCAGAAAAGTAAAGTTACTATCTGTTACAAAGTGTTTTCACACATATTTCCATTTAGTTGTATTAGATGATCGGTACTATAAAAAATTATTTTCAGACACAGCTTTTGGAGACTTCAGGTGAAAAATCTAATAAAGTTCCATGTCAAAGATTGAAAATGAAACTACTGGAGAATTTTTTTTAGCTGCTGTTCTAGTGGTAAAAAGGTTCATACTCTTGTTTTGTCTAGTCTGTCTTCCCCCTTTCCGTTACGTCTGACATTAGAATATTTATATTCACGTTGCTGGTATGTCAAGGTCTAAAAGGAATCCACCCAAATCCTGTATTCCCCCGACTCCCGGCCCCACGGCAGCTAGAAGTTGATTGTGCACGTAGCTCAGCAGGTGGCTTCTTCCTTATTTTTTCTGCGGGTGGCGTTTGGCAGATGAGCCCGCCCAGACTAACTACGCCTGTCCCCCCCAGCAGCTGCCGCTTACCTGTTCCAGAGGCAGCTGTCCCCACCCCCAGGCTACCCAAGTCAGTACCAGCTCTACGCGATGGAGAACACGCGGCAGACCATCCTCAACGACTACATCACCTCGCAGCAGATGCAAGTGGGCCTGCGCCCGGACGTGGCCAGAGGGCTGTCCCCCCGCGAGCAGCAGCTGGGTCTTCCGTACCCAGCAACCAGGGGTGTGTGCCTTTGCAGACTCGAGCACGTGCGCCCAGGGTGTCCTAGGCACTCTGATAAATGCTCGGTGGGTGGACGATGGAAAGAAAGAAAAGGCCATTCCTTCTCTCCATAGCCATTAGCCCAGGAAGGCCAACAAAGTGATCCATCGGGATGGGCTGTTTTGGCAACACTGATATATTGAAACCAGACCAGTGTGCGCGGGCTTTGAAGCCATGGTCTCACCAGTCTCCCTCCCTCTTTCCTCTCTCCACGTCTTTGGGTGCTGGTGTGGGGTGCAGTACTTCATACCCTTCTCTAGATGGAGATGGTCTTACTGTTTGCAAATTGTCATTGGGTTTTAGAGATAAAATTAAAAAGCCAGGTATAGTTCTGTATCTTTAGAATAACAAATAAAACATAATTTTGTTGTATTTCTTTTGAATAGGAATCATTGACCTGACCAATATGCCCCCAGCAATTTTAGTGCCTCATCCAGGGGGAACAAGCACTCCCCCCATGGACAGAATCACTTACATTCCTGGAACACAGGTCACCTTCCCTCCGCGGCCGTACAACTCTGCATCCATGTCTCCAGGTGGGTCTGCGCTCACCCCTTGCTGGTGTGAGCAACGTGCTCATGTGCTGGCAGCAGAGCCCTTGGAGGTGTTTGGGTTCCTTTTCCTGCATTTGGTCTGCAGTTTTCCATTTAATATTAGTTATCGTTCCTCTGCGCCGTCTGTCCCTAGATACTCGGGAGGGATCTTGGGAGCTTGTGTTACGCTCCGAAGTCACTCGAGACTCTTAATAAAACACACTTCCTACAGCTCAGCTTTGGAACTTCCTGAAAATCTTTCAGCCACTTGAGAGTGTAAAGCTTGTTTGACGCACCTGTACGTTGACGTTTTGTCCTCAAGTTGCAGGTTTGTGTGTTTTCCAGGACACTCAACACACCTCGCGGCTGCGGCAAACGCTGAAAGAGAGCGGGAGCGGGAGAAGGAGCGGGAGCGCCTCACCGCAGCCCCCTCGGACCTCTGCCTGCGGCCAGGTGGGTGGGAGGCCTCGTGCTCGTGTGGCAGCGGGTGCCGGGGCGACCTCGCAACCGAGAGTTACCAGGCAGAAGGCGGTGGTGGCGCTTAAGTGGAGGTGCTGTGCGGGCTGGAGTGGCGCAGAGGGAGTGGAGTTTCCACGATGACGGTGTCGTGGGCATTTGGCTTCAGCAGTTGGGTCTGCAGAGACTGGGCACAGGGCTCACTGAAGCCCAAAGTCGCCCGGGCGAAGGCTCACAGGAGACCAGTGAAGATGGGTGTCTTGTGGAGCTGGCGGTGAAGGAAGAGTGGACAGCATGGTTAGCAGGCTGTGTGACGGTGTGAATTACGGTCCAGTGCAGGAGGCAGGTGGCGTGATCAGAGGGGCATTTGCACGGGAGCAGCTTGAGATGGGTTAAAACCCAGGAGGCGGGTGTGGGCTGGTGCCAGGAGGACAGTGAGACCATGTGTGTCGTCCCTGTGTCTCCTGAGATAGGTTGACACTGGGAATGGCCAGAAAGGAGGTGCTTGGATGAATATTGTTAAGGTGAATCAAAAGGACCTCACAATAACGGGATAATGGGGGTTGAGGAAGAGGTGGGAAACAAGATTGGTCTGCACTTCAGATAGAGCTGGATTAGTTGAAAGCAAAGTGATAGTGATTGTTTTGGCCGTAGCTAATCTGACGTGTCTTTGGAAGATGTGTTCTTATCCGTGGCGTAGTTGTCATTTTATATTCTGTGAACTCAAACCATTGGTCATGTCCATGTGGTCAGATACTCAGAGCAGTACTAAGGAGAACAGACGGCACGGAGATGGTGACTGACAGTGGAGAGTCTGGCTTGAACAAGATATCGGGGGGCAGGTATGCACGGAGGAGCAGGTCTGTCCCGAGATGTTTCTGGGAGGGCTGCTAGAGGTGGGGCCAGAGAGGGCCAGAGACCCGCCTGAGAGGTTGGTGCGGAACCAGAGGGTGTCACATTCCCGTGGCCACAGCCAACAGACCCCCTGGACTGAGGAGGGGGCCGAGGCCAGCGGTCACCTCCGACTTCCTCATACCATTCCTGGGGCTTTACCTCCAACAAGTCAATGGTTGCAAAGCCAGGTACGTTTAGATGTAACCTGTTGTCTGTATATAATTCAAAGAATCACTAAGTGTGTGACCATAGGAGATGCTTTAATGAATCATGAGGTAGCACCATAATATTGATTATATGTTGATTGTATAGAAACCACGGGAATTGATTTAATTAAAGAAAGCCAAGTAGAACTCATACATAATTTTTTTAGGAACTGTATCTTAAAAATGCTTGTGATCCCACTGATGAATAACATGCATATTTAAGTCAGTAAAGTACCATTTTCCTCTATCAGACATTTGAAAGGTCGATAAATATCCTGTGTTGAGGTGTGTGAAGAAACACTGATTCTTACACATTGTCAATGGCAGTGTAAATAGGGATAGCTTCTTCAGAGATGTAAAAACGGAAATAGTAACCCCACTTCTAGGAATGTGCCCTGCAGGGCACTTAGTACCGGTGTGAGGTCAGAAGGGAGAAAATTGCTCAGAAGGCTGTGCTAGGCACCTGCTCTGAAGTGAAGACAGGGGTGTTTGCTAGAGCTGCTGGCTCAAGTGGGAAAGTCAGGATGAGGCCGAGAACCCCAGGAGGTGGGGGGGAGGGTGAAGAGGGGGAACCTGAGACCCTGTGAGTGAAGGAGTTTTGCTGTGGAAGAGCCTCGGCCAAGCGGAGGGAGCTGCAGAGCTGCGGGTGGGCGGGCAGTCTCAGGCCCTGCTGCAGCGGATGTGCATTATTTGCATTATGATACTTAGTTGTTGCAAACTTGATTTTGGAAATGAGAAACACGCCAGAGTTTGAGGAAAAATCTGAGAAACGAACTTATCTGAGTTGTATTAGTGCTTCATTATTGGTGTTATTTTTATTTCTCTTTGGATTCAAGATAGAAACTTGTCACCAAAATGGAAATGACAGTAAATGGTAGCTGATGATTTTGTTTCAAGTTACCAGTGTGGTTTTATTGCATCTTTATTGGAAAACTCTTACAGAATTTATTTCTAGAAAGGCCAGAAAGCAGAGTAGCAAGTTTCTTCCCTTGTTTTCCTTTCTCCTATTTAGGAATATTAGGAAGGCAGCGATTCCCCAGTGATGCCGTCCTGCCTCTTCCTTATGGCTTGTTTCTTTGTCCCTCTGCCCTGCAGGCTCAGAACAGCCCGGCCGGCCCAGCAGCCACGGCTATGTTCGCTCCCCGTCTCCTTCAGTCAGAGCTCAGGAGACCCTGCTGCAGCAGAGACCCAGCGTTTTCCAGGGAACCAACGGAACCAGCGTGATCACACCTTTGGACCCGAGCGCACAGCTACGGATCATGTAGGTCTCTGTGTACACTTGGATCAGAAATCCCTGTCTTCTGCACACACGCCTTTAAATCTGTGACTGCAGTAGTCTAAGGAGGGTGATGTTTCCTCCTGCTGCGCACTCTGTTTGTTGCAGTCCGTCCGTCCCCCCCCCCGCCCGCCCTGCCCCACCACACACACACACACACACACACACACGCACACACGCGCACACGCGCACACACACACACACACACACCCCTCCCTCCCTTCCTCCCCCACCCCCTGCCCCCGGGAGAGTCTCCCCTTCACAGACTTCCGGTTTGGTTTTATTTTCAGGCCGCTGCCTGCTGGGGGCCCTTCCATCAGCCAGGGCCTGCCGGCCTCCCGTTACAATACTGCTGCGGACGCCCTGGCTGCTCTTGTGGACGCCGCAGCGTCTGCTCCCCAGATGGACGTGTCCAAAACAAAAGAGAGTAAGCATGAAGCTGCCAGGTTAGAAGACAATTTGAGGAGCAGGTCAGCAGCAGTTAGTGAGCAGCAGCTAGAGCAGAAAAGCCTGGAGGCGGAGAAGAGACCCGGTCAGTGTCTGTACACTTCTTCAGCCCTGCCGAGTGGCAAGCCCCAGCCTCATTCTGCAGTAGTTTACTCTGAGGCTGGGAAAGAGAAAGGGCCTCCTCCAAAATCCAGATATGAGGAAGAGCTAAGGACCCGAGGGAAGACTACCATTACCGCAGCTAACTTCATAGACGTGATCATCACCCGGCAAATTGCCTCGGACAAGGATGCAAGGGAACGTGGCTCCCAGAGTTCAGACTCTTCCGGTAGCTGTATGTATCTCAACCCGACCTCGCACTGTGGTACCGAGTACGGAATTACTTGATTCTTTAGGGAAAGCAGAACCATACGGTGTAAAGAAATTCTAATCTTGGCAGTAAATGTAATGGAAAGGTTTTGTGGGTTAGTGGTGCAAAGTGTCTCTTCTGTTATGACTCTTTAAATATCAGAGTGTCTTAAGTGTACCTGTCAAGGTGTTTTCCATGAGAAGCCATGCCCTTTGTGGAGATAAGGTTGGAAGGGAGATAGAGGCGGAGTTCACTAACATCTTCAGGCTCTGGAAGGTGATGGATGTGTCATCAAGCGCAGCGCTACCGAGGCCTCACTCCTCAAGAAACGTTTCCTAGGATGTGATTCAGTATTTAGGCCGATACCCCAAAGCCTCTAGTGTTCTTTTTCTAAGATACAGATTTTTTAAAAAGCGGGACCACTTTGTTGGTAATTATTATTATTGGTAATTGGCATTTCTCACCAGTTGGATTTTGACCAAGTCTGGTTAGTCACTTTGATATCTACCCTGTTAAGTGTAAGAATTCACAAATCTACAGTAAAATGCTAGAAAAGTTACTTTAAATTTATTTTTAACTACAGCCTAAATTCTATATAGAATTCCTGAAGGAACAGGCCAGTATTTAAACGAGTATCCATTAATACTGAAGTAATTTAACCATACGTAGTAACCTCTCATTTCCAGTAATGAACTGAGTAGAGTCGGAGACAATGACCTGTGGGCCCTGTGCACCAGCATGCAACGCATTGTTCTGTTTAGTTTAGTTAGTTCCACGCCTAGTCGTAACCTATTTGGGTAAATAACCCCATTGCTGAGGTTTTTGGAGACAAGTGGGGGTGGGGGGCAGCTTGGTAGCCTGTTGTGTAAATGAAAGACATCCTTTAGCCTGGACTGTGAAAATCAGCCCAATAGGTATTATCCACGCAGAAAATTTGGAAGATCCCTAGTTCTATGACTAGGCCTTTTGGAGGGAAGTCACCAGCACACATCTGGTGACCCAACCTGGGGCCTGTCGAATGCTCGCTAATCACCCGACAACACTTCTTTTCAGTTCGCGTCACAGAACGTCTGAGAGCAGAGAGTCTGGCTGCTTTTCTGAGTGTTTATCTTTTCATCACTGAGTCAGTTCCTTGCGTGAAGCCCACAGGCTCTTCACAGTTACCAGCGTGCCCTCCGGTTTTTCCTCTCCAGAGCCTCCCCACCCCCTCCTCAGGCATCAAGAACAGTGTGCTCCAGAGTAGCGCCAGGCCTCCCGTGGCCGTGCACTGGATGTGGGGAGCAGATTAGAAGGGTGCTGGCACACGAACAGTGATGAATACCCACTGCAAAGTAGGATCAATTACTTTGAATATAGTGACTTATTTTAGTTCTCCAAAGATAATTTCCACCCCAGTTAACAGGTTTCTGTCCTGAGCATACTAGACCCAGGTTACTGCAGCTTCCGTAGCCTGGTGGGGGGCAGGAGAGGGCTGTTGAGATGAGGTTGGAGGAGTGGGTGGTGGTCTAGTAGCAGAGTTCATTCCCACCTTCTGCCTGTGTTCAGGACCCATCACCGCCTGACCAAGCTTGCTGCTCTGGCCAGGGTCATACACCCTTTGGGCCTCTGACCGTTTCCTCAGGTGCTTCAGTGCACCCAAAGGTGCACACAGCGCTCGCGAGTCAGAAGGTTCCTGAGCAGGAGGTCACAGCCCCCCGACGCCCCCGTTCTCGGCTCTCAGGCCATGGCAGGACTGAGAAAAGTACCTGGACCCCTACTGCGTAGACCCCCGGTTTCCTTGGGAACCGCATTGTAGAAGGGCCCTTCCCTGGCATGTGCATCCTCCCTTTCTCCTAACCCAGCGGAGTGACTTTGCTTCCCTGCAGACATTCCCTACCATTTGTTTATCTTCACAGTGTAACGTGGTGCTAAAAAGTGGGAGAAATTTTTGTCAGCAGTACTCAGTGACTTGGGAAAATCATTATGTGATGTTACTTAATCTACAGCTTTAAAGTCGTCCTGGTAAAGAAGAGCTGACTGTCCCACAGAATGGAAACGACTGGAAACAGTGGACTGTTGACATCTACTCTCTCATTGGTTTAATCCCTTCTGATGAGTTTCCTGGTGATTTTCTCTTCCAGCCCCCAGGAGAACGTCAAGCTCTGTTTCTGTTCTGCCTCACCTAAAGGTCTTAGAGCCCACAGACTTTCAGGAAACTCCGTACCCTGCCAGGATTAGGAGTCCGAGGAAGCGCCTACTGACCTTTGACACCATGCATTGACCTTGTTGTGGTTTTTTTTTTTGTTTTCCATTGACCTGAGGTGCCATTGAACATTTCTCAGAGTAAAAACCGAAAATTTGCAAATAGGTTTGAAGAGCTTGGACTTCCGAGTCTTTTTTTAGGATTAGTTTTAAAATAGATTCTTTTCTTTTCTTCAAGTATCTTCTCACCGGTATGAAACACCTGGCGATGCCATTGAGGTGATAAGCCCTGCCAGCTCCCCCGCGCCGCCCCCCGAGAGGCTGCAGGCCTACCAGCCGGAGGTCGTGAAGGCGAGCCAGGCAGAAAGTGGGTCTTTGCGTGTTTTCACACTTCCTTCTCCTTGCCTGTCCAGAGCACGTTAAGAAATAGCTCGTTTTGTTTGAGAGTAATCTTGTATGAGTCTAGAAACATGTAAAACTTTTAAAACTGCTCTAATGGAAAACAGTTTTTAAGCCATTATTGATGACTTTTTTGTGTATATTTTAATGATAACAGTTGATATTAGTTTTGGTTGCTAGTCTTCTGATTTCTCTCAGTGAATAAATATTTTTTCTTCAAAATTAAGATACGAATTCCCTTCCATGTGTTTCTCTGCGTTATGTTTAATCTTTGCTCATGAGTGAAAGGCGGGCATCCCTGGAGTAAGACATCTGTCTGTCCCCGTTAGACGAAGCCTGCAGGCAGTACGAAGGACCGCTGCACCACTATCGGCCGCAGCCGGAGTCGCCCTCCCCGCAGCCGCCGCCGCCCCCATCGTCACAGGCCGAGGGGGTGGGGCAGGTGCCCAGGACACACCGACTCATCACACTTGCTGATCACATCTGTGTAAGTTTCTCACTCTTCTTACTAGTTTTTTTTTTTTTTTTAAAGAAAGATCATGTAGGAGGCACATTTCACGTAGAATCACAAAGTTGTCTAGATTTTTTACGCTACACTTTCTTGAAAGTACTCAATGGCTCTAACTAATTCCTTCTTCTCTCACGCACAGCAAATTATCACGCAAGATTTTGCTAGAAATCAAGTTCCGTCACAGCCTCCCCAGCAGCCTCCCACTTCTACATTCCAAAATTCACCGTCTGCTTTGGTGTCTACACCCGTGAGGACTAAAACATCAAACCGTTATAGCCCAGAATCCCAGTCTCAGTCTCTTCACCATCAAAGACCAGGTTCAAGGGTCTCTCCAGAAAATCTTGTGGACAAATCCAGGGGAAGGTATGGTCTTTATTTTAAGCCATATGTAAATTTCCCAACAGTAAAACAGTTTGTATCTCCAAGTTAGGAGATTCATTTCTTATACCTAAAGTTATTTTACCTTCATTCCCTGGAAACTGTAAATGAGGGTTTTTCCTCTGTATATTATTCTTGGAATGTCTACTGGGCAGTTTGGTCCTATACCTTTTTGTTATGTATTCACAAGTTGATTGCTCTACTCTGTGGGTTTGCAAAGACAGGAAGAATGTGTGGTTTGGTGGTAATGTTGGGACACTTGGCCTGGTTCTTCAGAATCCTAAGAGTGTTCAGATGTTTAGGAAGCTGACATTAAACAATGAAAGTGAGGCCAAGAGAGGCACCACGAGAGGAAACACGTTTATATGCAGGGCCGCTTGGTACAGAGCATGTCTTCTCCCCCAGTGCTCTGCATTTGGAAGTTTAAAAAATGGACGCAGGGCTGTTCATTCAAGGTAGTAGACTAACTGTTGGGGCATGTGAGTTGATATAGAGCAGCATGAACGTTCATGAAGTTCATAAAAATACTGAGAACAAGACTGGGGTGTCAGGTCAGAGATTCTGCAAAGATCTGGAAGACACACAGCGGGGTAGATGACCCAGAGCAGCGGAAGCCACAATTCAGTTTGCAGCAGAGGTGGTTCTCCAGTCTGCCTTCCGACCCCCCAAGTTAGCAGAGAACATAGGGAGGAAAAATAACTTATTTAAGAAGCTGAATGTGCTCATTTGGGGAAAAAAAACAACTTTATTGTGGGACTTTTTGAACACAGAGAAGTAGAGAGGACAGAGTAAGATTAGCTACCGTGCATCATCGCCCACCTTCAAGATCGTCAGCACAGGACCAGTTTGTTTCATTTCATCCCCACTTGCCCTACCCTCAGACCGCGTTGTTTTGAAACAAATCTCAAATGACATAATCATTTCAAGAAGCGGGATGATCTTAAGGATAAGATGAAAACCCATTCTCTTTTAACAAAGACCAAAAAAACAAAGAAGAGAACTTGTTATCAAAGAAGAACAGAAAGCTATAGCAGAGTCATTCATGGTACATTCTTGATACGAAGTACTACATAGATTTTGAGCAGTTAATGGCATTTTTGAAAAAATCCTTTTGACTTTTTCACTTGTAATTTCTGCATCACTACACCTGTACATTTTTTTTTTTTTTTTTTTGCGGAATGCGGGCCTCTCACTGCTGTGGCCTCTCCTGCTGCGGAGCACAGGCTCCGGACGCGCAGGGTCAGCGGCCATGGCTCACGGGCCCAGCTGCTCTGCGGCATGTGGGATCTTCTCGGGCCAGGGCACGAACCCGTGTCCCCTGCATCAGCAGGTGGACTCCCAACCACTGCGCCACCAGGGAAGCCCTACACCTGTACATTTGAATGAGGAACGTTACATTTCTTTCATTGGTTTTACAGTTTAAAATGTTTACAAAATCCATAGTGTTGTAAAACACCATTAACTGATTTTTCAGTCAATGAGCAAAACACAGAGGAGTTTTTCTAGAGTTTAGAACAGAATGTAAATGCTGTAAATCACATAAAGATGGCTGAGTATGCTACGTGTATAGTTAAAATAGACAAACTACAGATTAAAATAAAATGGGCAACAACATAGAGAAGGTAGTCAAGCTCTTCATCTTTCATGGAAGGAAACTGATAAGGTACTGTTTCAAGTTCTGATACATCAAGAAAGGTATAAGATTGATTATTTAGATGATTTAGAGGTGCCCACCGAAGAACTAAAAGAAAAATGGTCAAAAATGGCCACTTCTAAGAATTGGATGGGATGAGATTGGGGAAAGAAATGACAAATAATACATATATAATTATACTTATCTATAATAGTAATAAAAGCAGATATTAAAGGTCACAGATGGCTTTTAATATGTACAGTTACTAAACCAAAAACTTTTTTGGGCCCAAACAGTGTTTATCTCACACCATCCTCACAACATGGCGTCCAGAGGAAGAATGTTAAGTTGCAGGTGGCAGTGTGGCGCCCAAGTCCTTTGTCTTTTAACTTAATGGGGAAGCAACCTGGTAGGTCCTGGCTCGAAATCAGCAACAAGACCCTGGAGGGCTCAGCGGAGTAGCTGGCCAGGGGCACGAGGGGTCCGGTGCTGGGCAGTGACCTCCCCACAAAGCCTGGGCTGCGGCCCGTCCCCGGCACCGTCTGTCATGCGACTCCGTGTGCCTGGACGAAGCAACAGTAACAGACTTTTTCAAAATAACTAGGTACAGAGTGAGTATACGAGGCCACTTTTTCCTTATACGTATTGCCAACTTTTGGTCCTTGAAATGACTGAAGTAACAAGGTAACCAGTTCCTGTTCAGGGTAAGCCGCAGGTGAGCCCTGGGAAGACTGTCTAATGTTTTGTATGTTCCAGTATCAGGCCTGGAAAGTCCCCAGAGAGGAGTCACGTCTCTAGCGAGCCCTACGAGCCCATCTCCCCACCCCAGGTTCCGGTCGTGCACGAGAAACAGGACAGCGTGCTGCTCCTGGCCCAGCGCGGAGCCGAGCCCGCAGAGCAGAGGTGCCTGTGTGCGCGCTGCATGCCTTTCGTTTTCCTGAAGTCAGTGCGTTTTTCCTCTTCCGGGTCATGTGTCGGGCGGATCGTTTTGTTTCTGTTTTCCTAGTGACCTAATGCCAGTGGATTTTAATGAAAAAATTGTAATATTTAAATAGGTCATAGAACATAATTGTTCATTATTCTTCTTGAAGTCAAGTCGTCCTAGATCTTATTTTTAAAATCTTTCTGTGTGGTTGCTGAACCCCACTTGAGTGCTTGCCGGGCACCCGGCGTCTGGGCTGTGAGTGGAAGGGGGTCACAGTGAGCCCCTGGGCTGGGCTGCTTGCCATGTGTTCTCTTCGCAGTTTCTGACCCTAACCCAACCCTAGGAATTACTGGATTCTTATTCCCATTTGGTTTTTTAGACGCCTTTGACTTGGCCCCTGCCTGGTCCACTTGCACCAGAGATCTGTCTAGAACTCAAGTGGACTCCAGCACTTGCTTGGTCACGAGCGTGGCATGGAATCTCTCTGTGGGCAGGCTCACACTCCTCACCCCACTTGCTGCCGCTCCACCCTCACGCTTCCCTCCTTGAGCCCCGAGTTCCCTCACCTGAACTCGTGCTGCTTTCTTGGTGTGGAACACCCTCCCCTGATGCTCTGATTTGCTGGTGATCAAATAAAGTGAGAGGGAGTCCAGCTTTAGACCAAGGTCTGCTTCACTCCAAACCGTTAGTGCATTTCTTAACAGTGTGTCATAGTCATTTACTTACTTGTATATATTAATAGGCCACCAAATAGGGGCTGGTACCTTTCAAGGAAATGAGGACGAAATCCATTTTTGGAAAGGGAATGATGTTAAATTTAATTATACGTTTACATGTCTCCCCTAAGCTTGTGAGTTTTCTGAGGACGGAGACCACGTCTTAGTCATTCTTCTTTGTCTTCCTTGGATACAGTAGGTGTTCTCATGTTTGAGTGATGGACCAGATTAAATTATCAGCACCTTTCCATATGTTCTCTGTTACCGTCTCTGGCACTAGTTAGATCCTGGTAGTCCTGCACTGGTAGAGGAAACTTGTTTTTCTAAATGTGTTAGTATAGGAAGCTGCCAATGAAATATGAAAGGAAGTCTTTATGCTAAACTCAGCTCAACTGGTCACAGGCTTGAAAAGATTCTAATAAATAGGTAATTTTTTCTACATTGTAGCTATTCTGTTCAAGTCTAATTGTTGCTTAGGTGTGAGTGCTTGCTATTTTATAGGCAGGTGTGCTAGTAGTTACAATTTTATTGTGCTTCAAAGTAATTCTGCTAGTAAAATAGTTCCCAGCTTACATAGTAACCCTAAATATATCAGTGCCTGTGCTGTTGAACAGACAGAATCGTGACGAGTGTTCCCATTAACGTCCATTCACTCTTTGTTAAGAATCTTGGTTCTCGATTCTCTCTATTCCAGTCCTCATTTTCTGATGTCATCTTTGTGTCCTCTGATGTGATGTCCTCGCTGGCTTTTGGTCACACACTGTCCTTAGGCTGTCAGCACAAACAGATGGGGAGGGACTCTGGGAATGGTACTAGCATGGGCGGGGTAGGAGTGCATGATGGTAACACACGTAACTGTCCCTGACAGGAATGATTCCCGATCACCAGGGAGTATAAGCTACTTGCCTTCATTCTTCACCAAGCTGGAAAACACCTCACCCATGGTTAAATCAAAGAAGCAGGAGATCTTTCGTAAGTTGAACTCCTCTGGTGGAGGTGACTCTGATATGGGTAAGTGGGATTTCTTTCATGAACCCCAATAAAATACGCATTAATAATGGTATCTCCAGTGTTGCCTCTCGTGTAATCCTTGAGTTCGAAGGCTCTTACAGGCATCTGTCCAAGCACAGCAGATCCTGAAGCTGCTTCCCAAATGTCTGTGGGCACGAGAGGGTTTCCTGTTAGGGAGCAAGCACTTGCCTCTTTCCGCAGCCCTCCATGTTCTCTTGGAACAAGTGCCGGGTCTGGGACGTTTGTTTCTCATGTGGGGTGGGATTAGCCCTCCAGTGTTTTCTGCCCTGGTCTGCGCTTCCTCCGTGCGGGCCGTCTCAGCTGTCTGCGGACAAGTCGTGCCCTTCCAGTCTTTTCTTTACACGCACCCCAGTTCCAGTGGCTGTCCATCAGGGGGCCTGGTTCCGAGCACTCCTGCTGGCCCAGGTGTTCTTCACGAAAAACACTTTATTCGGCTCAGCCTTTCAGTAGGTTCTGAGTACTGTGCAGGACCCACACCACATTCATCATTTGAAGGGGGTCTTTCTGACAACCTGTGTGCTGTTAAGTTCCAGTGCGCTTAATGTCGGTACAGATACCAGGCCTCCCGAGGTGAGCTGCCCTTGAGCCTCCCCTTGCTGTCCTCCTGTGTCCCTCCCGCCAAGCATGGGACGAGGCCCTCTGTGCTGGCTCCTTTTCTGCCCTGCCGGTGTCTTTGTGGGAGGCGTGTGAATCTGCTAGACCCGCCACCTAGGACGGTGCCGGCATCAGGAGCAGCCGCCGCAGCTCCACGTGCAGCACTGCAGTGCTCCAGGCTCCGTCCTAGGCGGGGCTGTGCAGACTCCTGTGCTCTTCACAACAAACCCTGCGCACCACGTGCCGGAATCATCTCCGCTTTGTGGATGAGGAAGCTGAGACTCGGGTTTCCTAGCTGTTGCAAGTTACATAACTAGTGACTTGGGCTGTGGTTCAGACTCAGGAATTCCAGCGCCAGAGCCCATGCTTCCAGGAGTCCTGCACTCGGCATCCTCACCCAGGCCGCTGGCAAATGTCCACTGGGATAGAGCTCTGGGGCATCCAAGCCTTTCCTTAGGGTGGATATGCACGTGCCCGCCGTTTTCAGCACTCATGCCATCACCCAGGCTTGCTCGTGGTCCTTTCCTCACGTGTATCCAGTGATGCAGAAGCTGTGTGGGATGCCCTGTAGAATCCAGGCCTCCTACAATCTGCTTTACTTCTGGGCTACCTGCTATAAACTGCCAGGTGGACGTGTGTTTGGATCTGTGACACTTCGTGATTAATAAAGGCCAAATGTCCCAGAGAAAAAAAGAGGAGCAGTGTCACTTGTTTGTGTAGTTATCCTAGCTCTTGATTACTAGATTCACTTTTTAAATGGCAACAAATTGTCCAAAAGAAAATACTTTAGAAGGCTAACCAGAGTTGCCCTCAGGCTTACAGATATTCTTTCTTTCTTCTTCAGGAAGAAATTCTTGATAGGAAAACGCTATGTATGAATTGAAGAAGCCTACTTTATAGTTTTCTTCTCTCTTCTAATGTTTTCCGTTGTCCTTAGGCAGTAGCCTGGTCATTCATTAATTCAATAATCATTTATCGAGCAGGGTGCTCTGTTGGGTGCTTTTAGAATGACAGATGGTCTCTACTCTGTGAAAATGTATAACGAAACAAGTATCTAGCTTTAACAGAAGGTAAATTTTATTAATGTCGTAAGGCAAGTACTAACAAAATTTGCTTTAGTTTGGGATTTCTGATTGTGGAAAGGGACAATTAAGGGGTTGTACTAAGGAACCAGTGGGCTCGTGGGACCCCAGGCACATTGGGTTCTCACCAGGAAGTAGAACTGAGAAATCCAAGCCCTGGGCAAGCAAGACAGCTTCAATTCACCTCAGGGCTCCCACCGAGGACATCAGTGCCTTTACTGTGCAAAAAACTTCATGCTTTAAAACTTACTTTATCTGATCTCTCTGCCGTTGACATTAGTGACCCACTTCCCTCTTCCGGAAATACTTTCTCCTCTTGGCTTTCAGGGACTGCTTTCTCCTGTCCTTTTCTCTACTTATGTGTCCCTAGAAGCTACGTCCTGCTGTGCCTGGCTCCTGGGTGCTGGTTTTCCAGTCTCTCCTCCTGCACCGTATTCTCGGAGGCGTTTCATCCACTCTGGCGGTTTGCACTACGTGCTGAAAACTCCCAAACTTGTACCTCGAGTTCAGCTTTTTCTCCTAAGCTCTTTGCTGCCCTCATTGCTTCTTGAACGTCTTACTGGCTCCTTAAATGTCTAAAATGACTCCCCATGCTGGCTCTCCACACAGAGGCCTCTGTTCCTCCCCCCCCACCCACCCTGCCCTGCTCCACGGTTCCCTCACGAGGCTCCGCAACTCGCTCTCCCGGGTGCTGTCCTGTCAGCCTCAACGGCTCCTGAGTGCCTGTCTGCCTTTCCCTCATTTCTGAGTAATTACCGTGTCCTCTCGTAAATCTGCCCATCTGTCTTACACCAGGGGCCCTCAAGCGTCACTACCCATCACAGTCACCTGGAGAGCTTGTTAAAACACGTGCCTACTGGGCTGCAGGAATCTCAGAAACCGGCACTTGACGAAGCTCCCCAGGTGATTCTGACCTGATGGCCTCAGAGAGCACCCCGCTGACCTGTGAGCTCCACAGGTGGAGGAAGGGGTGCATTTTAAGTCCAGTACCTTAGTGTTATCGTCGGTTGAACAATATGGAATTGTCTTCATGTGACCATTTTTTTTCATATGACCATTTTTGATCAATATGAAGGTGATTTTATTATTCAGCCAAATAATCGCTCAGTAAATATTTGTGAAATGAATGAGTCCTATTCCCCAGGTTTTGTGGTAACTACCAGGCTGGCCCTACCAGCCTGTGCTGTTTCAAGTTCCGTTCATCTACCATTTCCTGACCTGTACGTGAGGAGCCTGTATCGCATGGTCCCTGCTGTGCAGTCTTCCTGGAGCTTCCTCCTCCCGCCCGGTTTTCCCTGATCCCAGAAGTCAGCGTCTGGGCTCATATGCGCTCCCCATCTGCACGGACGGTCCCCCCTTCTGGGGTCTGCACATTCTTCTCTGGGACACCGCTTGTTTATAGCCACCGACTTTACTTCCTACGTTCTTTCTCTTTCAAAGTCTCAGCATCGAGTTGGAAGACGTGATGAAAACAACGTTTATGTTCCCAAATTCCTTCTATTTCTGGCACAGTGCTTTACAAGTAGCTCCCAGGTTGTCCCAGCTGTTGTCATTCAAACTGAGCAAATGACAAAGTGCACAGTTAGGAATAAACAGAACCAATAGGCAGAATCTTTATCTCATCCTGGGATCAAAAAAAATAGTTTCTAGGTAACCACAGCAGGGACACACGCGGTCACGTTCATGCCGTTCACGGGGCGTCTTTCCCCCGGATCTAATCTCAAACTCGGATATTTGCAGGGTCTTCTTAGAGTCACCATCTTTTCCCCAGCGAGCCTGGGTTCCTGTTCTTAGGGCAGCTTTTCCCTCTGTGTGTTTTCTCCAGCACTGCAAAAGTTCCTTTCCTTCCTGGGCTATATTATTATAGTACTCCTCCTGTTCTGATTTCTTACTTTCTGATTTCTTTAAAAAAAAAAAAAAATTTCTTTCACTTTATCTTCACTTAATGGGTGAAAAATAAAGTTGAGATCATGGAAAATAATAAGGTTAATTTTATTGTAGGATTTTTTTTTGAGACTTTCTCTCTTTCGATGTATGTGATTATCACATCTCAATTAACTTGAATGTTTGTTTAAATACAGCAGCTGCTCAGCCAGGAACTGAGATCTTTAACCTGCCAGCAGTCACCACCTCAGGTAAGATTCAAAAGACATTGTTTGCCAACAGGAAACTGGTACAGTAGCAGTCAGTCCAGCAAATAGGTATCGAATACCGACTGCATACAGGAAACTGCTCCAGGAAAGCTCATCGTTTAGTCAGGGAGGGAGGGAGTCAATGGCGGTAAATAATGAGTTGAGATTCAGTGAGTACTTGTTGAAAAGATAAATGAAGAAAGAGAGTCAAAACTATTAAAGAGCTAAAAAGAGAAGAAAGCCATCCTCGAGTAACTCTCACACAAGTGGGTGCCTGATTTAACAAAGAAAAACACATTGCCTGTGAGCTACGCTCGCTGGCCTTAGCCGGCCTCCATGTGGGCTCTGTGTTGTGGGCACCTTCCCAGGTGCTGCGTGTCCTGGGGGGGGCTCCTGTCTCCCGACCTGCCCTCGGAATCAGGCAGACCCGTCCTGCTCGTCTTTTGCAGGCTCCGTGAGCTCCCGAGGTCATTCCTTTGCTGACCCTGCCAGCAACCTCGGGCTGGAGGACATCATCCGGAAGGCGCTCATGGGGAGCTTTGAAGACAAAGTGGAGGACCACGGGGTCGCCATGCCCCAGCCCCTGGGGGGGGGTGCCTGGTGGTGCCGGCACCTCGGTGGCGACCAGCGGTGAGGCCCGGAGAGAGGAAGGGGACCCGTCACCTCATTCAGGTAAGGGGCTCATTTCCGTGCTCTTCTGCCGCCTTTCCCAAGAAAAAGCCAATTTGTACCCCAAGTTCTAACGGATCACTAAGATTTCATTTATGTGCTCAGAATCACCTCTGAAGGTTTTAGTTACTTAAACCAAGTCTTTTTTCTAACCTGCTCAGACATGTTAGTAATGTGAAATTTAAAAGGATGAAAATTTTTACCCAGAAAGTCATCCTTTTTGCTTGCATCTAGTCCTTATCTGTATACATACATTGCAATCGTAATACAAGTGCAATTTCATATTCTGCTCTTGAATCAAAGTAACTTACCATTGTAGTAAAAATGACAGGCTCAGTATAAAAGAATTTTAAGCCACAGAAAAGAGGGAAAGAAACCAGATCACATCGTCCAGAAAGCTAGTGGTGGTGTTTACATAAAAGGACAGCTTATTGGAATGAGATAATTGTATGCATCCTGTTAAAAGCAAGCACACAAGAACCAGGACTCTACTCTTTCTACATGTATATATAAGCTTTCTTCTTAATCCTTTATACCTTAAAAACTACCTGAAGGTCAGTAACATTTCAAGTTTAGTTTATTTTCCTGTTATGGTCAAACAGACGATCTCACTAAGGTTAAGAAAAAGATAAAGAGATTAGGGGTTTTAGTTATTTATTTTTACATATATATGTTAATTTTAGGACAATATGAATTTACTTCCTGCTCTAAAAGATGAGCCACTGTCTCCCATCTCTGCTCTAACCTTACGATTTTTATTGATTTTAAGTGTGTTTTAAGGTTGTAGTATTGGTGACTTACACAGTTAGTTATCCTGGTTACATAATCTATTATGGCGTTTCTTTCTGGTAAGGTTTTCACACCCTGTGTTCTCCGAAAGGCTGCTGTATCCTGAGGTGCGTGCTCGACAGTGTCTTCTTGCTGCCTTTATGTTTGAGACGGCAGTTTGGCAGGTTATGATACTCAGCACGTACTTTTCTCAAAACATCTCGTAGACACTGTTAGGCTTTTTTCTGGCATTCGTTGTTGTATAAAAAGTAAGACCAGATGTCTCCCCCACCACCACCTTTTTTTGGTGGTGACTCTCTGCCCAAAGAATCCTTTTTTTTTACCTCGATTTCAGTAAATTTATCATGAGTGTGTTAGTGCTCCTCACCCTGTTGCTCACAGGAGGGTGTTGCCCCTTCAGGTTGATATCTGCATTCAGGGAAATGTTCTACCAACTGTTCCTCTTAGTTATTTTCTCTTTCTTTTGGGCCCTCCATTTCAGAAAGTTACCTTTTTGCTGGATAGTTTTTGATCTCTGTATCTGTTAACCTTCTAATTATTTTAGTCATCTTGATCTTTTTCTGTTGCTTTTACTGCGAGTCTCTCAAATTTTTCCTTTGCCCTAATAATTCCCTTTCCCTCGTGTCTATTCTGACCCTTGCTGTTCTGTCTTTTGTTTCCTAAGCACTTTCGCCCCTTTCATTTTGGTTATCTATTCTTTGAGCTTTTCTTAAACTGGCTTCATGTATTCCGAAGTTTTCTCCAGTGTTTGAATCACGTTCCCTGCCCCTGCCCATTTCTTTATTATATTCTTTTCCTTATCACCAAGGATTTGCATTTCTTCTTTTTCCAGATAGTTGGAGGGGTCAAAGTTGCTTTCTGTTCCTTTTTTCTGTACCTCGCAGGACTGGGGGCAGGGTGAGACTGTTCTGCTAGGGCTGAGGAAAACATTTGCTGGTGACCTGGACTCTGATCTCTTCTGAGATCTTTTTCACGTTTTGTTCTAGAGCCCACTTGGGGCTTCCCTCTCCTGCGAACTCCTGCTGAGTTCATCAGCTGTACAGCCTGGAGCAGCAGAAAGGGCCCCCTTGACTTGTCAGGCTCTGCTGAGGTCCAGTAGTGCCCTGAAGGGGCTTCTGTTCTACAGTTTTATTCCTCCTCTGTAAACTGGTGGGGGAGGAGAAAGTGAGGATTTAAGATTTTTGTCAGCCAGCTTCCATTTCCTAAAGCAGTTTCTGTGCTCCAAGGCCAAGAAAGAAATGATGTTCCAGAAATGCTAGTCCCTTGATTACACGTTTCTGAGTTTATGGCATGAGGACATACCCCGCCCGTTTTGACTTTAGCTGCTGTGAGTACATTCTGGCTTTCTTTTAAATGTTACTTCTTTACTTCATTAGGCACTAGGGTTTGGATTCTTCATGCTACCACTTGGCTTCCTTCACTTAGCACTAGACCATCATGGGCATTTTGGTAGATTTTAATTACTAAATATGAGCAGTAATAATTTATTTCACTTTTAGGAGGAGTTTGCAAACCAAAGCTGATCAGCAAGTCAAACAGCAGGAAGTCGAAATCTCCTATCCCGGGGCAAGGCTACTTGGGAGCTGAACGGCCCTCCTCAGCCTCCTCTGTGCACTCGGAAGGGGACTACCACAGGCAGACGCCAGGCTGGGCCTGGGAGGACAGGCCTTCCTCCACAGGTAAGGAGCTGCTGGGAGTCCGAAAGCAGCCGACGTCAGTGCTTTGGTTAGCGCTGCTTCGAACACCGCTTCCATATTACAGCCTCATTAGGGGGTTCCACTGTCCAGAACAGAAGCGGAACGCGTATAACCTAACCCTCCTTCTCCCGCAGGCTCGACGCAGTTCCCCTACAACCCCCTGACCATGCGGATGCTCAGCAGCACGCCCCCTGCGCCCGTCGCCTGTGCGCCCGTCGCCTGTGCGCCCGCCTCTGCCAGCCCCGCCGCCCCTCACCAGCCGAGCAGGATCTGGGATCGGGAGCCGGCCCCGCTGCTCTCCGCGCAGTATGAGACGCTGTCCGACAGCGACTGACCTGCGGGAAGGGGTCCCGGGGCCCCCTGGGTGGGGGAGGGGCTCTAGTTTCTGGTGGTCTCAGTTTTAAGTGCAGGCCAAAAGCCTGCCCTCCTAGGACTTGTGCCCAGAGACTTTTCAGGAGAGCCTGGGCCACAGACGACGACGAAATGATGGAAGTTTATTTCAAGAGTCAAATGAGGGGAAAAGGCTGCCCTGATACAGGCAGTTCAGTGGATCATAATAATAGTGGAGGGTTGGAATGTAGAGTTTTTAAAAAGTGGATAATTCCTGTTCTTACATGTTTGTAAAGAAAATCATAATGTCTTTAAATCACTCTTCTGTAAATAGATGACCTTTTTGCAGTGTTTCCCCTCGCTCTAGTATCTCGTGTACTTATATTCAAATCAGCGCATCAGCTCTGGGGGTAATTTTTAAAAATCTCGTCTTTTTAATAACCTTTGCCTTCTAAACGACCTCACACAGCCCAGTTATACAATATTGGCTGTCACGGGCATTGTACTTTTATCCAATTTTGTTTCCTCCAAACTCAGATTCCCAGTGATGTTTAAAATCTTGTGATAAATGTTTAGATTTTTAACACAGACCCTGTCATAAAAATCTGTACGTTAACGTATTAGGGTCTAAAGGAGAAACAAAATTCTGCCATACTGTAAATTTCCAGTGCGGGCTTTAATTTTTTTTTTAAATTAGAAGCACTGAAAAAATAGTACTGCATGGGTATTGTTATAGTTCAGTTTTTAAGGTTTTAAAGGCTTATTTGAGGCATACCTCACTGTTATGCACACTGGTAATTAACCACGCCCAAGCACTCCTCCTCTCCTGCATTTGATGCAGCCCAGCAAAGCTTTTGTTCTGAAATAAATCTGACCGCCCTGTCCACTAGCTACAGTAGAGTACTTGTGATGTGAGCCTTTCGCTGTCCACTAGCTACAGTAGAGTACTTGTGATGTGAGCCTTTCGCTGTCTCAGGTTTCAAAGGAAAAACTTACACTTTCCTTTAGTTTGATAGCTATTATTGATTGAGAGTCAGAAGGTTACAATCTGTGGAGAACCTCGGTGTTTTAGGTTTGCTTTGTGCCGCATAACCTGGGCTCTCGTGGGGAGCAGCCAGTCCTTTCCCCTTCGTGCCACCCTGTGCTTACTTTCACTTTGATTCCTTGTGGGCAAGAGTTTGTCAGATGTTTTTATTTCACTGAATCTCAAGAAGCAAATAACTTAAAAGACTGAATTTTAAACCCATTATGGTACTAGAGGATCAGTCTTACCCTTCAATAATAATAATTGCTTGTTGAATTAAAAAATTTTTTTCATACAACTTTAACATAGCACTGAAGCATCCTTCCGTAGCACACGGATGCTAATGGTTTTGGGGGAATGCCACCGAGATAGAGGTCTCTCAGAAAGATAAAAACTAGCACTTTAAAGACTTTAAGTAGACCCGAGCTTTTAAACAAAAGTACTCAAAGCCTCTAAAGACAGCAGGTGTCCGACAACCACTGACTAAGCACCTCCTTTGTAGTGGAGGGGACCTTGGTGTCTAGTCCCCTTTTTATAGATGTGGATGCAGGTTCAGTACGTTGCCCACACAGTTAAATAAGCAACAAAGACAGGGCCACAGACCGACACCTGTCTGAAGCTAAGGGAACTGCGCACCTGCGTATGCTTGAGGTCCTCCAAGTAAGCTTTAGATCAGGTGTAGTGGTCAAATCCCTACTACTCGGAAAGCTGGTACGACTTTATAAATACTTTAAAAGTTTTAATGTGAATGAAAAACAGTAACTTAAGGTTTTTGCTTAAAGTTTTGTTTAGGTACTAGTAACATTTTAGATTTTAATTATTTGTCAACAGTCCCAAAGAGATGATGCTGGTATTTTTCTATGACTAGTTCTTGAGAACACGTCAGATCAGAGCCCTGTGCGTAACCTGTGCAGCTCCACTCAGGACCCAAAGGGGGCGGCTGTTGACCACTCACCCCTCCTCATCACAGTGCAAGTTGTTTTACTTCACCTGCCATCACCTGGAGAAGAGATCCCGCAACGGGAGACAAAACCCACGGTCCCGCCTCGGTTCAGAACAAGGGCAGGACGGAGTGCTGGCCTGCGGAGCGGGCAGACCGTGTGGGAGGTGGAGGCCCACCCGGCGTGACGTGACTTGGCCAAGTCAGCTGTGAACCGAGGCGGGATGCTGCGGGCTGAGACCCCAGGGTTCTGAAGCTACAGCCTGGCAAGTGACTTTTTTTTAGCACCCAGAACGAAGTTACAGTTCACAGAACTGTGACAGCCAGCCAGTGTCCACTGCGTGTTCATGATGAGAAGATTCGTAGTGCTTGAATGTGGGTGTGCTGGGTGATTCTATCTTAAAATATCCATGCCCTGAAAGCTCCAGTGAGATAGTTCAAGTTTTTATACTACTGTGAACAGTTCACCTTTGGATTCAGCCCCGTCAGTGGCAGGCCGGTCCTCCTCGTTTCGCTGCCTCAGTGCAGTGAACTGTAGTGACCGCGCCGCGTGCAGAGGAGCTTTCTGAAAACTCCCGCAGGTGTTCCGGGACCGGGAGCTGCATCAACGAGGAGGGTCAGAAATTCTCAGTAAAACCTAGAGCGAAAAACCTCCCTTTCAGTAACTCCCGCAACTGTGAGAAGGTAAAAACGTTCTCAATGCAGAAGGTGAGTAGTCGACAGTTTTTTAAAGTCACTAATAAATGAAGACTGGTTGCACTGAAACTCAATGTGAGTTAAAGTTTCTCTCTCCAGAGTCAGAGTTGAGTGATTAAAAGAATTAACTGGGTCGGAAAGTGGGAAGATGGATACATCCGCAATGTTAAGGTGATAGTTTTAGTCTAATCCCTGTATTTTTACGTTTATGAACTCTTTAGTAAATTATTTTTTGGTGAGAAACTCAAAGATTATGGAATACATACACTACTATTGCAGAGTGTCTAGTTTATTATGAAAGGATTCTCCCAGTATGTAAACAGGAACCCAACTGTCAGTTTATTTCCCTCCCCCCGCCCACCCCGCCCGCTGCCACCGCCACCAGCGTACCAGCAACAACAGGGTTCCTTCGTGGTACTTAGAAGAACCGCAGAACTGCTGGGGTGAAAACACCATCGGTGCCCGCTGTGTTGTGTACTTTACATATGCTGAGGCAGTGTGATAAAGCTCTCAACACAGCGGCCTATCCAGGTAAGGTCATCCACCAAATGCATGCTCCCAGGGCTGAGAGAGACTCTGACTACACACGAGGATACTGAGACCCAAACTCCAAAAGCCTGAGCTCGGGTCCAGGGCACTGGTTCCTCTACAGCACCAGTGGGATACGTCAGAACAACTGGGAAGCTTTCAACACTACACCTACAGGGCCCCACTCAGAGTCAGAGGGTTTGGGGACACCCATAACCGGGTGCAGAGGAGTGAATGCTCAGAGAGCAGGGACGCAGGGGGTCGTCACTCCTTGCCCTCCTTTTTTCACAGTGGTATATAACCAGATGATACATACAAAAACATACAGTTCGCTTTTATTTATAATCAAATGGGCACTATACTTTCAAGTGCCTAATTCCCACTTTAAAACTTCATGCTGCTGGCAAGCCAAGATACTACTTTTTTACGCATTAAATCCCACACCGGGCTTCAGGAGATAAATTATAAGAGAAAATAACTCACCGTCATCCCCCTTTGCCATGAGACCGGTAGCTCTGGTCTGCCAGGTGTTGATAAGAGAAGGCAGCAAATCATTGGACAAAAATCTTATGGGAGAGACGCCTGGCTGAAATGCCAGACCCCACCCCAGAGGGAAACTGGCCCCTCTTAATCTAGAGTTATTCTCGGACCAGCATGGACAGCACCTAACCAGCCATCTGCTGCAACGGAAAGCATTAACCGACACCCGTCGCAGAAGCAAAGTCAGGTGGCGGGGGGGGGGGGGGGGGGGGGGGGGAGCTTTCTTCGCAAAGCAAACGCGGCAGTGCACACAGTGTGTACAGCTTGTCCTCCAGCAAGGCTAAGTTGAGGGGACTTGAGTATCAAGGACAGAGGATTTAAGCCATTGATCAGGGTGCCACTGGGACTGGAATGAGAGGTGTTACCATAAATTCACTACAACAGAAAGGGGTCCAGAGCTCGGCAAGGCTACGACAAAGGTCTCCTTTTTCTTGACAGCCCAGCCAGCTCCTCCCTGATGCGCTGCACAGAGACCTCATCTCTTTTCAGCTCTGCTCGCTTCAGTGCTTCCTGGTAGATCTCTTCTGCTTGTGCATATCGTTCTAAAATAACCCGGAAAGAAGGAAGAATAAAGAAAATGTATGTTTCACCATGATTCTGAAAGAGATTTTGAAGAGAAAGCACAAGTGATGGGACAAGTCTAGTTCATGGCATGGGGCCTTGTTTCACCCCGTGACACCCGGGACCTCATGGAGCCCTTCGCCCACGGTGGTTCGGGTGAGAGACCTGTCGTTGCAGGTTTCTGAGCAGAATGGCAGAGTACGCCCATCAAGCTGCCGTGCCCTGTTGCACGAGCTCCGTGAGAGACAACGTTTAGAAACCCGTAAAGCACTACAGAAATAAGGTCCCACTGCAAACGTTTCCAACTCGATGTGCCTGATAGGCCAGCAGGGCAGGACTACAGGCGGGACGTGAGCTGGGCCCGACGGCGCCCCCCCTGCGTCTCTCCCCACTGGCCCGTCGGTTCAGGAGCATCCTGTCCTCGCTGCCCCCCTCAGCGCCACGCACAGGCTTCTGATCCACTGACACCCACCCCTCCCGAGGCCGGCCAGCCCAGCCCCGCGCTCCGCACCTCTGTGCATCAGGACCGCAGCCAGATTACTGAGCAGCACGTGGAGCTCAGGGTGCTCCACCTGTCTCGCCAGGTCTGACGCCCTCTGTGCGTGAACACAGGCCTCATCGGAGCGGCCCTGCGCATCCAGGCTGGTGGCCAGGTCACTCAGCAGCACGATGGTCTACACACGGGAGGAAACACAGGCAGCTGCTGCTTGCAAACACCTCCACAGCTCGGGAGTCAACGTGGAGTCTGACGAACTGTGGATACACTGAAGGGGTCGCCTTGCCTGGCAGTCCAGCAAAGGTCAGGGCATCAGCAAGTCAGGTGCATTGATCATTCACACTGCACAGCATCAGTCTGACCCTCTGGAAAATGATACAAGTCTAGACACTAGGTAACAGGGTGAATATTACTTATGAAGCTAACTAATTATCAAAGGAGAAGCAGCAAATGAAAAATAACAGCAAAAAGAAGTGACAGGATCTGATTCCCTTGTAGTCAAGGTTCAGCACCCTTGAGAGCTGGCCTCGGAGCCAAACTGCACTACGGTGTCGCGCCTATCTCCAGGAAGAGGAGACCCACCACCGCTCCTGGGAAAGTTCCCACCGAGTCTACAAAACGCTGTGGCGCTAAGGGCGGCGGGCCTCACCTCCTCCTGCACTTCAGGCCCGGTTCTAGTACCTCGTGATTCGAATTCCATATCTGACGTGGTCTTGTTTCTCAGTGATATCCCGTGAAGGGGGTGCTCTAAACCCCCGTTCCTGAAGATAATTCAGAGCCCAGTAACTTGCCCTGCTCATCTGCCCGCAGCCTTGGGACGTGTTTAGTCCAGTTAGAACTTTCACGTCCTAGGTTGGGGGTTACCAAGCATTCACAAAGTGACCCATTTCTTACCTCGTAAGACAAAACATGATTTCAATTCCATGTGTTTACCGTTCTAACAGGAGGCTCTGCATGCTGTGCTTAAATTCTATGTCAGTGGTTTTAAATTCTGTTTAATGCGGTCCCACCGTCCTTTTCCCCCTACGTTCCCCTGGCATTTTATGGGTGGGGCTCAGGAGAGGATCTGCGTGTGTTAACCTGTTCCTCATAAGATTTTCATAGGATTCAGTACCCAAAATACCGTGCTGTGCAAACCAATCCTCACGTAAGCCCTGCTGGGCAGACCCAGTAAACTCAACAGCAGCCTCAAATCCTTCTAGAAACAAGCAGTTGGGCGCAGGGGAGGGGTGGTCGGGCACGAGGAGGGGGATGTACCTGGGCCACCTGCTGACTATCTGTCCCCATTTCGTATTTCTGGATTCTGAAAGTTTTGTCTTACAGTCCTGTTTCTCTCCCTTACCTGTGGGTGTCTTTCTCCTAGTATTTCTTCAGAAATCTGCAAAGCTTTTTCATACATCCTTTGTGCCTGTGATGGCTGCTTGGAGAACAGAAGGTAGCGGGCATAGGTGTCTAGGCACATGCCCAAGAGGAGGTGGGTGTTGGCTTTCTCTTCCACTAGGAAGGAAATAAGAGCAGTGCTGGGATATAACCAGTACAGTACAGAGAATGAGGCAGAGACGTGGCCAACCTGCCCTGATCATTTTTCTTATTACCAAGACTCACACTGATTGTTTCACATCACTAAAGAAGTACTCCTAACCTTGTACTTTGTTACACAAAGGTGACAATTCAGGTGGATTAACATCTAAACTGGCTCCTGGACCCACCTGTGTGTGCTGGGGAAGGGGTGGGGCGTCTCCACACCAACAAGCAGTTGGTCACCAGCAGGGTATCTAAGAATCCAACTAAATTCTGACACCATCCACCCAGAGTCCACAGGCTAACCCCCTCCCCCGACTTCAGACGCAAGTCCGGGTCGTCACCTGTGCTTGTGAAACAACTGGCTGTAAATCACAGGTTCCCCAGGACTCCCTCCCTCGGGTTCAATTTGTTAGCTAGAGTGGCTCACAGATTACTAGATCACCGGTTTATAAAAGGCCGTAACTCGGGAACAGCCCGATGGAAGAGGCACAGGGCAAGGTGTGTGGGAAGGGGCCAGGCGCCACTGCCCCAGCACCAGCCCAAATCCCATCCTTTGGGATGCTGATGGCGGCTTCATTACAGAGGCACAACTGATTCCATCACTGGCCACTGATTCACCTTCCAATCCCTCTCCCCTCCCTGGAGGTCAGGGCTAAGACTGAAGGTTCCAACCCTCTAATCACAAGGTTGGCTCCACCTGCAACCAGCCCGTCCTTAGGTGCCGCCCAAGTCACCTCATTAACATAACAAAAGACACTTAAAATCACTCCCAACACTTAGGAAATTCCAAGGATTTGGGAAACTATGAATAAAGACCAAATCTTTTTCGTCATCTGAATGACCAAATACGTATTTCTTATAAAACACAATACTGCAATATCCAATTAAATGATGTCTGAGTCCACACTTGGTTTCAAATTTTAATCTAATAATATTTAGCAGAACCAGGTGAAGATAAACTCAAAGAAGAATAAGTTAACAAGAAAAAGTCTAGGGCCAATGAAAAAGTTTTCAGGTATGAAAACAGCACTACAGAAAGGAACCAGAGAACACTCAGAATCCTGAAATGGGAAGTCACAAGCCAAATTTAAAGAACAGCTAATCCATTTTTTGAAGAACAGTAAAAGGCTGCAGATACGGCACCTCCCAACACACGCAAGAACTGACCACACAACGTCTGAAAAAGAACAAACTTCAAACACCTAATGCCGTGTGAGAAGAACCAGAGAACAGACCTAGGGACCAGTAACTGAAAGCAACCTACACAAGTAAAGACTCAGGAGAGATGATACCAAAAAATGTGGAAATGGTGATGAACTAGATCAAAGGAAATTTTGCAAACAGCTCAGCTGCAAGTAAATGTTTACACAAAGGACTTGAAAAAGAGGTTCCCTCAGATAATCTTCTGTAACACAATTATTAGACACCCAAATGAAAGGGTTCAGACGGGTTTCTTTACCAGCAAAGGTATTCACACCAAAATACCTTTCCTTCCAGATCATCAAAGTTTCAGAAAACTTACAAATGGGATAGAGAATTTAAAGACTATGTTACCAAGTAACAGTATGACCAATTACTGAAGAGACAGTTTACATAAAACAATGCAAGTAAAAATACCTACTGAAATAATATCTGAAGGTAAAAGTGAAAAAAAAATGTTTTTCTTCAGGTAGAAGTCCAAAGTTATTACTTTGGCCTAGTTATATACAAAAGGTAATGATAATCATTTTCTACAAAAGGTAATGATAATCATTTTCTTAAAATCAAATTAGGAGTAGTTTTAAATAGATCACCTTACAAATTTATTTTCAAAAATATAGATGAAAATTATTTTTATAAATATAGAAAGTATATAAAAGTTTATGGATAAATATAACCAATATAAAAAAGCAAAACGTAAGATGGCACCAAATAAATACCACATGTAAAGATACCATATTTCTCCATTAAAAGGAAATGTTGAAACGAAAAAATATATCTCACTATGAGCACTCTTTTTAGAATGCTGAGCAAAAGCTTATAAAATCAGCAGCAGTTTAAGATCCACACTATTGGGAGATAATGTAATGGACAAAGGTCCAGATAAAGACAGACAAACCACTGTGCTCTCTTCACTTACTAACAAAATAACAAAGGTCCAAGGAGATAAGCAATTTGTAACAGACTGAGAATATACAGATGCACTAAAATCCGTGTTCTTGGAGAACATTTAAAAACAAAAATATTTACCAAAAAACAATGTATAAATTAATTATTCCAATTCTGGAAACTGTATGTTTCAAACGTGACTACTGAATCATATTTCTGCAATGTGTGTTAATAATTCTCTTTAGATATTTCTATTTAGATATTAAGCATGCTCTTTTTACATTTTACAATTAGAAAATATGTTCAACACTATAACTCAAAAGTACAAGGATAAAGTGACAATTCTAGTAGAAAATTACCCCTCATATCTGTAATGGAAATTAAACTAGAATGGCAGAAAAGATAGTAAAGCTTTTTAGAAAGAATAACTGATGAGGTAAAATTTTAGCTGTAATATTTTGTCACTGTTAAGAAGAAAAATACATTTTAAATTCGTAGCACATTCAAATCGTACTAACAAAAATATGAAGAAAAATTTTAAACAATATACTTCTCTAAAAATAGGACCAAGGGAGAAATAAAAAGACTCCATAATAAAACCTTTAGCACACTGCCAAGTTAAAAGTTCATACCTTTAGTAAAGTACCAAAAAGAGTTCCTCTTCTAACTAATAACAATTAAAACATGGTTCTTTGAAATATTAATATAAACACTGTTAGAAATTAGACAAGAACAAATCAGATAACCTAATAACAGCTGAGAAATAAATTGGGATCGTTTATACAGAGCTTCCCCCAACGGATTACTGGAATCTGAAGGGGAGGGAAGCATACTTATTTCTTCAAACTTTAGTTGTAAATAGTTCTTTTCCACAAATTATTCCTAGGAGAAAAAGATGAGCTACCTAAAATCAGTCTATGAAACAAACAAGATTCATCACAGAAATCTGTGCTCAAAATATAAGCAAACTGAACTCTCAAATGCACAAAGGATAAATGCACCAAGCAGTTTTTGCTCCAGGAATACCAAGAATGGCTCAATCTACTTAACGCATCAGTGTATCGAGGTAGGCTTGCATAAAGGCAGACTAAAAGGAGCTTGGTAAGTTACTGGAACAATTATATGCACCCAGAAAAACAGGAATAGGGCCTCCCCATCAGTAAGAAAAAGAGCATTTTGAATTTAAGAAAACGTGAGCACAGGCATCTAGTTCCCCCACCCACTACCAATAATAATCTAGGAAAGTCTACAGGGTCTCTGAACCTAAAGGTATTTGCCACCCATGTTCAAGGAACATCCTAGAATTTCTGCTAAGCTGAATCTCTCATTACGTAACCGATTACCCCATCGGCACTTCCTGAGACCACTAATGGCACCAGTGGAAGGAGTTTTTGGTTCCAGTAACATGACTGATAATCTGAAAACCCTTCTGGTTCAAATATTAGATTATAACGAATATCCTTTTACATGTACAGCTAGCTGAGTTCCCGAGAAGGAAATCCCAAGGGCCAGAAATTAGAAATAAGCTAAAACCCAAAGTGGAAAGCATGTGTGTTGATGCAGGAGAAGCCCAGTTCTGGTTGGTTCTGTGGGGGGCCTGAGTGTCTCTGAATCCAGAATTGGATTCTTCACCTTGTGTAGAACAGAGAACTAGATGTGAAGCCCCTGCATAAAACCAGGATGTTCCCCAGAGGCTGCAAGAGAAGCCTGAATGGCCAAGCCGGGATCTAGAAGGGAACAATGACTGCACGGAAAGCTGTATCACAGGCCTGTGCACACGCAGTGTGATGTCTAAATCTACATCATCCATTTAGGCTCGGACCCGAGTGCCCGGAAGAAACAAACAAAACCAGCCTGGAGACTCATTTCTTGAACCCCGCTGAAGATGAATTTATAACCCCAAGTATGTAAGCATGAAGATGCATCAGAAATGGAAATGAGCAGACAATAAAAAGGAGGTCTTCCCCTCAAGATAACTGAGTGATCCCAGACTATAAACTAAGTAGGGCCAAATGCTGACTCAGACGTCAGGTATGCTCCACCTTGGGGCCTTGCACTGGCCCCACCTCTGCCTGTAACTTGCCTCCCTCAGCGATGACCACTTGGCTTACTCCCTCCCATGCTCCAGGCTTCTTACCAGTTGGGCCTTTCCCGACCCCTCTATAAAATACTGTACTGCCCCACGTCTCCCCTAAATACATATTTCCTCATAAACTTATCTGTGTAGCCCTTTATCATCTTTGGATATGTTATTAAGTTAGTGGATCGTCTTTATTGTGTGTGTTTCCTTCACTAGAAATTGAGGAGGTGTCCTTCAGGCTTTATTTACAGCTGTACCTCAGTGCCTAGTAATACGCTGGCATGTCACAGGCATTCAATCAGTTCTTTCTTGACTGACTGGTTGAATGAATGAACATATATAAAAAGAAATGACTAGAAACATGAAGGTACTGAACTAAATATGGAAGATACAATAAAACTAAAAGTTTTAATTACAGAAGTAACAACACAACACTGCATATATCTATGAAAGTTCAGTACAGAGATGTCATTACAAACCAGTGAGAATCGGATGCACTAATAAAACAGTCCTGAGCTAAAATCCGTGCTTGAGGGAGGAAAGAATCATATCATTACCTCACACCACATTACAAATAAATTCCACATAATTGAAGACTAAATGTAAAAAAGCCAAATATTTAGAAGACACTATCTTTCTGACCTTAGAAGAGTGAAGGATTTTATTAAACAAGACTCAGAAAACACAACTATAAAGGAAAATATCAAAAGATTCTATTACATTCAGTAGAATTAATCAATCTCTGTCAAATGCCCTAAAGTGCAAAGACATGGTCACAAAGAGATAATGTAACCAACAAAATAGATGCTCAAAAAAAGATGCTCAAAGACATTAAGCTGAGAACTCTTTACATATCATTCAGAAAAAGACAACCCTTCCAAAAAATAAGCAAAGGGGATAAAGAGACAGTTTTCAGAACAGGAAATCTGAATGGCCAATAAATACATGAAAAGATGTTCTGTATCTCACTAGTAATCAGAGAAACATGCACTGAAACCACAATGACACTCCACCAGATCCACCAGATCATCCAAAAATTTAAGTCCAATAATAACAAAGATATAGAGCAACAAGAATGCTAACACACTGCCACTGAAAATGTAAACCAGTAAAAGCACTGATAAGCGATTTGGTAATGTCTAGTATTGGCACCCCAGCAATTCCACTCCTAGGTGTACCCCTAGGGAACATCCTGCATGTGTGCAGAGACACAGGTCCAAGCATTATTTTCTACAGCAAAACAGGTAGAACCTACATGTCCATCAACAGAAGAAGTGAGTACATGCCGACAATGGGGTGTCAGGGCCACCCCTAGCTGTATCCCTCCTTTCCAGGATGGAAAAAAAGCACAACCTCACCCCGCACCCCCACCCCAGGGACTAAGTAAAGAAAGTCATCCCTTCTGGACAGACAGACAGCGTGGCAAGCGAACAGGGCCTTTATGTCAAAAAACCCTGATGCTTTAAGTATCAATGTGGATAAATCTCTGCAATATGATAAGTGAAAAATAAACTGCAGAAACAATTGTACAGTATGATGCCATTCATAAAAAGTTTAAAAACATATTAGTCCATAAAAAGTTTAAAAACAGGGCTTCCCTCCCTGGTGGCACAGTGGTTGAGAGTCCGCCTGCCGATGCGGGGGACATGGGTTTATGCCCCGGTCCGGGAAGATCCCACATGCCGCGGAGCGGCTGGGCCCGTGGGCCGTGGCCACTGAGCCTGCGCGTCCAGAGCCTGTGCTCCGCAACGGGAGAGGCCGCAGCAGTGAGAGGTCCGCGTGCCGCAAAAAAAAAAAACCAAACAAACAAACAAAAAAAGTCCCACTAGATCTAAAATTCCAGATCACAGAGAAAAAACAAGTGGGGAGAGGTAGGAGAATGTTAAATTGTAGTCACCTCATCTTACAGAAGAAACTGAAAAGAGAATTTTTTTTCTGAGTCAAATATGTCTTTTAGAAATTTTTAGGTTACCCTTTAATAGAACTGGAGACCATAGATGTACCTTCCTTTCAAAATATAAATGGAGGTTTAGTGAGAAAATCGTCCCTATAAGAGGGACTTGAAGGGACTTCCCTGGTGGCGCAGTGGTTAAGAATCCTCCTGCCAATGCAAAGGACATGGGCTCGAGCCCTGGTCCAGGAAGATCCCACATGCCGTGGAGCAACTAAGCCCGTCCGCCGCAACTACTGAGCCTGTGCTCTAGAGCCTGTGTGCCATAACTACTGAGCCTGTGTGCTGCAACTACTGAAGCCCATGCGCCTAGAGCCCATGCTCTGCGACAAGAGAAGCCACTGCAATGAGAAGCCTGTGCACCGCAACAAAGAGTAGCCCCTGCTTGCCGCAACTACAGAAAGCCCGTGCACAGCAACGAAGACCCAAACGCGGCCAAAAATAAATAAATAAATTTATTTTTTAAAAAAAGAGGGACTTGAAAATATAAGAAATAACAAAAATGGAAAGTTTTTAATGTAAAAAATTAGACCAAATATCACTTTCAATTCTAACTTTAAATAGGTTTTAAGATTCTCTACCACAAGACAACAATACACAGATTAGGTTAAAAAAATCCAAACACAGCCTTCTACAAAACACATACTGAAAACAAAATTACTCAGAAAGTTTAAGAGTAAGATACAGTCAACAATGTAAAACTAAAGTTTGTGACAAATACCTTAAGTAGGAAAAAAAGAATCACTTTTCTGATGAAAGGATAATTCACAATGAAGATATATATATCTGGGGCTCTAAACAGCATAGAAATATGTATAAAGAAAAAACTCACAAAAACAAAAGTTCTGCCTAGAACTAGACAGAAACAGAAGACCTGAACGGCACTGTAAACCAACTAGACCTGACAGATGTCTACAGAGCACATCTCCCAGCGGCTAAGGGACGTACTCTTCTCAAATGCATATGCAGCAATCCCCGGAACAAGCCACGGACCAGGCCATGAAACAAGTCTCAGTAAAATGTAAAAGGACTGAAATCATACAAAGCATGTTCTTTGACCATAATGGAATGAACTTAAAAATCAACAACAGAAGGAAATTTTGGAAATTCACAAATATATGGAAATTAATCAACACACTCCAAAATATCCAAAAGATCAGAGAAGAAATCACAAGAAAAATTTTAAAATATTTTGAGATACATGAAAATAAAAACACAACATACCAAAATTTATGGGATGCAGCTAACACAGTAGAGGGAAATGTATAGCTTGTAAATGCCTACATTAGGAAAGATCTTGAATCAACAACCTAATCTTCTACCTAAGAAACTAGAAAAAGAGCAAAATAAACCCCACAGCAAGCAGGAGAGATACAAAAGATCAGAGTGGAAATAAGGGAGGTAGAAAACAACAAAAAAATTAGAGAAAATGAAACCAAAAGGTGGCTCTTTGACACGGTCAACAAAATCGACAAAAAACAGGAGAAACTATGAATAAAAGAGTCAGGGAGGCCCTTCATAATTAAGAGTGGTAAACACAGAGGAGATAAACCATTTAATAAACTAGGTTAACAGATGCACCACATTCCAGCAGACTCCTTCAAAGTCCTCAGTGAGTCCCAGTCTCAATCCTAGAGCACGTAATCCCCATAACAACGCTGTAAGGCACATTCTGTTTTTTTATTGTATGGATGAGGAAACTGAGGAGGGGATAAGTAACTTGTCTAGTCCCACTGCTGTTCTAAGTGGAAAAGCCAGAATTCCAACCAGGTGCCAGACTTCAGGCACTCCTGAAACCAAATATGCCACCAGAAATACTTCAGCTCTCCAGGAGTGTTTTACTTAAACTATGAAAATGAATGAAACTCTCATCTCAAGGAGAAGAGGAAGGCATCAGTGGGAAAACTCTCTTAAAAAAAGGAAATAAATCCACAAAATTAAAAACTGGGAAAGGAATATGATCCTGAATACATAACAGAATATTGTTAAGTTACGCTTTACAAATATAATTCCTAAGTAAGTTTCTTCCAGGAAAATACAGGTCTCCAAAATTCTTTCACCCACGCATTCACTTATTCAACAGGTATTTATTTAAGCTGTGGTCTTGGCACTGTCCTAGGTACTGAAATCAACTCAAGAAAATGGAAGAAACTTAAATGTATAAGTAACGGAAGAAAGAAGAACAAAAGCTGCCAGAGAATCAACTCTAAAGGAGATCTGAGCCATGTGGTTTCGTAGATCCTACAACTTCCAAGGACTAGATCACTACCATGTAATACCCCACACCTATTCCAGAAAACACAGAAAGCATGCCAGTTCATTTTATCACATTAATACAATCCTGCGATGAGAAGCTCAAGAAACACACTATGGATCTCACAAAACAAAATAAATGTGGAAGTCTAAATAAAACATGAGCATCAACTATTACCCAGCAGCACACCGAGCAATTAACCAGTTACCGGCAAGCCTGACGTGCTCCACACGTAATAATACATCTGCTCACACGGTCTTGCACCAAATCAGATACAAGACAAAGTTGTCCAGCACCGCTGTTACTTAATGTTCTGAGGTTATGGCCAATGAACTACATTTAGTAAGGGGAGGGAGTAGGGACACAGAAGTACAACTATCTGAGAAAAGACAATTATCATGACCTCCCAAATCTCTAATTACATATCTGGAAATAGTGTGAATATCAACTCAAAAGCAAATAGTTTAGTAAGGTGTCCATTTAGAATCAAATGTAACAAAACAGCTGTCAGATCTACCTGAAAAGATCTGTAAGGAGAAGCAGACCACGTCCCTGAATGGGAAGACGGCGGCGTGACGAGAGCAGAGCTGCCGCTGGTCTCAGCCACTTTCCTCACGTGATTCAAGCAGACGGGGTTCCGAACCTCTGTTAGGAATGGATCCTGATCAGTTTTAGCCAATCACGCTGATGCCACTTCTCTTGCCAAGGACTGGGTTAGAAATGCCACGTAACCCAATCTGGCCAGCAAGCAGGAAGCAAGCATAAATCTAGGTGGGGACTTCTAGGAAAAATTACCTTGGTTCTAAGAGAAACATGCAAGAAGTGGACACTGTCATTTCTGGATGAGATTCCTGGGATCTGACGGTCACTTTTCAACCACAAGGAAAGTGTGACATGAAAGCCAGCACACTGAGAGTGTCAGTGAGGATGGATGGGGAGACCACATCCCTCAGGACCTCCGTGAGCCATAAAGCCCCGCCCCCTTTCACTAAACCACCAGTCACATGACATAACAGCGTCCTCACGGCTACACTTAATTTAGTTGAAATTTTTTGCTATTTGTATTCAAGTGCTAACTTATTCTGAAGGCAACCTCCCCAAACTAATTTATAAACATAACACAAATCTAACAATTCATTCTCAACGCACTTTGGGGAGCGAACAAAAAGATCTAAAATTCACATGAAAAACATCTAAAATTCATATGGAAATTGAGTGAAAACCAAATGGGAAAAAATTTTGCAAAAGAAGTATGTGTGAGACCAGTATCACCATGTAACTCAAATGATATCACCTAATTCAGTCAACATATACTGTTATGAGTCATCAGATGAATAAATCAGAATGGAAAACCTTAAAAGAGACCCAAGTATATATTAATTAACATAAGCACATAATGATGATAGATTACTACCTTTAAGAAAGCAGTTACCAGGGGCTTCCCCGGTGGCGCAGTGGTTAAGAACCTGCCTGCCAATGTAGGGGACACGGGTTCGAGCCCTGGTCCGGGAAGATCCCACATGCCACAGAGCAACTAAGCCCGTGCGCCACAACTACTGAGCCTGTGCTCTAGAGCCCGCGAGCCACAGCTACTGAAGCCCGTGTGCCTAGAGCCCGTGCTCTGCAACAAGAGAAGCCACCGCAATGAGAAGCCTGCACACCACAACGAAGAGTAGCCCCCGCTCGCCGCAACTAGAGAAAGCCAACGCGCAGCAACGAAGACCCAATGCAGCCAAAAATAAATAAATAAATTTATAAAAAAAAAAAGAGAGCCAATTTTAAAAAAATCAGGTTACAAAGAAGTCATGTACAGTGTGACTCCTCATTTGCTTATTAAAATGTAAATAGCTAGAGGAAAACAAGCCTAGAAAGACATGCACCAAAAAACAGGAATTCTTATTTTTTTTTTTGCGGTACGCAGGCCTCTCACTGCTGTGGCCTCTCCCGTTGCGGAGCACAGGCTCCGGACACGCAGGCTCAGCGGCCATGGCTCACGGGCCCAGCCGCTCCGCAGCATGTGGGATCTTCCCAGACCGGGGCGCGAACCCGTGTCCCCTGCATCGGCAGGCGGACTCTCAACCACTGCGCCACCAGGGAAGCCCTAAGCAGGAGTTCTTAATACAATTATAAGTGATTTTTATTTTCTTCTTAACGTTGTCTGAAATTTTCTTCAACACCCTTGTATTGCTTTTGGAGTCAGAAAAGACTGCTTATACTCTGAAGCAACTGTCTACAGTCAATGTATAAGTGAAACATAGCAAGGATGTGGATAGTTCAAAAGTGACTTATTTGACAGCTAGAACTTGTTTTTACATCTTTTGTGAATTTCTTCAAAGCACTTCCATACTGCACTGACATTTGTCAGTGTTTGCTGGGCCTTTTGCCCTTTTGCTCAGCAATTATTACTGAGCCTCTATTATGTAGCAGGCACTACTCTAGGTCCTAGGGATTCAGCAGTGAACAAAACAGATGAAGGCTCTTTCCCTCTTTGATAGGGAAGACAGACACTAAAAACGCTTGAACAAAAATGAACTTTAGTAGCGATACAAGCACACAACACACACACACCTACTTCCCAGGGTGACGAAGCAGAGGAGGAGAGAGGTTCAGAATGCGCACAGGTGGGAAGACTGGCTGGCAGGCTGGCCTCCTGAGCAGAGGCCTGGGTGAAGGCCACTGGCCATGGAGACAAGAGCAGGCACGGGGCCCCGAGGTGGCACTGAGCTGGGAACGTACGACAGTGAGAAAAGAGCCGGGTGGCGAAGGTGGAAGGATGGTGTCAAACAGGTGGGGGGATGGGGGGGCAGTAAATCCTCTGCGGGAATGAAGGGAAGCACGACAAGCTGTGGGGAGACGATTACAGGAGTCCAGGCGAGAAGCAATGACAGCCTGGACCAGAGCGGCAGGGCAAGAGGCTGAGACGGCTGTGATGTGGATGCATTTTGATGGCTGATTCAGTACAACTTGCTGGTGAATTACACTTAGGGAATGAGGAAGAAATCACAGATGATGCTTAGGTTCTTGGCCAAAGCACCGGGTGGATGGTGGTGCCATTTACAAAACAGGCTGCCTCGTGAGAAACCAGTTTGTGAGGGGTAGAAACCAAGTGACCCATTTCGGCGGGGAGGGGCACTACAGGGGTAGGGAGTGAGAGGTACAAACTATTCGGCACAAAATAAGCCACAAGGATACACTGTACGACTGTAAAACATGGGGAACATATAGCAAATATTTTATAATAACTACAAATGGAGTATAACCTTTGAAAACTGTGAATCACTATACTGTACGCCTGTAACATAATATTAGACATTAACTATATGTCAACAATAAAAAAGTTAAATCAACACAGGAAAAAAAAAAGAGAGACCCATTTCAAACACGTTAAGCGTGAGGTGACCATTAAGCATTCAGGTCAGGGTGTCAGGTAGAGCATCTAACCCATGAGTCTGCAGCTCACGTACAGGCTGGGGCTGAAGATGTAAAACTGGTATTTAAATGTATGGGACTAACTGCTGTCTCCTAGGGTGTGAGGGCAGAGAGAAAAGGGAAGTGGGCTGAAGACAGCCCTGAGGCCCGCTACCTTTACAGGTGACCCAGGGAGGGCAAGGGACCAGTGAGGTGTCCCAGAACCAAGCGAATGAAGGGTTTCCAGTAGGAGACAGTGACCACCTGGGTTGAGCTGCTAGTAAGTAGAGCTGGTAAGATAAGGATTGAGAACTGGTGACCTTAATAAGGGGGCTTCAGTGGAGTATGAAGGAGGAAAACTGAGTTATGTTCAACGGAGAACTGGAAGACCCGTGACTACAGAAAACTCTTTGAAGCCATATGTACTGCTTTAGGGACAACAGAGTTGGCCGCTGTATCTCTAGCATCATGCTAGCTCTAGGCAAAGAGGAAGTGTGAAATCAGAGCTACTGAATGAATGTCAAATCTGAAAATTCCCAACACTTCAACCCACATTAAGAAACCCGAATGCATATGAAAAGATGCTCAACATCATTAGAGAAATGCACATCAAAACTACAATGAGGTACCTACCACCTCACACCAGTCAGAATGGCCATCATTAAAAAGTCTACAAATAAATGCTGGAGAGGGTGTGGGAAAAGGGAACCCTCCTACACTCCTGGTGGGAATGTAAGTTGGTGCAGCCATTGTGGAGAACAGTACGGAGATTCCTCAGAAAACTAAAAACAGAGTTGCTACATGATCCAGCAATCCCACTCCTGGGCATATATGCAGACAAAACTATAATTCAAAAAGACACACGCACCCCTCTGTTCACAGCACTATTCACAATAGCCAAGACATGGAAACAACCTAAATGTCCATTGACAGATGAATGGATAAAGGAGATGTGGTAGATATACACAATGGAATACTACTCACCCATAACAAAGAATGAAATAACGCCATTTGCAGCAACATGGATGGACCCAGAGATGATCATACTAAGTGAAGTCAGTCAGAAAGAGAAAGACAAACGTCATGATACCACTTACATGTGGGATCTAAAATCTGACACAAATGAACTTATCTGTGAAATAGAAACAGACTCCTGGTTGCCAAGGAGAGGGGGCTGGGGGGAGGGACGGACTGGGAGTGTGGGGCTGGCAGATGCAAACTATTACATTTAGATGGATAAACAACAAGGTCCTACTGTATAGCACAGCAAACTATACCCAATCTCCTGGGATAAACCATAATGGAAAAGAATATTAAAAAAGAATGTCT
>NW_021703786.1:39689573-39809718 GCF_005190385.1 Monodon monoceros | reverse complement strand
GGAGGGAGGGAGGGAGGGAGGGAGGGAGGGACCCGAATGGCTGAGAGCCAGTGTCCCGCCCACCCCATTCTGTTCCCAGCATGACTCTTCATGCTCTTCCCTCTGTGATGAGGACAGACAGACAAAACATGAGCTTCACTTCCTTTCTCATAGCTGGTGGACACTGGGGACCAAAGGTACTTAATTAGCATTGTGACTGGTAGCTGAACCAAGAGACAAGAGAAAAAACTTCCCTTTCTGCTCCCCAATTTTCCAGAGATGATATATAATAAAGATCAACAGATATATTATGAAGATGTTACCACGGGGTTAAAAAAAAAACAACCACCACCAGTGGTCAAGTCATTTAAAGAAAATATCTAATTCCAAACCCTCTGAGACCTTAGAAAACAGCCTCCAAAATGAGTAACTCTCCAAAATGAGTAACTCTCCCCCCAATTCAGATACCTTTCTGCTTCCTTTACCACAGCTGAAGAGTGAAGCCCTTTGTGGCAAAAAAAGGCAACTGTCCAAAAATAGTCAGGTTTCCCTACCTGACAAAGTGTCTTCTGATAATTCCTTTTGTCTTTCAATTTTTTCCTCTAGAGTTGAAATGCAGAATTCATAACCAGCAAGAGCCAGTTCCTGTCTGTAAAGCAAAGAGCATCAACCAGCTGCATACCTTTCACAAAGTGCTCTTCTGTCCTCATCTCTCCAGCTCAGGTTTACATTGTCAAGTGTAAGACGGGAAGAGGGAATTTTGTTTAAAGTCTCTAAGAGGTGTCAATCTGCCCTTTCTCAAGAGTTTGGGTTTTTTTTGGTCACCTAATTAACGTTAACTTAAGACAGAGTTTCAATAACCGACATGACCAGCCGTTCCCTCACCTCCCACTAACACAGTTCAGAGGGGTCAGCTCCTCCACGTGTGAGAGCCTTACCCTTGCTCAAAGTGATACACTACCAAGGGAGGTGAGGGCCCCCGGCAGTGAGGATTCTAACTGCTGACCTCACTCAGTTTCTGGAGGTCTGTTAGCTCTACACTTCTCCCAAGCTGCAGGTCTTTGATGCAAGTTTCTTTTACAGAAAGGGAACTCCTAGCTAGGGCACTAGAAGGCATTTAGCCCCACTCTCAGGACCTCAGTCAACTGGAGAGGACACCCAGGCAGCAGGGAGACTGACTCTGGACAGAACAAGGGTCATCTGCTGGTTTCTACAGAGATGCACAGAAACACGACATAAACTCCGTCTCCATCCACAAGCTCAGCCCTGGTTTCTGCTCTTCCATTTTGGCTCCTAGCTTCTCACCACAGGTGGCACTACCAAGCTCACCTCTTCTCTCGTGCTTTGCCAGATGACCCCACTGTTCTGCTGTTCTCAGAAGAACCAAACCTTGGCAGGAGGGACCCTATCCGATCAGGGCACGGAACGGGGGAGGCTGCCCACAAGGCATCCTGAGTCACAGCAAAATGTCTACCAACGACCCCTCCCAACTTGTATCAGCCTTTCTCAGCCTCAGGGCCTGATCCTGGTCTCATGCGTTTCTTAACAAATCAAAATGAAAAAACACTTTTGAGTAACTTGCAGGCGAACTACTAGTGGGGACTACGCAGCTTTCACCTCGTAGGAGGCCACGGGCGTGCCTTACCCTCCGCCGTCACTATCTCTGGGCTGCTTCTTGCCCTGGGAGCTCACGCCCCACCCGTAGCTAGTCCTGTTGCCCAACCAAATGCCAGGAGACAGACTGGGTCCCGCTGAGAATGAAGGAGCTGCTGACTAGAGCAATTCCAAACTTCTGGTACCCAACTTCTGCAGCAACGATAAAGCAAAGGAAAAGCCAGGCTTACTCAGGTCTTTCCTTAAATTTACCCCAAAATATAACTCTCTAGAGGAGCTCTTTGCTTACATCCTAGGGTTTCTTCTTTGAACCCCACCTAGAGAAGGAAGGTACCAGGCCTCTCTCATCCGCAGCACACACCCGGATTGTCCCCTAAAGCCTCTCCTGTGTACCCGCAGACTCCTCCTCCTTTGTAACAACTCAGGCTCATCTAACACTTTTAACTCAGCACTGCTTTCTGGTCCCACCTGCAGGTCTCTCCTCCACTCCTGGGTATTGCTTCCTAAAACCTAGCTACCAGATCATCTCTATGGGCTTTAAAAGCTGCCCGCTGAGCCAGCCACTAAGACATTCCCACAGCAACTCTCTCATCATTTAACTTTATACCTGACTTCCTGGTTTGCTGAGCCCTAAACCAGCAAAATACATTATCCCCAGCAGCCTTTACAGTGCCCCCTCCTCTCCTAGGAAAAGCTAAGCTAAGGTTCTAAGTACAACTTCCCTTCCCAGTTCAAGCAGGAACAGAAAACTTGCCTAGATTTGTCACGGTGCAGCCAAAGGTACGAGGGCCGCATGTCCCGCTCAGCAGGCTAATGGAAACAGCAGGGGCAAGCCCAGAAAAGACTCAAGATTTCAAAGATGAGGGACGGAGCACTATGAGTGTGACACCTAAGTTCTGGACACCCAGGTGATTAGCAGGTAAATGAAAAGTATGCAACATCCCAGGGCCAACGTTTTGCCCACAGCCCTACTCCTTGGCTGCCTCCACGCCTAGATTCTGACTATACTTACCTATTCTGAGCAGCGTAAATAGTGGCCAGCTTTAGAGAGATTTCTATTATTGCATTGTCTTCCTGTTGGGAAAAGAAAAATGAAGGAAATTCGTAACAAGTAAAATTTCCTCAAGGGGTATTTCAGATCAACTTCTAGACTGACTCTGACCTGAAAGCCATAGTCTTTAGACTTGGAGGAATCAGGCAACTGTGAATTCCTCAGATACCATGCTCTTGCATGAAGGAAAGACTGGCAAATTTTATACCAGTCTTAGGGAAAAAGAATTCCAACTCTTTGGCCAAAGCACACGTGGGGGCTGGATGGAGCTTATAGGAAGTAAGACTTTTGAAAACTGCTTCAGCTAGGGAGCAATCCTACGTCACGTCCTTACCTGTTGCATGCCCCCTCCAAGCAGGTAACTCATTGTTGCTTTAAAAAGTTTTTCCGCCTAAAAGCACAAGGAAAAGATTTTTGTTTTATTTGGGTCCCCTATCCAGATGACCCTGGATTCTAAGCACTAGTCTTATGTACCATTCCTTGGAAAACACAACACACACACTCACTCACACACACACACACACACACACACACACACTTACACTCACACACTTACACTCACATATACAAAGAAAAAGGTAACCTTGTGGTGGGAAAACAGACTAAAATACCAGGACTGCACATCCTCTGGGCACCTTGAAAACTATTCTGTGCTGAGTAGAAACCAACTTCAGAAATTAACTTCCCTTCCAAACCCACTGTGGCAGAAACTGGAAACTACCCCGTAATATTCACCCTCCTCTCCATCTCTTTGGTTAGACTCTCCTCAATTTTTACCAGGTCAAGCCTCCTTCGCAGTTAGGTGTGGTCACATGATGAAGCTGTGGCCAAGAGATGCATGCAGAGCACATGTGAACAATCTCTAAATCACACTTTATAAGGAAGCTGCTTGCCCTCCATCCTCTCCTTCTTCCTTCCTGTAGGCTGGAGGTGAGCCAGCTCTCTTACGCAGATGAGGACCTATCTTAGAAGGAACCTGGGCTTCTGGGCCACTTCATGGAGCAGAGGTACCTACCCATCTTCAGGGTTTAGCTACCTCTGGATTAATGCATTAAAGGGAAATATGCTTCCTTCTTATTTGAGTCACTCTATTTTGGGGTCTCTTTGTTACAGCAGCTTAGCCTGTACCCTTTCTAACAGAGGTTCCTTCAGGCTAGCCCTTCACAAAGTCATGACATTACAAAGTGATTTACTTACATTTTCAAGCTGACCCCGTATAAATGCTAAGTTGGCCATCTGAAAATTAATTACAAGTTGTTTTTCAGTTTAGAGCATTGTATTCCTACTTACTTCAAAACGTTTAAGCTAAAGACTCCCCTTTGCTTTCACCCTCTAGCTAAAAAAATAGTCCAGATAGAAAAGTATGTCACTGATCTGCCAGTAGCAAAGTACAGCAATGGTGTGAGAACAAATACGCGAACACACTTTGACGATGACAAACCAAACCTAGATCCACTCTTCACTGAAGAAACAAATATTAATGATATTCATTTCTTTTTTGTCTGGGATTGAGGCGTCTTGTGACACCCCAAGAGTAATAAAAATTGAAACCAAAAGAAAACTTAGTAAAAACAAAAAGCAAAGAGCTTCAGGGCCTGCTGCAGGTCAGGAACATGATTCAGGTGCCTAACCACCCTTCTCCTGCATCCACCCTTCATCACCAATGGCTCAGACTGGCGAGAGGAGTTACCAGATCGTAAGTGTAAGTGATGGCCTTCTTGTTATCACTCTTATAGGCAAGACGAAGAGCATCATGCAAAATTAGCTCTGCCTCTGCTGGCTCATCTTTCATGATGCACAACTGAAAAGAGAAAACAAAGAAAATAACAGAAAATGAAATATAAAGAAAGCAGATGCCTGTGCTACCACACGGAAGTGGGCACAGCTATATATCCCAACACACAGAAGGAAGTTATTCATTCATTGGTCACATACTGACTGAACTCCTACTATGCACCAGGTATCATGTCTACAATGGTGACAGGGAGTTCAGCCTCCCCTGCAGCTCTCTTTGGCCACATGACAAAACTCTGGCCAACAGATGCAGGCAGCAGGAATGTAAGCAATTTTTATCAAATCTTATAAGGAAGCTGCTGGCCCTACATCCTCTTTCTCTCTTCCTGCAGGCTGGAAGTGACCTTGTAGGACAAGTAAGCTTAATGACAACTAATGATAAAAGCTAGGAAGAAAAGCAACAGAAAGGAACAATAAGGGGTCCCCCTCAATGGGAGTCAGAGAAGCCTTCCAAGGAAGTGACAGTTAAACTGAGGTAAGAAGGAAGAGAAAGAGTCAACCAAATAAGGAATTGTGAGGAAAATGACCCAAACAGAGAGTAGGGAACAAGCAAAGGCCCTACAGGCTGAAGAAAATGGTTCTTCAAAAACCAGTCAAGGGCTTCCCTGGTGGCGCAGTGGTTAAGAATCCGCCTGCAGGGGACACGGGTTCGAACCCTGGTCCGGGAAAATCCCACATGCCGCGGAGCAACTAAGTCCGTGTGCCACAACTACTGAAGCCCGCGTGCCTAGAGTCTGTGCTCCGCAACAAGAGAAGCCACCACAATGAGAAGCCCGCGCACCACAACAGAGAGTAGCCCCCGCTCGCCACAACTAGAGAAAGCCCACGCAGCAACGAAGACCCAACATAGTCAAAAATAAATAAATAAATAAATAAAATAAAAAGAACTAATTCCTTCTTAAAAAAAAAAAAACAAAAATGAAAGGAAACAGATGTGAAGGGAGGATGGTGAGCCTGACGATAACTGCCAAATAGGTAGGCAACGTAGGGTGGATCGTGTAGGGTCTCAGGCCACGGCAGGGAGCTTGGGTTCTATCACAAATGCTGTGGGAAGTCATTCAAGGTTTATGGGCAAGGAAGTGATACGATCCGATTTACATTTAAAAAATCACTCTGGGGGCTTCCCTGGTGGCGCAGTGGTTGAGAGTCCACCTGCCAATGCAGGGGACACGGGATCGTGCCCCGGTCCGGGAGGATCCCACATGCCGCGGAGCGGCTGGGCCCGTGAGCCATGGCCGCTGAGCCTGCGCGTCCGGAGCCTGTGCTCCGCAACGGGAGAGGCCACAACATTGAGACGCCCAAGTACCGCAAAAAAAAAAAAAAAAAAATCACTCTGGCTGCTGCATGAAGACTGGGTGGCAGGGGGCCAATAGGACAGACCAGACCAGAGTTAGGAGGCTGCAGCAGCGTGGCCTGGGTGACAGCAGGAGAGACAGAGAAAAGGGGGCAAATTTGAGAAATATTTTGGATTTGGTGGCAAAATCCAAGAAGGATCTGTTGCTGGACTCTAAGTGTATCAGGAGGTGGTAGTTAGGGACCACAAGTTTTAAAAATGACTATGAAGCATCCAGGCTGGAAAACTAGGTAGGTAGCAGTAAACAAGAGACGGTGAAGGGAGGTGTCCGGGGGGCACTTAAGATCAGGGGTTAGTCTGGGGCAGGTGAAGCCTCAAAGAGGAGCTGACACATCGGCACACCCCGCCGTCTGCGGGCATCAGTGTGGACGTTGTTGGCCAGGTGGCGGCAGTCAGCCCAATGGAAGAGACGCGATAACCCGGGGAGGGGGAGAGAGAGAAGGACTAAACCGCGCACGGCCCGCATTAAGCTGCACCATCAGGACGCCACACGTGTGCACAGTTCTCCCGACCGGCGCTCTCACCCCCAACGCTGGCTAACTCCGCTGCCCCCGGCGCCGCCTCCACCTGCACTGGAGACGCCGGGCCTCCGTCCACCGGTGTCACCTTCACTGCAGGCCCTCACCTTGGCTCGCTTCAGCAGCTGGATGATCTCAGCCTCGGCGTCCCCGGCCGCCGCCCCGCCCGAGCCCTGCCGCTCCCGCTCCTGCTCCTGCTCCGCCGGGGCGGGCCTCGAGGACCAGGCGAGCGCTGCGGGAAGGGGCACTGAGGTCACCGCGCCCGGCCCGGCCCGCCCGGCCCGCCCAGCCCGCGGGCCCGCGCCCCTCACCTGCCAGCAGCGGCAGCAGGCCCGGGCCCAGGCCGCGCGGCGCCTCTCGGCACGGCGGCGCGTCCGCCGCGGGCGCTCGGCCTCCCGCCGGACCCGGCAGCAGGCGCGCGCCCCGCCGCCCTGCCACCCGCAGGAGACGTAGAGCCAGGCCCGCGCCCAGGATCCGGTGCATGGCCGTCCGCGTCCTCTGCGGACTGCGGTCCAGGGCCCGGAAGTCCCGCCCCGGAAGTCCCGCCACCGGCGTCGAGCGCCCGCCGATTGGTCGGGACGCACTCAACGTCACCGCGTCCGCCACGCCCCGGCTATCGCGGGACCGGTCATGGCGGTGGCGGCGCGGGCGCTCACGCTGCCGGCAGTGGTGGAGGAGCTGCTGAGCGAGATGGCGGCGGCGGCGCGGGACGGCGCGCCGAGTACGGGCTGGAGGCTTATGCGGCGGCGCCGGCGGGGGCGGAAACCCGGGGTACCGGGGCGGGGCTGCTGGCCCCTACGAGGGAGGTTTCTGTTGACCTCGTCAGTAGCCCTTCCTTCTCAAAATCTGTGTTCGCTCTAAACGAATCCTCTCCTACACCCTGTTCAACGAGCGAATATTTCAGGGCCGCAAACCCGGCTGCAGACGCAGCGACTTGGGGTGGGCGGGGGCGGTTCTGGACGCTGCGGCTGTACCTGTTTTCCTTTGACCAGCAGAGGATGCTCTGTGACCAGGTTCCCGCATCCCTGGGCGTTCGCAGCACACACCGGTATTGAGAGGGTCCCGATCGAAGTGCATCTGCATGAGAACTGCGCAACCAGCGTCCGAATGGTCATTGAATAAATAGATTAGACCTCAGAACTGCCCCTGCTGGTTCACTTGGATGGCTTTTGTTTGAAAAGGACCGCACTTGAAAAGGATTTATCTTGAGTTACTGTTCTTAAAGAATTGAGAAAAGGAAGCCAACTTTTCTCATTTCAGTTAAAACTTAAGCAGTATATGTGCTTAAAAGATTAGGCCAGCCAGGTATTCAAACATGTTCTGATCCCAGAAAGGGTGGGGGGAAAGCCAGTCTGTTGTCAGCTCAAACAGTGGTTGCCCGAGATGGGCTCTGTCTGAATGGATTAATCCATACACTGAGAGTCTTGAAGGGGGCCTGCAGGTGCCCCTGATGCTCAGGACTCAGAGCGACCACTACCACTGACTCACGTTTATTTTCAGCAGAACCGTTTTCTGCTATTTAAAAATCTTTGTTTTAGTTAGTCATACACTCTTCCTGACCCCCACCCTTCAACGATAATTTCTTTAGGTCAATACTGAGTTTACACTTGTGATGATGTAAAAGTGAGTCACAGCTGAGCCATGCAGGAAGCTAGGATTACGTTTCCTTTCCTGTAACTGTCTGCTTTCTCTCAAAACTGTCATACTTGTGTTTGTTTCCTTTTTTATGTATCCCTAATTCAACCTCAAACTCTTTTTTTTACCAGTGTTCTAAATCTCTACTCAAGATGTTCAGGTGAATGAGATGTTTTATCAATTTCATGTTCCTGCAGGAGTCTCTCCTAGAGCCTTCAGGTGTGCTCTCCTATGGGCTGGCTGTCTCCTGAGATCTCCCTTCACCATTATTGTCTGGGGAATTCCCTTTACCTAAGTTGAGCCTTATATTTAGTTCACCCTACAATTTTCTTTTTCTCAGTTTGCTACCTTATTTTATAGAGCACATATTCTAGTACCTTCCTGAAGAAAAGCACGAGATGTACTTTTTGAGGCTTTACATGCCTGAAAAAGTTCTTTTCCTATCCTCACACTTAATTGATAGTTTGGCTAGGTATTGAATTATATGTTGGAAATACCATTTCTTCCGACATCTGAAAGCATTATTCTGCTACCCTCTAGCTTCTTAAACTTTCTTTCAAAGAGTCTTATTTTAGCCCCCCTGCTTCCTTCCCACTCCAGAGCCATCTGGTGCCACCAGTTTCTGAGGTTTGTTTTAGCAGGAGGGGGTACTAGATTCTGAAGGGTAAATCAGGCTCTGATTTACACTCGGCTCTCCCATTGCTCACTTAGGATTCAGTGTTCTCAGGTCTTGTAAATTATTTTCCAGCTGTGTTTCTTCCTGTCCTCATCCTGGGGAGTTTATGCTTTTTTTAAAAAAATCCTTTTATTATTGTTTAGCAGAATATTGGGAAGGAGTAAAATTTGATGCCTATGTTCAATTCACCATCTTACACAAAAGTCTTCTTGGCTATAGTCTTTTCTCTTTTTTTTGATAAAATTATTTATCTTGGCTGCATTGGGTCTTTGTTGCGGTGCACGGGCTTCACTCGTTGTGGCTCGCAGGCTTTAGAGCACAGGCTCAGTAGTTGTGGCGCACGGGCTTAGTTGCTCCGCGGCACGTGGCATCTTCCTGGACCAGGGCTCGAACCCGTGTCCCCTGCATTGGCAGGCAGACTCAACCACTGCGCCACCAGGGAAGCCCCTGTTTATAGTCTCTTTAAGATGTTTTTGTCTATGGTCACTGGTTTGACACAATTAACCTTCTTTCCATTCCTGTTTTACAGTTCCTGATGAGCATCTGTTATCGTAAGTACATATCCTGTTGTATTTGGGGTTTTTTTTTAATCATTAATGTGTTTTTTAAAGGCCAAATTCTTTCAGCATCAACTCTTGATTTTTAAAAAATATTCTTACTAAAGTAGGAACAATATTTTCTTTACATGATTAAAAATCTGTCTCAAGTGAATAACCAACACTGTATCTGACAGTACAAGGCATTCCCTTATTGTCCTAATTGCCACTTTAACATTGTTCTAAAAGTTGTAGCTGTTACACGAACACATGAAAAAATGAGAAGTACACTTGATCCTTGAACAACGCAAGTTTGAACTATGTGTGTCCACACATAGTGATTTTTTCAGTAAATACATACTGCAGTGCTATACCATGTGAGGCTGGTTAAACCATAGATATGGAGAGCCGCTTAAAGTTATACGCAGATTTTCAGCTGCTCAGGGTCAGTGCCCCTAATCCCCATATTGTTCAAGAGTCAGCCGTATGCCTATTTGCAAAGAGAGACAATTGTCATTATTTGTAGGGGACATAACTACTTTTTAAACACCAAGAGAATAAAGTTTCGTTTTTAAATACAGAAACTAATAATTATTTTCCTTCATACACAAAGTTCAAACATTAATTACATTCCTAATAGCAAGAAAAAAGTGAAAGCTACCTAGGAATAACTAAATATTTAACTGCACATAAACATTTATATTTAAAAACTCCTGAAGGATATACACCAACTTATACCAGAGATTATCTTAGGGGGGAGGAAGGAGGTGCAATTTAGAAAAGGGCTTTAACTTTTTCTCTATATCTTAAATTTTTTACAAAGATTTTACATTATTAAAAAAATTACTACATTTAAAACAAAGAAAATAGGCAAATAATAAAAGAATTCAAGTTACCAAAAGCTTTGACAAAAAGCTAAATTTTACTAGTGATCATAAAAATACAAATTAAAATAATTAGATAACTTCCCATCTATAAAACCTGGGTATCACAGAAAAGATGTTGGTAAGAATCTTCCAGATGTTGGCAAGAACATGGAGAAGAGGATAACTGATATCCTGATGGTAGGAGTGTAACTTGGAAGGTAAACTGGCAACTGGGAACAGGAGCTTTAAAATATACATATTCTTTGACCCAGAAATTCCACTTATAAGACTGTATCTCAGGGAATTAATCATGGATGTTTAAAGACTTTACAGTGAGCACATTCATCCACTATTGTTTATGGTAGCAAAAAGAAAAAACACCTTGAAACAATCTAATTATTCAAATTAAATTTAATAAACTCTAATTATCCAAAAAATAGAGTTTGGGGAAAATAAAAGTAATTGATCTTTACAATGGAATTCTTTATAACCATTAAAAGTGGTTAAAAGTGCATTGAGATATTCACAATATGTTATAAAGTAGACAAGGCAGGTTAAAAAAATTCTTATTAGATCCATTTTTAAAGTTAATTGGAATTATCTCTGATTGATAAAGTTGTTACCAGATTTTATGTCTTTAGTTTTCTTTGCCCATAGACAATCATCCTATGTTTAATTTTAAACACTTTTCCCATTCTAACAGTTTGTTATAGTAACAGACTACTTTGTTAGAAAATGAAGAAGTTGAACGTTTTAATTTTAAAGCCTTAGTAGTGCTGTCTTCTTATTTTGTGTCAAATCATATGGGTTCTTTAAAACATTAACTTTTTAGTTTTAGTTCAACCCAGCCATTTTATCTTCCAGTTTATAAAAATAACCCATACTTGTAAATAAATAAATAAAGTCCTTGGAAAATAAAACATCAAAAGCATGAATAATCATACAAGCCAGTGATAATCACTGTTACAATTTGGTTTATCGCCTTTTTTTTTTCAATGTAATGTTTTATTTTGAGGTAATTGTAGGTTTTCTTAAGAAAAAAATTTTTAACATGATGGAGAGTTTCTAGATATAAAATACGGTGCCCGACCTTTCTCACCTAACATATTGTAAGAATTTTCCCACATATCACATTTTTTTCTGGTACATCATTTAACAGCTGGATAGCCTTTATTACTGATCCATAAAGAACAAATTTAACACCCATCAGGTGGTCAAACATGAAAAGGCCTGATAATACAGGTGTTGGTGAGGGTGAGAAGGAAATAGAACTCTCATATGGCGCTAGGGGGAGCACTGTTTCCGCGGTGGGAAGCTGTTGGCAGCGCCCATTAAAACTGAAAACTGCACATATCCTAAGACCCAGCAGTTCCGCTTTCACTTACATAACCAGGAAGGACTCTCATATATGTGCACCAAGGGGCATGTACGGGGATAACTGAGTATTATTTGTAATAGTGTCAAATGGAAACATTCAGAATGTCCATCAATAGAGTACTTAAAAAAAATAGAGTACTTAAAACATAAAATGTATTATGTACATACAATAGAATATTATTCAAAAGTTTAAAAAAAATATATATATATATATACACACAAATATACACATGCATCATTCTCAAAAGTACACTGAGTGGGGAAAAAAAGTTGCCAAAAAAGCCTACCATATACCTTTTATGTTTTAAAACTTACAAAACGATACCATATGTATATATGTATGTGTGTATATATGTGTATGCACACACACATATGTACTATATATTATAAAATATAAAAACATTAATAGGAAGGAAACCATCAAATGCATGTGGTTGCCTCGGGGATGAAGGAAGTTGGGACGAATAGGAAAGACTGAAGTATAAAGAGGACTTCTTTATCCAAACAACATGTCAACATTTATTCTGGGGAAACAACATGTCAACATTTATTCTGGGGGGTTGATTACATGGGGTCATGTTAACATTTATTCTGGGGGGTCGATTACATGGGGTTTTGCTGTATTGTCACCTTTTTTTTTTTTTTCCAAATTAAAATGAACTGAATTTTTAAAAACTGCCAGTGGTGATCCTTTGGGTCAAGTCGCAGAGGTGGCTTGAGTCCAGCCGTCTAACCTGAAGCTTCTCTGCTCCCCAGGCTGAAGTTTGTCTTTGGCTCATCAGCCGTCCAGGCCTTGGACCTCGTTGATCGCCAGTCCGTCACCTTAATCTCATCGCCCAGTGGGAGGCGTGTTTACCAGGTAGAGACCTAGAGGTGGGGATTATCTCAACAGAATCCCCGTAGGACAAAATGTTTTCATGAATCTCTGTGAAAGCTGGTGACCAGCTCTGAGTATTTCCTGGGCTTTTGAAAAGCCTTTGACCCAACTTGGTAAAATGAGAGTATGAGTAGTTGAAATAAGATAAACATGACCTGTTAGCTCTACCTGGTAGCGATGTGTAGAACCAGCAATGACGCAGAGAGGCTCTCTTCTCAGGTCTAACGGAGCACAGTCAACTTTTGCCTTCCTGTCGTTTAATACTGGAGGTACTTTCCCACCCACCCCCCCACCAAAAAGCGCTGACTCCATCACCTTGTTACATTATCTCTTGCTTACAAGCAAAAACCAAAATGTACTTTGAGGTCCTTCCACATGTCCAGCTTCATCTCATAGAAATGATCTGTCAAAATTGTTGTCAAGAAGTGTTCACGAAGGCCAAACTGCTGAATTCAGGCAGTTGACTTGGGCCTTAGTTTTGCCCACTGGAGCTGAAGGTAGGTAGATTTGTAAAGTAACAGATCAGACTTTCACCAGACTCCGAATTACTTTCATGTATTGATAATTCTCACCAAAAGCCCGGAAAGATATTCATTGTGCCGAGAACTGAGGTGCAGAAAATTAACAGTCACCTCCGGCAGCGGGGATGTGTAAAGGCCATCCTGCACTGCCTGTCTGTACGTCAGCAGTGGGCCACACTCCCCACCCCCAGTTTAGCTACATCAGACAGTGGTACCTGCCGCTGGGATTGAGCGAAGGGAATCTTGTGAATGAAATTAAACCTCAGCAGCGGTCTCCAGAATTTTGTGTCTGGCTTGGAAGGAGTGAAAATGAAGCTGTCAGCTCTTGTATTTAATCCAGGCCTTGCTGAAGACCAGGAAGGAGGGATTTTTCAGTGTTTGGATTCTGGTTTATTTATGATGACCTCAGGGTTAAGACCGTGTTGACTCGTTCTTAGTGAGTGAGTGACTGGGCAGAGCCTCTTGGGTACATGGGGGGCTTTGCCTAGTGAACTTACTTGTGGCTCCACACTGCAGGACGGTGCGGCCGACCTGGCACGTCCTCCTGCACTGCGGCATGAAGTGAGCCGGGGTGATCCGTGCTGAAGGCTGCAGTTAGAACTCTGGGCTGCACTTACTTAAAAGGCCGCTGATGAGAACTTCCTCGTGAGCTGCATCGATTAATAATCGGCGCCCTTAAGTGGTACTGTTTGTACCTGAGGAGGTGTTTCCGCCTTCTTTCTAGAGTATTTATTTTTGGTTTTTATGTAGCTAAAATACCCTCAACGGGGAGGGCCTCGGAGTTTTCCCATGTCTTTTAGTTTCGGACTTTTTGTCCTAGTTCCAACATCAGCAGAACCCCTGACCTGCACAAGCAGAGTCCCAACTGCCCTCTAGCTCTGGGATCTCATTGTTAGTTAAAATCTTAAAGACTCTGAAATATTTCAGTTATTGTTGACTTTTTTGTTCCTCCCAGGATCACTGTGAGTTGTTTAATTTTCATCATTCACATTCTGTATTATATCATGTTGCTTTATTCGTCATAAAAATGCTAACTTCTTAGAATTGTGGCCGTCAGCTGGGACTCTGAATTAAATGAGGCTGTAGAAATCTTATAGACACCCTCAAATTAACCTCAGTGGTTTCATTGTATATAGTAACATAGAAAGAAGTTGGCTTAATTCAGAGGTCCTGTGAGATGATAAAAGTTGAGTCAGACATTGCCTCTTGGTCCTGCTAGTTATCGTTCCATAGGGCAACCTTCTAATGCTCTCACTTCGTCCAGGTGTAGTGGAAATTATCTTAAAGTCACACTGACGTTGTTACCTGAGTTGCTTTCTGATAAACTTTGGTCCACCCAGGAACGGGGGTGCGTCAGTCAGGAGGTGCTAAATAAGTTAGGCTGTGGTAACAATGACCCCCAAATTACAAAACAAAGTTTATATCTCACTCACTGTACATCTCCATTAAGAGTCAACTGCAGCTCTGCTCCAAAACGTCTTCACTCAGGGTCCCAGTCGATGGAGCAGCCCCCGTCTGGAACATTGCGGATCTCACAGCAGAAAGAGAAGAGGACATAGTATGCACCCATTTTTAATGTTTCTGCTTGGCTACTCACGTTGTACTGGCTAAGACAGGTCACACAGTCAGCCTGTATCTAATAGGGCAGGAATGTATAATCCTCTTTCCGAGAGAGGCACCGAACTCGGGGAACAGTAGATAATACAGTTCACCACTGTGATGGATGCTAAGAGGCTTGGAGCAGCCATAAAGTAAAACTGTCCTTCTGAGTGGATGACCATGCAGGTGGGTCAGTCACCTTAGAGCCTCACTGAAACCGTAGCAGACTTCCTCCAGGCAAGGTGCACACAAGTCCAGCCTGGGTTTGAGTATCCTCTTTCCTGCACTGCTTTTTTTAAAAGCTCTCTCCTTCTGGGGATAAACATTCCAGGCTCTGAGTGGCTGAACTGGGAGCATTTCCCATGAGAGGAGGGGGTTTTTCCATTGAAGGGTGAAGGAAGTGAATTAGATGGTCCGTGAGGTCAATTTCTAATTCTAAACATATCCAACTCAGATCTCTGCCTGATTATTGGGTTCGTTGGTTGTCCACTGCTTGATAAAGACGAAGCAAATTCAGAATTGACTGTTCGTTTACAGTATTCACTGCCTCCGGCGGCTGAACGTTTTGAGTCCTAGCCAGCCTTTGAAAGGATCAGCAAGGGAACCTCTTGTAGAAACTCTCCCCGTCTCTGAGTTACCGGCACTCAGCTTCATCCAGAGAGTATTCTGATGGGCTGGGCACCCACCATAAGAAGGAGCTTGTCAGTGTAGAATTCCAGAGGCTTATGCCTAGTTAAATGTAAATCCAGAGAGAAGAAGAAATCTGAAGTTTTTTATTCATTGGTGACAGTTTGGAGACGCAGGAATTGTTGGTGTCACTGCTGGATGTTGATCGGTTTTCGTGCAGGACTGAGTGGGAAACAATCTGCTTTAATGCTCTCCCTTCAGCCTGTGTTTTCCAGACACTGGGGAGATTCCTGCAATCATTCTCAGCGTCCACCACCAAAAACATGTCAGCGCCCCAGGACTGGAAATCTGTAGCATGTGATTTTCTTCACACCTGATTTGTAACTGGGGCTGAAATTTTTAATGGGAACAGTAGGCATCTTCTTACCTAGTCATGGGCCATTTCTGGTAATCTTGCAACCCCCAAGGAATTCTCCTGACTTGGTCAAGAAACCTTAGCGACATGGCCGCGTCACGTGAATGCCAGGACATTTGACGAACAGGCACAGCTCGTGCCTGAACACTGCTGTTGCTCGGTTGAAGCCTTTCCTGCTGCTTTATTCTTTGTGAGGAGAGAGGAGCTGTGGCATTTGTTGCTTTTTAAGTCCTGGCCTTTTCATGTAGATGGCCACCTCAGAGCCTGCAAAACGTGGGAGCTCTGTGGCAATCCCTAAGTTGCGGTTCATGTGAGCTAGCCCTCGGGGTGGCGCCGCATGCCCAGGACGCTCCTTTTGCCAACAGTTTGCAGAGTGTTTTTTTTTTTTTTTAATTTATTTATTTATTTTTGGCTGCGTTGGGTCTTCGTTGCTGCGCGTGGGCTTTCTCTAGTTGCGGCGAGCGGGGGCTACTCTTCGTTGTGGTGTGCAGGCTTCTCATCGCGGTGGCTTCTCTTGTTGTGGAGCACGGGCTCTAGGCGCGTGGGCTTCAGTAGTTGTGGCTCGCGGGCTCTAGAGCACAGGCTCAGTAGTTGTGGCTTGTGGGCTCAGTAGTTGTGGCTCGCGGGCTCTAGAGCGCAAGCTCAGTAGTTGTGGTGCACGGGCTTAGTTGCTCCGCGGCATGTGGGATCTTCCCAGACCAGGGCTCGAACCTGTGTCCCGGGCATTGGCAGGCGGATTCTTAACCACTGCCACCAGGGGAGCCCTGCGGATTTAACTGTAGGAATGAAGCCCTCAGCTGTGTCTTTGGCCGCTTCGTGGTGGAGACGTAAACAGGTGATTTCTCCGTTTGTCCAGTCACACTCCAGATGCAGCGTCACTTCCCTGGACAGCCTCTCCTCACCACTTGACTGACAGCCGGCCGTCTGCTCTTGGACTGGCGTGTTCCCAGCCCTCGTATCTGTGCACTCCTTCCATCCTGCTGGGGAACAGGCAGATCTGGGCTTACCGTGCTCTGAGACAGCCGCCCGATCATCCCGTTACAAGATTCTCTGCTTCCTACATTCCTCCTGTTCTCAGATGCTTTTCAGAAGCCCTTTCCCGTTTTCTTCTGAAGACCTGTCTTTCTGCCTCACCGCCAAGCCTTCACCTGTTATCAGGCTCTCTTCACACGTGTGGTGGAAGCTTTAGACGTTTACACACATGCTGTGAAATACCAGAGGTTGAGAAACACCACGATGAAGTGCAGATGAGGGGGCTTTCTCCTCTGCCTCTTTATAGTCAGCCCACGGAGTGGGCCCTCTGAATCACCAGCCAGAGGGATGGTTTAACCCACCCGAAACGCTTCCGTTTTGTCCTGTGGAGTCCTCAAGGGCAGAGCTCTAAGGCAGCGGGAAGGTCCCGCAGGCAGGGAAGTCGAGTTTCCACTTCTGCGGAAGATGTTCCTACGGTTCTTCCCAGCGCAGAGCAGCTCTGAGTCGTCAGGCAGATAAATTCGGGGGAAGGGAGTGGTTTTCCAGCACACCTTTCCAAGTCTGATCCCATCTGTCCTTTCCTTTCTAGGTACTTGGAAGTTCCGGTAGAACGTACGTGTGTTTGGCCTCTTGTCATTACTGTTCGTGTCCGGCATTTGCCTTCTCAGTGCTGCGGAAGGGTGACAGCCTCCTGGTGAGGATGGGAAGGGCCCCCCCAACTGCGGCTGAGCTAGGAGAGAGATTGAGAGCCCTCGCTGCGTCGTTTAAGAGCTGCACAAAATGGGGATTTGACTACATGTGGAAACAGTTGTTTCTTCTCTTTGACTTCAGTTAGTCCTCTCTTTTGGGTTTACCCTCCCAAAATGCAGTGTCATTTTTAGAACTACACCAATTTCCCATTTTAATTTAAAAGGTCACAGATGAAGCTGTGGGGAGGGCAACAGGTAATCCCCAAAGTAGGCAACTGGGGAACCAGTCGGCCCAATAGAGATATGAACTAGATTGCTGCTGGCAGCTTTGCAAAGCCCCAGCTACACGTCCAGCCTTGAGGTGCTTCTTCCCACTCCCCGTGAGACAGCCTGGCACCTGGCCATGCTCGACTTTCCCGGGGGCAGGAGAGCACATCGGTGCCTCTGCTGACTTCACGGAGTCCAGGGCATCAAGCAGGAACGAGACACACTCACAAAGCTCCTGATTCCGCAGGAGAAAGCAGTACCCAGCCATTTGTTAAGTCTTGCCAAGGAAGAATATTGTAGCACCCGCTGAATTCTTCCCCTTTCTTTTACATACACTGTTAATTACACACCTCGGGAACTGGGTGGCAGGTTGAACGTCCCATTGTACGAGAAGCCACCTTCACAGCTGATTTCACCTGTAAAACGACAGGGTTCAAGCAGGCCCTCCAGTAACCTAAGCTGTGTGTGCTATGATACAGGGTCCAGCACAGGTCCTCTCCCCAGAGGTGTTACAGGCCGAGATATGTGAGGGTCCTGCCACCCCTGCCCCTGCCCCCGACACCATGCCCCGGAAGTCTAATAGCGGTGAAGGGACTACACTGTAGACTCTAAGCATGTGTGTAAGATGGGGATAAGACCTGTCCCCCTGGGGGGCTTAAATGAGATAATCTTATTATCTCATTATTAAATAATTCTCTCTTATTAAGTGAGATAAACTTTAAGAAGCACTTAGCACAGTACCTCAAGGAACTAGCCATTGCTATTAACAGCTTTCTGAAGGCGAGGAAGAAAGAAATATAATTTAGGACTAAAATAAAGAGCCTGTCTCAGTTTTCCCTTGGTTTTACCTGTACCATGCTGGATCTAAACTGTTGCCCCAAACAACAGGCAAAGGAAAACCTCCTTCGTCCCCACTGCCTCCTAGGAGGTCTCATCTTTGTCTTCAGTTTCAGGCAGTGAGTTAGAGGCGCACAGTCTGTGCCCCACTCCTTTCCTGCTACATGTGATGGTGGTGAGAGGTCTGGGTTAGCCTGGCCGCTCCAGTTTCTAACTGGTTTGTGTGTTTTGTGTTCCAGTGCAAGCACCTCTTGGCAGTTTATCTTAGTCAGGTTATGAGGACCTGTCAGCACCTGAGCGTCTCTGACAAGCAACTGACTGATGTATTATTGATGGAAAAGACACAGGAAGCATCATAAATGGCGCAGATGGAGCATCACACTGTCCTTCAACACAGGAGTCCTGTCCAGGACGCACGCGACTGGCCACGCGTGATTCACGCGGCCGAGACGTGAACCAGACTACCTGTCGCTGTCCCTTCCCCACGGGCTGCAGGAGGCATTGTGGGTTGGGCCCAGGATGTGCATATGGTTTGAAGCCCTCGTGAAAAGTCTGGACCAGCCTCCAAGCCCCTTGGGTAGAAAATTTCCAGATGCAACCAAGCGTTTTAGACTCCAAAATCTAACATCATGTCATGGTCATAATTAGATTCTTAAGTGACCAGAGTACTAGTCATTTTTAAGAGGTTGGAACGGCAGGTGAAACAGCAAGCTGAAGTTTATAGATAAATAAGCATCAGTCCTTTTTCTTGTGTCCAGAAAACTTTTCTGCAGTAAAAGGTTAGAGCGGAGGTGTGGCTAAATGGCAGCAAAGACAAAAAGACATCAGGGTTCTGGTTTCAGTGAGCTGCAGAATCTGCGCTGTCGAGGCCAAAACGCTGATTAAATAGGCTGTATTGTGAGAAATGTAGTTAGCGCCTAGGACAAGGAAGTGCCGGTTTGCTCTGCGTGCACTTCTGAGCTTTGTAACGAGCCAGATGAAGGAAGCTGAAGACGCTGCTGGGGATTTCCAGTCTGAGGAAGAAAAGGCTGAGAGATTCCCAAGAGGATGTTGGGAGGGAGATCAACGGGACGCATCCGGACCCCAAGAGAGAGCAATGGCGGATGAAAAGGAACACGAGACAGATTTCGGCACAGGACAGGAACTTTTCATGGGGAAGGCTGTCCACAGCTGGAACAGGGTCCTAGAAGGACAGGCTCTCCCTGTCTCTCTAGGGGTTCGTGAGCCTGCAACATGCGCGCAGGGTCACTGCGGAAGGAATCGAGTCAGCGACCAGACAGGTGAAATAGATGGTTCTGCAGCCTCGGACAGCCCCCAGCCCTGTGCCGCGCAATATGGGGTGCTAATGAATGACTGTGGGGAAGGCCGCAGACGGCACAGGGCTCTGTGGTGGCAGAGCCTTCTCTTAGGTCGAGGTGTGGCGAATAAAACCTGTCAAGACTGTGCTACTTGGCAAACTTGGGCTCGGGTGTAAACTTATTTCAGGATAAAGAACGGAAGGTAGTTGAGCTCTGCACAGCAAGCCGGCGCAGCACCCTAAACTGTATTTTTGTTTTTTAAGTTTTATTTTTATTTCACCTCATACATAAACACAATTCTCTAACTCTCCTTAGTAAAATTTTCACTTTGGATTCCAGCAACTTGGCCAAACTTGAACTTGGGAGAGAAGTAAAATTCACTATCTAGCTCCGGAAGGGGGAAACAGAATCTGGCGGCGGAGGGATCCCACTTCTCCAGTTTCTTCCTTTAGGGGAGTTTGCTGTACATGGAAAAGACTGTTGTCAAGCCTGTCATCTGATGACATTCTACTTAAGAACGTATGAGACTATCATCTCCCTAGTACGGCAGCGTCTTGATTGAAGAATTACACTTTCTAATTTTCCTGGTCACCTTCCCCAGAACAAGTACATATTTTTAGTATGTCCAACTTTTTCCACTGCCTGCTAAGTTAAAAAGTGTTTGTACTGTAATAGTTCACAGTGTTTCACGGTAAAATAGTTTCAGTCATTTTCTACCACGAAAGAGGTAGACTCTTAAAGAAACAAAACTTTCTTTTAACTCCATTCAAGTCGTCAGCATCGTCAGCAAGAGCAGCCAGAGAACCGCAGGCACGGCCGCCGACCCGCGGCACCTACGAGTAACGCGTGCGTGTTAACTAGGTACGTGGTACCTCCGGGGAAGTGCTCCGAAGACGCCCCCTGCTGGCCTGTGAGGTGTAGCTGTCCTTCCAGTGAGAATCCGCCAGCCATGCCCTGTCCCTTTGTTACTGAACTCGTGCCTTCTCCTCGAAGAGGCCAGAGCAGCCTCGGTCACAGGCCCACCTGGAGAGCAGGCTGCGCCCTTGCCTGCCCATCCCCACTCTTGCGGACGTCTGTCTGGCAGAGAACATACCTGGAGATGATTTTGTGGAAAGTGTAGCGGAAGTCTCGGTTCCGGTAGGCGTAGACAACGGGATTGACGACCGAGTTGGCGTGCGACAGGAGGATGGCCGTGTTCATGGCCCACTTGGGCTTCTCCTTGGCCCAGGCTGGCTGAAAGAGCGAGGCACAGTTGATGGCGTGTACCGGCAGCCAGCACAGAGCAAAGATCCCAACAATCATGGCCAGGGACTTGGCCGCATGGATCTCCCGCTGGAGGACAGTCCTCGTGTGGTCCATGAGCTCCATGCGCTGGAGCTGCCTGCAGGCCACCAGGAAGATCTTGACGTAGATGACCAGCATTATGAGCAGCGGGGGCAGGACGCACCCAAAGAAATTGAAGTACACCATGTAGCTCATGGGGACCACGTTCTCAAAAAGACACTTCACAAAGCAGCAGCTTGCGTTTGTGCTTCCATCCCAGGGCTCCGTGCAGTTGGTGGCACGGTCTTTACTGTTCCACCCCAGGAACGGGGTCAGGCCGATGCCCAAGGCGAGGACCCAGAGGACAGCAATGACCCCTCTTGCTCGGGCCCCAGTGACCAGACTCTTATACCTGTTGAAAAGAACAGCATCTGTCACCGCCAGCTTACAGCACTCTGCCACCGAAGTCCAAGACCCCACCTCTGCTCTTTGTTCCTTTACCCCTAACAGCCTCTACCGTTCAGCCTCAGAGGGCACCGTGGCCTTTTACCCTCAACACTAACAGCTCGCAAACAGGTATAAACAGCTTTGCTCTAACAAGTTCAATAAGGTTTTCATTCTTAATAACTCACCTCTGTCTAATGACAAATCATGGTCGAGGAGAACAAGTGGAGAATTCTTAAAGGCTGCTTTCTAATCACCCAGATACTGACCTTGGGTCTAGGTCTCCTATGAGACACAGTTCTAGGGGGTCGAGATACACCAGGGAACGGAACCCACAAGACCTCTGCTTCTCAGGGACTTAACGTTCTAGCAGGGGAGACAGATCATAATAAACAACAAGCATAGGTTAGTAAATTATACGGTATGTTAGAAGGAGACGTGTAGTGTGAAAAGAGAAAAAGCAGAGTGAGGAAGGTGAGCTGTGGCAGGGACTAGTGTTAAAGAGGTCAGGCAGGGAGGCTTCACTGATAAGATGCCCTAGAACAAACACCCAACAAGTGAGGACCGGAGGCCCCGGGAGTCAGGCAGCCCCACTTGGTGACTCTGGGCGAGAAGCCTTCTGGTCAGTCTCCCACCAACACCCTAAGAAGAGTCATCCCCCTGAATTCCCCGGTAAGGTGCTGGAGAACGAGAGTTCTAGCAGCGTCCCTGGCTGTCTCGGCTAGCGGCGAAGTTGATAAAAATTGGGAAAGAACTTAGCAAATATCAAACCTTTTTAGTAATTTTTAGACCATTAAATCTTATTTAAAATCTCTAAAAATCATAATACACATTTTGGACGTTTTGCTACAAGGTAGTCCATATATGGTTTATAGCAAAGGTATAAACTCTGCTATTCATAACTGGTCCATAATATGTATTTAACATAATGTATTGAAAATAATGAAATAACATCTTTACTTAACCTCTGGGAAGAAAACTGGGAAATAACTGGATACACATTATCTTAAGACTCGTCTGTGGGAAGCGTCCGATCTCCTTAGCCTGCAAGATTAAGCTCACACTTCTCAGCATGGACCACGGAGCCCTCAGGCCGCAGCCCCAAGTGCCCCTGCCTGCTGTTCCAGACAGCTGCTGCGTCCTGGCCCGGCTGCTCTCCTGTCTCAAAGGTCACCTCCTTTCCTGCTCCCTTCGCAGGCAAAGGTGGCCTCTCCTACTCTCTGGCCTCAGACACACACCTGTCATAGAGCTTGTTTATCTCTCGCAGGTGTTCAGCCTTTTAAGGACTTGGACCTTGTCCCTTTGATTTGGTGTCCCCAGGAGCTAGCATAGTGCCTGGCGCATAGGAGGTTCTTAGGAAGGTGGCCATTACAAACACATTCCTGGCTCGCTACCAGACAGCTTTAAAACGGGCTTCTGCTTATTAGGAATGCCTGATGCTGTGGCCGGACAGGCAGCAGAACTGGTCCAGTTTGCGGGGGCAGTTAACTGAGGTCTTGCCTCATGTTGACGGTGATCCCTCATCTTCTCTGCTCCTTACGAGGGCAGCTCAGTTGTGGGGTCTTGACTACAGAGGACCTGCTGGGTGCAGCTGCTCGCTGAACTTTTCTGGGCCAATAAATCCATCTATTTCCAAATCCTTTCTGCTTCCCTCCTCACGCAGGAATGTAAAGCCATTCCTTATAAAAATGTTATTCCTGGCCATTGCCTTGCCAGAGACGTGAAGAATGCAATGTTACCCCTGTAGGGTAACAACGCCACCGCCTCCTGAAGGCCAAGCACTTAAGAGTCACGGAACTTCAGGCCCACGAGGCAGCCATGCCTCCACTGTTCATGGGACTCAGCTGCACTGAGGTGTGTACAGCTGAACACAGACCAGCCCCGGGGGATGAGTAAGATCTGGGGTTAGCACATTCTCTTGTCAGTCATGGTCTGGGATGGATACGGGAGGTGGTTCTGGCCAATGTGACTAAAGGAAGTCTGCTAGGGTACTTCCAGGAAAAGTTTTATTTGATAAAAGGAGAGAGACACACGAGGAGAGCTCCTCCCCATACTCATCCCTTTCTGCTTTTGATGCTCTTATGGGAGGCTGTGATGCCTAGAGCTGCAGCAGCCATCTTGTGACCATGAGGCATGAGCCTGAAAACAAAGCAAATGGCGAAGCAGAAGGGAGGAAAGAGTCCAGGTCCTTGATGGTGTCTTTGAACCACTACACAAACCCTAGAACCACCATGGCTCCATACTGTAGTTCAAGAGATAATTGATGGTCTTGATGGCTTAAGTCACTGTTACCTGCAGCCAAAAAGCTCATACAAACTGGAAGGGACTTTCATCTTTTCTAGTCCAACTTCTCTTATTTTACAAATGAGGAACCAGACATACAAAGTCTTTAAGTAACAAAGGCAATACAACAACCAAAGACCAATAAGTCAGGACTTTCAGGCCTCTGTTCCTTACACCACATTATGCTGCTTTTTTTAAAAAAATATTTATTTATTTACTTATTTATTTATTTGGCTTCGCCGGGTCTTAGTTGCAGCACACAGGATCTTCGTTGAGGCATGCAGGATCTTTTAGTTGCAGCATGTGGGATCTAGTTCCCTGACCAGGGATCGAACCTGGGCCCCCCTGCATTGGGAGCACGGAGTCCAAACCGCTGGACCACCGGGGAAGTCCCTATGCTGCTTCTTTTATGTGACTTTTTCCTAAGCAATATTAGACACGGAGTCCTCTGTACACAGAGGGATCCCAGGGGGTGGCTTCCTGGCGGAGTTCAAAACAACTGGAATCCACCCACATCTGAACCTCTCAAAACTGCTGGATCCTGCGCATATGAAAAACTACTTTTACGCTAAATCGTCTTAGATGAGGGACACCAGATGATTTCATTCGGGGAGCAGCTGGTCCCAGCCTTCTCCGTGACCCCCTGCACCAGGGTCCTCCTCCCCTACTGGCTCATTATTTTATTCAGAGTTCTTCCTTGTATTACCACACACTCCGCTGGCACTGGAAACAGAATCACAGCCCTCGTGGGCTGTGAAGCTAACGGAAGAGACAGAAAATAAACAGATAAACACTCAGGTACAATCACAAGTCAGAAGGAGTCTGGCCAAACCAAAAGGAACAGGGTGCAGATTAGAGAAAACCAGGAAGAGCTTGGACACAGGGTGTCAGGGAAGCCTCTTAGGTGGCAGAGTCGGAGGTGCAGGGGGCAGGGAGGCTCTGAAAAGCGGGGAGAAGCCATTCTAAGCAGAGAGAACAGAATGTGCATGGCTTCCAGACCGGAAAGGGTTTCACCTTCCTAGAGAAGCAGAGGGGTGAGGCGGGCCCGTCCCCAGGCCGGGGGAAGGGGCTGGAGCTTGATACTCAGATACCCCAGTGCTGCGGGATGCCATGGGAGGCTCGAGGCACACTGGGGGGAAGGCACTGGTTTCGGCTGTGTGAAGCTCACCGTGGAGACTGAGTTTCAGGGCCGCCAGAAGGAAAGCAGAGCAGTTAGGAAACTACTTCAGTGGTTAACTCAAGAGAAGACGTTGGCGTGGTGCCGGCAGGATGACAGCAAAGACAGGGCTCACAGACCCCACCCCCCACCCCATCCTAGCAGCTCTGAACCACACGGCCACACGACACGCTGGGGGAGACACGTGCCTACAGACTCCCCCGGCCGCCAGCCACACAGGGCACATCAGACTCGCGGCCGCCCCGCCTGAGCGCCGCTCTGCAGGCACCAGGCCCGCGCGCATCCCCCGTCTCGCGAGGTCAGGGCACCATCGCCAGCTACAGATGTGGAGGCTGAGGCTGCCACGGTTAAATGATTGGCCTGCTGCCCCTGAACTGCAGTCAGGACACAAACCCACCGACCTGATCTGATTCCGGTTTTGCCCAAAGCAGTCACTTTCCTGCTCAGGACCCCGTGGTTCTTCCCACAGATCCCAGCTCCCCGCTTCGCCAGCCCCGGCTCTGCTGCCCTCTGCCCGGGCCAAAGCTGCCAGCCATTCCAGGGATCCTCCGCCCCCAACTCCGTGGCCGGCCACCTGGGAAGCGGCAGGCAGTCCTTATAAGGCGGCAGGGAGACGCTTCTGCTGGCGGACACAACCAGACCCACAGCAAGACGTGGGCTCCAAAGGCAGACGCGCTTTTAGCACCGGAACTGCAGCCCCACGATGGCAGAACAGTCCGTGTCCGCGAGACGCTGCCTGGACCCGGGCACGGGTGGGAGACGGCCAGGGATGCTGGGGAGAGCAGGCCGGTGTCCCTGCACCGGGCGGGAGGCTGGGGGCACGACCCCCGGGTCTCTGGCATCTCACGGCGGGGTGGCGGGCTCCGCTCTCCTCCCCCATACCCTCTCGTCTCCCACTTCCGGCTGGGCCTCTGTCCTCTCCCTGAGCGCCCCACTCCCACCCTGCCCACCCCTCGCTCCTTTGCTCCCCGAGCACCAGGGGCTCCCAGAGCATCCTCGTGTGTGTGTGTGCGTGCGTGCCCCCCACATCATTCCTGAACGGCGGGAACGTCCTTTCCTACAACCGCCCCAAGTGCAGGAGGAGTAAATGGAAGGCGATGAGTAGAGGAAATGTAGGCGGCGGTATTACACCGAGCAAGCAGGAACAACTCCAGCCCACACAAAAGGGGTGTCCTGGGAGAGTCCACCCTCTGGGAAGTGGCTGTGCCCCCGCTGTGCCGGACCCACCCACTCTCCATGCAAGGGGCTCATTAGCTAAGGAGCCGGATCGAGAGACAGTCACAGCTAAAGGGAACAGTGTGGACGCCCGGGCTCACATCATGACAGAGGGCTTCTGCCAAGCGCTGCCTAACAAGCACTGGCCTATTTCTGGGCCAGGGTCCCCCCCCTCCGGCTCTGCAGACCTCGGCTCAAACCAGGCCACACGCTCAGCCTTGGAAACCAGAATTCCCAGCGCTCAGGGTGCCCTGAGTGCAGCAAATCCCCAAGGGCAGCCACCCTGGCAGTGACACTGAGTCCAGACAGGGGCTGGGGAGAGCCGGAGCTCTGCTCTCAGAAAAATGGGGAGAGCAGTGGCTGCAGAACCCAACCCTGCGGGGCCTCTGAACACAGATTTCGTGTGTGCAAAGCACTTTATCAATGCAAATCACTAAGTAAGTACACCCGGAGTTCTGTCCTGCTTCTTAAAATTGCCAATTGTTCCTTTAGGGACTTTTCCCTTTCTGTTCTGTTTCACTCCCAAGTTTCATTTCTCTGTAATAGAAACAATTCTGCTCCAAAGCAACATATACATTCTCAGAAAACGTCATATTCTCTAAAATCGCACAAGAACAGTAACGGGACTTACGTGAAAATGGGGTGAGGACAGACCACTCAACACCTACCAAGCGTTATAACTAGAGTGCTAACAAAATAACTTGGACGGCCCAGCAGGCAGGTCCGCGCGGGCGGGGGGTAGAGGCTGCCGCGGTGAACATTAAAAAAGTCCCCAGAAAGTCTAATGGAAATCCCGGCAAAAGTGCAATTAGAGCAAGGCCGACGGGTGCAAAGGCAATGCAGCCGGACGAGGCGATGCGGCCGCGCGCCATGAGGGGTGAGGGCTGCGGGTGCCGCAGGAGGCCTGGGCCCTGCTTTCCCCCCAGTCCTGGGAGCCGCTCTGGGCTGCACAGCAGTCACACTGAGGGCTCTTCCCTCCTCTACTGAAGCCGGCCAGGCTAATCCCACTATTCCTGCTCCTGTGTCTGGGCAGAACGCCAGATGAACCCAGACAGTGCCTGCACCATCCTAACACCGCTCACCCAGCGCATGCGTCCCGTTCACAGGACAGAAATTCCCCTGAAGCGCAGCCCTGGGCTCCCGTGGAGCCCCGTGTCCCCAGGGCCCCTCGCAAGAGCCTCCCCGGGGGGCTGCAGGGCCGCCCCCTCCCGCGGAGCCGAGACTTCCTCCAAGGCAGGACCTCCCTCATTCACACTCGTATCCAGAACACCTCACACCGGGCCTGGTGAGCGAAGCCCCGACGCCAGCCTGACTTTGTAAGAAAGGAACAGAGCTCTGGTTCCTTGGCACACGTAGCCGCTGAACACCCACCCGGTAGCTCTAGACAAACAAGCCGAGGGGCGCATGGACGTGTCCTGAGCTCCAGCTTGTAGCTCACAAGAGGCATCTGTCTAAGAGGGACCTCCTGAGGCTGAAGAGTTGCTTCCCACCAAGGTAACGGGCATTTCAGATGTTGTCACAGACAGAAGCAGTAGCAGTTCTGCACTGTGCCCATTCAAGACCCAGGATCCATAAACCTTCCCGCAAAGAAAGCGGAAGACACACATGACTTCACCGAGGAATTCTCACAAACACGTAAGGAACAAATAAAACAATTTTTACACAAAAAGAACTGCTTGGTTCTGTTTACGTGAAGTTCAGGTCTAGGGGTGGGAGGAGGGTCTCCCGTCTACCGTCTGTGGTAAATAATTGTCTTGAGGGCCAGCCGCCTTGTCTCCACAGCCTGAGATGGTCACGGCTGGAGCCTACAGGGCCGCTGGAGGCCAGGACAGCGCCTGCCCACCTGCTGGATGACAAGCTCTGGCCGCCGGAGCTGCCCTTCAGGCTGAGTTCCTCCCAGGAGGCCAGGACCCTCAGCCACTCTGGCTCCTGGGGGTACCCCATCCCCTCCATCAAGTTCAGACATGCCTGAATCCCGGTGGGGACCTGAGCCGAGCCACTGCCAAGGTGCAGGCGGGTGGAAGAGATGCCACCTGTCCTTCATGGCCACCCGGGAGCCTCAGAGGAAGAGTGCAGGAAAGAATGTGGGCAGCTGTCCGCACCAGGTCAGCACGGCCAGAGGAGGCCGTCCAGAGTGGCCTACAGAAGTGGAGGGTGGTGGCCAGGACCAGGTCTCCCAGAGCTCACCTTTGAGGCTGGTTCTTGGCGAGGCTCCCATTTTGGTCTCATATATCGGGTGGGACCTGGGGACAGCCCAGGGTCGCTGGGCTCCAGACTCTGGTCTCTTTGATGTGAAATAAGAACCCCCGAGAGAAAAGCCCACTGCCTGAACCCAGACCAGAGAAGAAAGAGGATACCTGTCATCCTCTCTCCCCGCAAAGGTACCCTCCTCCCACGGCTGGGGCTGAAACACACTGCGCTTCAGACACACCATTAATTGTCAAAAGCGTCAGCCACCACGCACACTAACAACCAGTTAGACGTCAGGAGACACGCGGCATCGGGTGGCGCGGCATCCTGTTACTGGTGACGGTAACTCTGAAGGTAACTGCTCGCGGGGGCGTCCACCAGGCTTCTCCGCCGGGACTGCTCATCCCTCTGTGATCGGCTGTACCTCGTGGTGCATAGACTTTGAGATTCTGTAAACATCTTGGCCCTCATCAAACTTTCACCGGTGAGTTTTATCACCTGACTGTTCTTCCCTGAACCGGTTATTATGATGACAGTTGCCAAGTGATGACCTGCTTACACTCAGTCATCCCTACTCATTAGTGAGCTGGCATTCTCCTGCACGCAGGAGTTCCTCCAAGTCATTATTTAACAAAACAAAACAAAGCTCTCCTAGCTGTGTTCATCACGAGGGCCTAGAAGAAATGACGCTCCAGCAGCCACGAGCGCTCCTGCCGAATCTTGGTTTCTAAATACCATTCTCCACTGCAAGAAAACAGGGCTCCCTGGAGAAACGGCTGATTCCAAAGCCAGAAAATACAATGGAGCCTGAAAAGCCTTTCTGTGCCAGAAAGTAAGAAGTGCTCAAAAACGTGATGGGAATACTCAAAGAGAAGTCAGCTTGAACAGGCTCTCATTCACCAAACTTGGGCATCAAAGTGAATAACAGGTATGGACTGTAACACATTAAACAAAAATAAAATTCCCTAAGTCCACTGGCATGTAAAAAACATAATTTAAGGAAAAGCAGGGAAAGGTAAACCTCTTCTCTACAGAAGAAGGACAACTGATACAGTGGAAGGAATGAAAAGAAATAAAATTACCATCTGACATGGTAATAACTGATCCAAGCAAGAATCATCAACAGGGAAAACACACCTTCACAGTGATGAACGCTAGCAGTGATGAGATTTAACACAACAGCAGTGGGACAGATTGACCCCGTGTGCCGTCCTATGGGATGGGCTGAAATGCACACACCATCAGGTAGACAGTATTCCCACCAAAAATGTTCAACTTGAGAATCTAATCATAAAGAAACAACCAAACTCAAAATAATGTATTGCCATGAAAGAGAGGGGGGGAAAAAAAGACTGAGGAATGCTTCCAGATTAAAGAAAACCAAAGGCACATATTAAATGGACGTGTGGCCTTTTATTGGAATCTGAATTTTTAAAAAACTATAAAGAAAATGATCGGGATAACTGGGACATCTGACTATAGACTGTACCATGTCAATGTTAAAGCTCTTGAGTATAATTGCGTGTGTGTGTGTGTGTGTGTGTGTGTGTGTGAGAGAGAGAGAGAGAGAGAAAGAGAGAGAGAAAGCGAATGTAGCAAAACACGAACCATGTGGGAATTTGTCTTAGTTTTGAAACTTCGAAGTTGTGAAAAAACACACACTAGTTCAGAATGACTCATTCGTTCTGAAACCACAGACCACATTAGATTAGTCAAATGGACACAAATGTGTGTGTGTATAACTATATATATATGTATATATATATATATATACACACACAGATATAGATATGTATATACAAACATATCTTTTAATAGCAGAGACTTTTTAAAAAGCACAAAGTGAATGCAGTATGTGTGTGCTTGTGTATGTATTAAAAAACTACGCTTCTCATGACTTCTGAAAATGCCAAACTTAGGAGCTATTTACCCCTCTAGGCGATGCCAGTATGTCTTTTCCCCTCCCTCTCCTTCTCAGTCTTCCACTCTCCCCGGCTTTATCCTGAGGACACCCTCCACGGGCTTGTCGTGTCTCAACAACAAGCTGGTCCATCCCTATCGGGGCAGGTCCCCCCAGCACACATGTGTGTACACATGTGCACACACACACTGACAACCCCTAGACACGTCACACGCTAGTAACTGGACTCGCCTACTGGAGATGCTGGGGGGAGCAGCGTGAGCCCTGCTTATAAAGAAGAAGCAAAGGCAACCTTAAACCGATGACAAATAACCTAGAAAATACCCACAAGCATGCAGAGAGCTGCAAGGGAATCCAGGGTGCCTCCCAGAGAGAGTGTCGTGAAAATCGGCAAGAGTCAGCAGGTGCAGAACATCCCAAGCAGGGAGAATGGCACGTGCAGAGGCCTGACCTCGGCCAGGGAATCCAGGGGGTCCTGAGAAGCAAAGCAGAGACACAAAGGGGAGAGGGGGGCGGGGGAGGCCGGCCCTGTCCCCAGGCGCGAACAGGGCTGAAGGGGCAGCAAGGATGCAGGGCTGGCAGCGGGGACAGGGAGGAAGCAGAGGGGGGACCAAAGAGACCGGGCTGCAGGTGGGGTGAAGACGTGCAGCCACCAGCACCTGGTCTGTGATGTCTTTCACTAGCGCTTGAGACTCTACATTATAAAAAAAAAAAAAAAAAAAGGCAGCTTTGGCGCTGGCGTCGGCGGTGTCAAAATCAGCCTGGAAATCAAGATGTGGGACGGAAAGCTGCTTTGGGGAGCCCTGTGCGGGGCAGGGCGGTAGCAGACCGGCCAAAAGCAAAGCCAGTGGCGCTGAGAGAGGAGAGCAGCTTGAGGATGTTCAAACCGCGCTGGGTCTGGAGTGATGCTGTCAGGAGGGGCTGGATCCAGAGCCGAGAAGGGCCGCCCAGCCTGGAGCTCCCCGAGCGCCGCCCCCCACGCACCCCGCCCCAAGCGGGCGCCTTAACGGCCCCCGTGCCTCTGGGATGGGCCACCTGGCGGCCCAGAAACCCGGGCTCACCTGGACTCTTCCTCTCCTCGGGCCCAGCATCCTGCCCAGTCAGCGAGTCCTCCTGAACCCGTCACCCCTGTGACCCCGTGTCCTCGCCGCGGGCCCGCCGCTCGGCGCGTGGTGTCCAGGCGGACGCCAGCCTGGCCCCGCCCAGCCGCGTCTCTGGTCCCTGTTCACCGACTGTACCCCCAGGGCCCACCTCTGGTCTCGGGGGTCCTCCCCGTCCTGGTCTTCTGGTCGGCTGCACGGTTTTCCCTGTGGCCCCTTCTGCTCCAGACTCTGCCCGACCTCCTGGCTGGCGCGGTGCGTCAGCCTGCTTCCATGGAGCCCTAAGCCAGAAACAGGTTGGCCGGGAAGAGAGGTTCCAGCCTTGCAGACAGCAGGTTCCAGACGGGATTTAGGAAAGGAGCAGAAATCAAGAGGAAGGCTGCCTGCTGACCAGCCTAGGGCGGCCTCACGCCTGCACTTCCCGCGCAGCTGGGCACATATCCCTCACGTCCCCACCCTTCCCTGGCTGAAGCTTGAGACCCAGTGACGGAGGATGGGGTTGGAGGAAGAGTTTTGATTATATACAATCTATGCCACAGCAAGAATCCGAACCATGTGAATCCAAAAGTGGTTTTTCAAAACTGACTCCAAAAAATTTAACCTTAAATCAAAAGTAAAAATATGAACGCTAAAATTTAAAAACAAACAAAAATAGAAGAACTAGGGGGGAAAAGTCAAGGAACTCTTCCAGGGGAGAACAAAAGACTAAAGTATTGGAACCTTATATGGAAGAGTACATTTACAAGACAGAAACAGTCAAGGAGGGAAAGTCTCCATCTACTTATCAAGAATCCCAGAAGGAAAAACAGACGGAATGGAAATAAGGAAATAATCTAGGAAAATTCTTTTTTAAGATTTCAGAACTGAAGACAGACCTAAGTCTTCAGACTGGCAAGGCATCGTCCCCAGGTGAAGGAGAAAAGCTGAAAGTCAACATTTAGACCCAACCTTGTGGAATTTCAGAATACCAAGCAAAGCAAAAGATCCCAAAGGCTTCCGAGGAAACAGAGTTACAAAGAAGGATTACACCCACGTCGGACTTCTTGGGCACCCTGGGTGTTAGAGCAATGCCTTCAAGCCTCAGCGTATCCAGTCCAACTACCAACCACGCGTGAGAAAGGAAAACGTTGCTGGCACGAAAGAACCCACGTCCTGAAAAAGCTACCTACGGATGGTATATAGACAAACATGTGGAATCCCAGAAAGAGGAAAGAAAACATGCGGGAGGGGGGCAAGAAATGGCAGACGCACCCCAAGAGTATGATGGGGAGACCCAGCACGACACCCGGCGCAGCACCAGGCACCCTCCGCAATGAGAGTGAAGGAGCTGGGTCGTCCTCTAATTTCCAGATGGGGAGTTGATGATGCAAACATGAGGCTGACTAAAATGGGGCATAATTCTGAGCAGTGGGCGGCACCTACAAACAGAACCCACGTGACCTGCCATGAGACCCATCTCCTGGAGAAGATGGGCTTACTGACAGGAGGGCATTTCTGCTCCAGTCACCCTGCTCTGCTCGGGAAACACGCGCGCAGAACGTTATACGCGCCGGGTATCGGTTTCCACTTTTCAGAAACTCTCTACAAAGTGCAGGAAACTTTATTATAGATACAGAATAAAATGCAAATGTTATTAACCTTGACACTGTAAAAGCAATGGTATAATATAAATGTGTTCAATACGTAATTTGTGCAGGAGAAAAAAACAACTAAGAAGCAGTGGTTGCCTCTAACAGGCAAATGGGAAATCAGAGGTCAGACTGGGTGACTTACTTCCCCCAGTTTACCCTTTTATATGGTTTCATTCTCTTTACTACGGCATGGATCGCCTTTGGAAAGTAAAACCTCCTACCTGTCCAAAGTAAGGTAGAGACAGGGTGACAGCAGAGGTGGAGAGATGGGGGAGGGAGGGTGGTACACTTTTCCTCATTTTTCTTGACAGTTAACAGCTACTGCCTACAAGTGATGGAATTAGAAATAGAGGCTGAAATAGGATCCACAGGAAAAAAAATCAAAATATAACAGAAATTGGAAGGAACAGGGCTTGTCTTGTGTGGTGGGCAGTCGAGAGATTCTGTTTCAAGATGGCAGCACAAACCCAGCTGTCACCGTGGAGGGCGGAGTGGCCCTGGGAACCAGTGTGGGAGGGCTTCCAGGCAGAGGGGCTGGTGTGGGCCACTCGGCCTTTCCCTGTGGAGCCCTCTGTGCTTTTGAATACCTACTTCTTCACACTAGTTGATTTCTAACGTAGAACACGACAAACAAAACCAAGTCCTTCGTGGACTTACCAGTGCCTTGAGGACAAAACCCAAATTGCTCAGCAAGCCTCCGGGCCCCCCTGGATCCGCTGTGCTAGGACCCCGACCCTGAGGCCCGGCAAGCCCACTCCTCCCACACAATCCCTACCGCGCCGTAACCCTCCATCCTCCCATCCTTCTCCCACATGAAACTTCGGCATCAGCCCCCCAGAAGGACCACCGCCCCTGTCAGCCCGGGCCGAGTTAGAAGGCCATCCTCAGCCCGTGACAGTCTGTTCCCAACTTTAATTCTTTCAAAGAAGGTACAGTTGCTCTTTGCTGTCCAGTCCCTGCTGCCCACGGCAGTGTCTCCAGCCTGTCAGCCTCCGAGGTGAAGAGCACAGCCTGCTAACGGGTCTCCTGGGTCGGGGTGGGGGGGGCGGTATAAGAACCACGCTGAAGCCCGGCTCCTGAGGGTCAGTAATGAGTCAGAAGCATCAGAAAAGGCTGGGCCTCGCTTCCCGCATCTGAGGAAGGGGAGGTGGCCAACAGGCTCCCGCGGTCCGGGCAGCTGAGTCACATCCTGTGATGGTTCATGCACCTGCCAAGGCACCGCGGCCTCCTTCCCCTCTGGCCACGGTGCTGTTCCGCTGCGTCCTCTTTATCCTGGTGACATTTAAAGGGTCCCACTCATGACCCCCGGGTGCACCCTCGTCCATGCCGAGAGGCTGCAGCCTCTCCCTCCAGGGGACACAGGCTTACCCAGCCCTGGCCGTGTGACCTGGGCCGATGACAGCTCTCTGAGCCCTGTCCTCCCCACCTGTGGATCTGGAGGTGACAGGATCGCCCCCAGAAGGCTGTCGCAGGGGCTCACCGAGACGAGGCATGGGGGGGGGCCAGAAAAGGTCAAAAGAGTGGCTGCCGCTCACAACTGTGCCCTGCGTTCCGGTGTCCGGAGCACACCTGTCCGCCTGCGTGTCCCTGCCCTGGTGTTGTGACCCCGGCCGGCAGGCAAGCGTGAGGTGGAGACAGGGTACCGCAGGGTAGCTGTGCCCGCGGTCACAGCTCGTCTGCCTGTGCAAACGCAGTTAACTCTGCCCCTTGACACATACTTTTTCTGCACGTGATCAAAGGCCACCCGTGCTCTCCGGAATCCTGTGCAAACGCTGCTGAGCCGCAGAGCCGGGCACTGTGTCCCTGCGAGGCTGCTGCTCCAGCATCAGAGCCCGAGGGCCGCAGCCTCCTCCGCAGAGGGGCTCCTGGCCACCATGGCCCAGGGCAGCCTAAGGTCGCGGGGGACCCCGTCCCCCTCCCACGACCCCCCAGGTGCTCGGGGCTCCGCCTCCACCTCCCTCTGCCCCAGGGGCTGCTGCACGAACGTCCAGCTGGTTGGACTCTACCCGCAGCGAGGGGACGGGACCCCAGGCGCCCTCCAGATTGGAGATGAGCCGGAGGGAAGCAGCGGGTGGGGGGGGGGGGGTGATCCCCGCAGGAACCGGTCCAGAGCTGCCAGAGGGCACAGGCAACGAGGCCCAGGAGGGACTCTCGGATTCCACCAAGAGGGGGCCCTGCAGGGGTGGCCTGACGGGGGGGGGGGGACACGGTGACAACGGAAGCGGAGGACGTCAGACTGGACGGCATGTCAGAGAAGCTTCCTGTCAAGGAAACCAAGGAACGGCGGCATGTGGGTGGGGCGGGCGTGTGGGTGGGGCGAGCGGCGACGGAGGGTCGGCTTCGCACGTTCGGATAGTGATGGGGGTTCCCTGGGGCCACGGTAACAAAGCGCGGCGAACTTGAGCGGTGGCTGACACCACTCCCTCCCTCCACTCCCTGGAGGCCAGGAGCCCGGAATCAAGCGCGGCAGGGCCACGCTCCTCACGGGCTCTAGGGGAGGCGGGGCTCTGGTGGCCGCCCAGCATCCCAGTCTTTGCCTCCATCTGCAAACGCCTTCCCCCTTCTCTCTGCTTGTTTACTTTACAGGAATGGGGTTTCACTTAGGGGCCACCAGGTCATCCCGGGTAAGCTCCTCCTCTGAAGATCGACATAAGGTGATGTTCATTCTTTTCCCACCTAAGGCCAGATTCACAGGTTCTGGGGATTAGGGTGTGGACACCATTCAACCCACTCCAATGGGAATGATCTGGAAGAGAAAGACAGCCCTGGTGTGGAAGAAGGGAGGACCCAAGGCGGGGAGCGGCGGGACCCAGAGCTGAAACCTTCTTTCCCAGCTTTATTTCAAAACATTACAGGGACTTCCCTGGTGGCGCAGTGGTTAAGAACCTGCAGGGGACACGGGGTCGAGCCCTGGTCTGGGAAGATCCCACATGCCGTGGAGCAACTAAGCCCGTGCGCCACAACTACTGAACCTGCGCTCTAGAGCCCGAGAGCCACAATTACTGAAGCCTGTGCGCCTAGAGCCCGTGCTCCGCAACAAGAGAAGCCACCGCAATGAGAAGCCCGTGCACCGCAGCAAAGAGTAGCCCCCGCTCGCTGCAATTAGAGAAAGTCTGCGCGCAGCAATGAAGACCCAATGCAGCCAAAAGAAAGTAGATAATGTTTTTAAAAACATCACAGGTGAATTTTATTGTATGGGAACTGCAGCTCAATTTAAAAAAAGAGAAAAAGTGAAAAAATAAAAAACACTCAAAACCCCCTGCCAACCTCCTACAGTTCAGTCCCCTACAAGGAGCTCAGCGGAGGCCACCTTTCCACCCAAGACAGTCTTGCTAAGAGGTCCCCAATACCTCCCTCCCAGACTGGACACGTGAGGCTCTGAGAAGACGCCTCCACGCGGCAAAGGGGGCAGGAGAGTGAGCATCCAGGGACAGACAGACACAGCACCTGCCATCCTGCTGACCCACCCAACCAACCCAGCGCCCCCAGAAACACCCTCCTTCGGCCCCAGCAGACACTCAGCAGCGCGGTGCAGGGGAAACGGGGTCCAGGAGCCGGGAGGGCAAGCCTCCAGGCGGGCAGAGGGGAACCACGCGGCACTCCAGTGGCCTGGGGTGCGGCTGACAGGCAACAAGATTAGGGAGGAGGAAGGGCTCCTGCCGGAAACGCCTGAGCCAGCAGCTGCGGGCAGACACCCCTGCCCCGCAGAGCCCCGCCCTGCCGGCTCCCCAGAGCACCACTGGGCCTGGACCCCCGGCCGGGGCCTGCGTCAGGAACCGCGCGCACGTGAACTGCAGTTAGCGGATGTTCTCCTGTGTGTGGACGCCCCTCGCTCTGAGGCCAAGGGCAGGGCCCGGTGTAGGCAGACACGCCTCCTGGTCAGGTTGGCACAAGTTCCCGTCTTCGTTTCCGGCCATCTCCTCGGGCGCCCCTTTCCTGCAACGCTCCCTGGTCAGTATCTGCCTTGACAGCTGGGCAGCCGCAGGGCTGCGGGCTCTGCGGCCTCGAGCCGTGCCCACGGCGGACCGCGCGGGCCTCCGTCAGAGCCTTGGGGCGCCGGTGACGAGTCCAAGCCCCCGCTCGTGCCCGGGTAGGAGGCGGGCCTAAGCTGCTGGCCCTCACCCCGGTTACTGCTGCCTCTACAGGGAGTCCCCTCCTCCCCAGCACACTTCCAACTTCACTCCCACTGACCCGTGACCCCAGGGAGGGCCTCGGAGCCGAGTGGGAGCTGCCCGGCCTGGGTCAGTAAAGAAGGGAGCCCCCCGTCTCCCTGACTCCCAGAGGTCCTCGAAGTTTGGTGGGACCGGAAGTCCGCGGTTACATACTGGTACTGGAATCCACACACACCCGGCCCCAGAGGCTCTGATTCGGGAGGGCCCGGTGCGGCCCTGTAATCTGCTCTTTAGCTCAGCAGGCCAGGAAGTGCTGAAACAGGAGCCGTGAGGACCTCTCCAGCCCATGACGGTGGGCTGGGCGCCAGGGCCCAGGACACATGCCATCCCTTCCTGGGACAGGTCACACACACCTCCTGCAGACCTCTGACCTGCTTCGGGCAGGCCGGGAGGGCAGGGGTGGGACCGGCACTCACTCCGAGGTGCTCCGCCCTCCCCAGCCTACATCCCGCCCTCCTGGCTTCAGCAAACGCAAAGGAGAAGTTAGCGATCTGTGATTCACATTTCTTTCGCCTTCACACACCCACACCCATACCTTTAAGACCCCGCCCAGCAGAGACCGGGACAAGAAGTAACAGATTTAAACTTTCATGGAACTTCCTGCTCCGTGGGGCATGGGGGATTCTTCCAGTAACTCGCACTGAGCTGAGGTCTCTCTGGACCTCTGCCAGGGCTAAACCCAAGGGGCTTCCGTGAGATAAGGCTGCGGCTTGTGGCTGCCTGCTGGGTGCAAACAGTCCAAAAGGCTACCAAGTAACCAACACGAGGACCAAGAGGCAGGAAAGGGAGCCCTAAGAGAAAAGAAGCTCGTGCCGTGCGCCCCGGTCCTTGGAAACCCCTGGGCTCTGTCACACCTGATGGGACCCATGGGGCCTCCTGGTCACAGGCCAAGGGCAGTAGCACGTGGAAAGGCCCAGACACACAGAGGAGGCTCACAGCCCGGCCAAGCAGGAGGCTCCTGCCCTCGCTGGGACCCAGGACACAAAGCACAGGGAGCAGGTGTGCCACGCCAGCCTGCTACAAAGGCTTCTGGGAGCATGTCCCCCCCCCCCCGTCAATTCCCTCAAACACTTTTCCCGTACAGCCACCAATTCACTGCAAGCAGAATCCGCTTCCAGAAATGGCCGTCTGCTCTCCGCCCACGTGCCAAACACTGATGCCACACACAGCGGGAACATGGGGCCAGCGCTGAGACCCAGTCCTGCTGCTACACTGATTCAGAGGCACCATCCTGCGTGTCCTCCCCTTGCCTACAGGACGCAGGTACCTACCTCTGGAATTACTGGCAGGATTAAAGGATGTAAGTTTAAAGCGCCCGACAGAGTTGGCACTCAAGAGATTAATTCCTTCCTTTCCCTCCTACTCAATTTCCCTGTCTCAGTTCTAGACCCAAAGAGATCCCAAGCTCACCCAACTCAGAAACGCCAAAGGGCATCCAGGCGCACGCGCAGGAGAGAGCGAGAGAGGAAGAGGGAGAAGGAGAGGGAGGGAGGGAGAGAGAGAGAGAGGGAGAGGAGGAGAGGGGGAGAGGGGGAGAGAGGGAGAGGGGGAGAGAGGGAGAGGGAGGGAGAGAGAGGGAGGGGGGAGGGGGGGGAAGGGAGAGAGGGAGAGAGGGAGAGAGGGGGAGAGGTTGAAGGAGAGGGAGGGAGGAGGGAGGGAGAGAGAAAGTAAATACTTTCAATTAAGCCCCACGTGATGCTTGTGATGCTCGGGCTCTCCAGCTCCCAGCTACACCTGGGACTCCGCTCCCCTTGCCGGCTGGCTCCTGCATCTTCGGACTGTGGGAGAAACAGCGACCCGCAAGTCCTCCAGCGTTTGGAAACCCTGGTGGCACTTTCCCAGCCGCTGGGACTGGGCAGCAGATAAACAAGGCTATTCAACGCACGAGGCTCTCAGGCTGTCGGTCTCGGCGAGCCGGGAAGCACTTTAACTCTCTCTAAAGTATAAGGAGGTGATTAGAGTCCGCAAGAAGCACGCAGCGTTCCCTAAAGTTAACTAGCACCTCCACCCGGGTCGGCAGGTACAGACTGAAGTCGGGCGGCGAGTCGCGTCATTTTGCCCACGCAGATCCCAGCGTCCAAGGTTGCCCTGGAGCCTCTCTCCCCGGCCCTACCGCCCAGCGCTCGCCGGGCCCCTTCCCGCCCGCTCGGGGCGCTTTCCCCGGAGCTGCCCCGCCGGGCCGCACCCCCGGGGCCCCAGGGCTGTCCCTACTCGGGTCCCCTGAAGGAGGCGCAGGCCCGGGGCGCCGAGAGGGTCGAGCCCGGCGCACGTGTGTCCGGAGGCTGCGGGCCGGAACTCGCGCGCCCCGCGCCCCGGCCGGGAGGGTCTGGGGTCCCGGGGGCCGGGGCGGGCGGGCTCCGCGGGGCCGGGGCCTCACCTGAGCGGGACGCGCACGGCCAGGTACCTGTCGACGGCCACGGCCAGGAGGCTGAAGATGGAGCTCTGCGTGACCACCAGCACGAAGCAGGCGAGGAAGAGGCAGCTGTGGAAGTCGGTGCAGAAGCCCAGGCTGATAGTGACGGCGAAGGGGATGGCGAAGAGCCCCACGGCCACGTCGGCCGCCGCCAGGGACACCAGGAAGTAGTTGGTGGGCGTCTGCAGCGCGCTCGAGGTGCCCACCGCCGCGCACACCAGCACATTGCCGGCCAGCGCCAGCGCGGCCAGCGCCAGCTCCAGCACCACGTACAGCGCGGCCTGTGTCAGCTCCAGCGGCATCGCCAACCGGCCCAGCCGCGCTGCCACGAGCGCCCGGACCGCGCATCTGAGCCGGGGTGTCGAGCTCTGCCGGCCGGCAGGCGGGACGAAGGCGGCGCGGGGGTGGTGCCTCGGCCGAGCCCGCCCCCTCCGCCCCGCCGCCGGCCCCGCGCTCCGTGCGCCCCACCCGGCGGGGCAGTCCGAGCGCTCGCACCTTCCCGAGAACCCGCGCTGGGGGTCAGGGCCGGACCTGCCGTGAGAGGACCCCGCGCCGCCGCCGCCGGGCGAGGCGACGACCTGCAGGCTTCGGGGTTTCCCCAACGCACACCACGGACACCGCTGGACGGCAGGGCTCGCCCGAGAACGACGGGGAGGCGCGGCCCGCCCCTTGGGCCGGGCTCCCCATCCTCGCCCCCAGCGCCGCCTCGGCCCCCTGTTCACCCCGGTTGAGCTCAGGCCCCAAGGCCTCACACGGGACCCTTAACTGAATCCCCAGACCCTTCCCCTGCAGCCCCGGCGCCTCCGGAGAGCCCGTCCTGCGCCCCCTGCCGCCTGTCGGTCTCCCCAGGAGAGCCCGGGCCCAAGCCCAGGTGTTCCAATTTCGGCTCTGCCCAGGCCCGTGCCCCACCCCGCCCCCGCCCCGGGCCTCAGTGACTGACCTTACCACCCCTCGCAGCCTCGCCCACCCAGGGAGGGCGGGTGCTGACAACCTCCCCCGTCCTTCCCCACAGACACATCCGTACGCGGTGCTGCCGATTCTGCCTCCAGAGCTTCGCTTCTCTCCACCCCAAAGTCGCGGCTGGTGGTCCCGCCTCACCGCCTGTTCCCAGCATCCACCCCCGTCGCTGCCCTGGGTCCCCGCACCCTGCTCCATGATGCTCCGGGGTCCTCGCCTACAGCGTCATCATTCCAGAGCACACCTGGGCGTGCCTGGCCCCCACCCCACGTGCTTTGCTTGCAGTCACCTGACGAGGTAGTTAAGAAGAGTGTCAGGGACTTCCCTGGTGGTGCAGTGGTTAAGAATCCGCCTGCCAGTGCAGGGGACACGGGCTCGAGCCCTGGTCCGGGAAGATCCCACATGCCGCAGAGCAGCTAAGCCTGTGCGCCACAACTACTGAGCCTGCGCTCTAGAGCCCGTGCGCCACAACAACTGAGCCTGTGCTCTAGAGCCCGTGAGCCGCAACTACTGAGCCTGCACTCCAGAGCCCACGAGCCACAACTACTGAAGCCTGTGCACCACAACGAAGCGTAGTTGCTCGCCGCAACTAGAGAAAGCCCACGTGCAGCAACAAAGACCCAACGCAGCCAAAAATAATAGATTAATTTTAAAAAGTCACCGTTTAAATACATGAATGAACGAACGGATCAGATGGCACGTGAACTCTATTTCAGTGTAGCCATAATAACAACAAAGCCCCTCAGCCTCCATCAGGCATGACCAGTATCACCTGCCTATGTACCAACAGGGGCAACAAGTTCTCCAAAAGCACTCACAGTGGATGTCCCGGCTGGGCGAAGTTATTATAGGGGATTTTCTCTCTCACTACCAAGGGTTAGAAGCAGATGGCAGTACTGCTCCTTGCCCCCTCTCTGGGCTGCTAACAGAACCCCAGATGGCAATGACATGCACACACCAGAGGATGAATCAGGAGTGGTCTAAGCCAATCAAATGACCCCTTTCCCCTTTGCCAGTGATTGATCTAAGGGATGGGCGCGTGACTAACCCTGGCCAACAGGAAGGAAGGGGGATTAGGCAGTGAGGTTCCGACCGCCTTCCTCCCCTCCTGCTTTGGCCACTGTTTTGTGAAAACATGTAACTACAGCTATGGCAGCCACCTTGCAACCATGAGGTGACAAACCTGATGTGAAAACCAACACACTGAAGGTGATGGAGGAAAGGGCTTGTGTCCCTGATCACATCTTTGAACAGCACGAACAACCCCGAGAACTACATCTGGACTTCTTGTTCAACACCCCTGCAAGTGTCCCCACCGTTGTGCATGTTTTCTGGGACTTGCGTCAAAGAGTCCTACAGAATTCAGAGCTACACAAATACTGGGTCAAGGGGATCTTAGTTCTTGGCTCACACATTCAGCAGAGCCCCATGGGAGAGAGCGATGGCTGGGACCCCGAAGCCTAGTCTCCAGGGCAGGGCCAGGACTGGGACCATTGCCTCACGTCTCTGAACCTTCGTTTCCTCAGGGATGAAATCATGAGATGAGAAAGCTGAATCCAGTGCCCTCTAAGGTCGCTTCCCTCTCCAACCTCCTGTTACTCAGAGTCCAGGACAGAAGTCCTAACTGCACAGGCCACGGACGCAGCAGGCTGCCAGCACCTGCTCCAGATTCCACTCCACAGAGCTCCAGCTGTGCTCTTCCTGCTGTCGGGGATGACAGCTCGGATTCTGGGGAAGATGAAAAAACCACGAAAGGAGAATTGCCACCCCCTTAAGAATAAAGGTTGTCCAGGGTTGAAAAGTAAAACCGGCCATCCAGTGGCTCAGGATGACATCTGGTGGGGCTGACCATGGCCAAGTCTGTACCTGGTACCTCTGTTGTTGACGTGTTGTTTTCATACACGGCAAAAATGACATGTGCTCACAGTACAGATTTAAACTCACAGACGTGTTTAAGACAGTAAAAGTGCCCTCCCCAACCTCCCTAATCCTGCCCCCCACCCCCGTGGTGCACAGTTTTGAGTACTGTTCCAGACATTTTTCTGTGCTTATACAAATATGGTGCCATATATTATAGAATCAAAAATGCTAGTGATGGGGCTTCCCTGGTGGTGCAGTGGTTGAGAGTCCGCCTGCCGATGCAGTGTGGGAAGATCCCACATGCCGCGGAGCGGCTGGGCCCGTGAGCCATGGCCGCTGAGCCTGCGTGTCCGGAGCCTGTGCTCCGCAACGGGAGAGGCCACAACAGTGAGAGGCCCGCGTACTGCAAAAAAAAAAAAAAAATGCTAGTGATGACATATCCTGGGAAAACGTGAAGAGGGTACGCAACCTGGAATTAGTGAACTGGGACATATGCATGTATACATAAATAGATTTTTTTTCTGAGTACTTTACATATTTTATTCAATGTTTACAGCAATCTTATGATGTAGGGACTATTATTATCTTTGTTTTTTAAAATATTTTTTAACATCTTTATTAGAGTATAATTGCTTTACAATGGTGTGTCAGTTTCTGCTTTATAACAAAGTGAATCAGTTATACATATACATATGTCCCCATATCTCTTCCCTCTTGCATCTCCCTCCCTATCCCACCCCTCTAGGTAGTCACAAAGCACCAAGCTGATCTCCCTGTGCTATGCGGCTGCTTCCCACTATCTATTTTACGTCTGGTAGTGTATATATGTCCATGCCACTCTCTCACTTTGTCCCAGCTTACCCTTCCCCCTCCCCGTATCCTCAAGTCCATTCTCTAGTAGGTCTGCATCTTTATTCCCGTCTTGCTCCTAGGTTCTTCTGACCATCTTTTTTTTTTTTTTTTTAGATTCCATATATATGTGTTAGCATACAGTATTTGTTTTTCTCTTCCTGACTTACTTCACTCTGTATGACAGTCTCTAAGTCCATCCACCTCACTACAAATAACTCAGTTTCATTCCTTTTTATGGCTGAGTAATATTCCATTGTATATATGTGCCACATCTTCTTTATCCATTCATCTGTTGATGGACACTTAGGTTGCTTCCACGTCCTGGCTATTGTAAATAGAGCTGCAATGAACACTGTGGTACATGACTCTTTTTGAATTATGGTTTTCTCAGGGTATATGCCCAGGAGTGGGATTGCTGGGTCATATGGTAGTTCTATTTTTAGTTTTTCAAGGAACCTCCAGACTGTTCTCCATAGTGGCTGTATCAGTTTACATTCCCACCAACAGTGCAAGAGGGTTCCCTTTTCTCCACACCCTCTCCAGCATTTATTGTTTGTAGATTTTCTGATGATGGCCATTCTGACTGGTGTGAGGTGATATCTCATTGCAGTTTTGATTTGCATTTCTCTAATGATTTTTGATGTTGAGCATCCTTTCATGTGTTTGTTGGCAATCTGTATATCTTCTTTGGAGAAATGTCTATTTAGGTCTTCTGCCCATTTTTGGATTGGGTTGTTTTTCTGATATACATTCCTAGATTTTTAAAAACTAAAAGTAGACTTACCCCACCCACACGGTCAAGAAACCTGTTTTTAACAACTATCTCGTGGACATCTTTCTAACAACACATTCATCCCAGTCTATCTTGAAGATGCCCGGTATTCCATACTATTGGACACACACAATTTAGTTTTCATCACTCTTCTATTCATGGAAATTCCTACTTTATTCCCCTTATTTCTGCTGTTACTCTTGTCCATAGCTCTTCTTGAATATCCATGAGTACTTCTCTGGGCTAAGTTTCCAGAAGTGGGAACACTGTATCAGAGGTTTATATATTAATATTTAACATTTAATGTTAAGATTTAACATACATCTCCAAATCACTCTCCAGAAAGATCCTGTTTATTCATCCTTCACCAACAGTGTATGAAAGCATCCATTTCTGCATAATTGTGCCCAAACCGAACATCACCAACGTTTTTTGTTTCTTCCAATCGGATAAGTAAATACTGACGTCATCATTGCTTTATTTTACATGACTTTCTAGGGAAGTCGAGCTTCCCTTCATTCTTACTAATACTTTTCATTTTTTCTAAGCGTTGCCTGTGAATCCCTTCTTTGACTGGATTTTCTCTATCTTTTTGGAGCTCTTTGTATTATGGTTATTACATAGTGACTGTTGGGTATTGCCTGTGATGTATTGCAAATATTTTTCTCAGCCTGTTTTTCCCCCCCAGTCTGTTTTTAATCTCTTAATTTTGTTTACGGTGTCTTGTTGAACAGAAGCTTTTCATTTTATTTGGTGAAGCGTGCCAGTCTCTCTTCTGGGTTTTGTGTCTCCCTCGAGGAGGATGGATCTAAGCTGCCCCCAATCCCGACACAGCGGCCAGGTGCCCCCCACCCCCACCGCAGCGATGTCATCCTCCCTCAGCTCAGGGCGCAGGTGCCCATCCTGAGCCGTATCATCTCTGGACTCCGATCTGATGAAGGAATCTACTGCCCTCTCTTCCCAGCTGGTACCACACTTTTGGAAAGCACTGTCTTTACGGCGTCTTGATACCTGTCTTTGTTGTCTTGTTCAGAATTTTCTCAGCCTCTTCTGCTCTGTGGGTCAGACTCGGGTTCCCAACAAGCGCTGTGGGGCCCCGGCCGAGCGGCACACTCAGGTGAGCATTAGGGAGCTCGGCAGACGCTATTTTCTCTAAAGGGAAGAATCGGGCGTGTTTTTTTTTTTGCGGTACGCGGGCCTCTCCCATTGCGGAGCACAGGCTCCGGACGCGCAAGGCTCAGCGGCCATGGCTCACGGGCCCAGCCGCTCCGCGGCATGTGGGATCTTCCCAAACCGGGGCATGAACCCGTGTCCCCTGCATCGGCAGGCGGACTCTCAACCACTGCGCCACCAGGGAAGCCCGAATTGGGCTGTTTCAATGATAGTTTTGAGGTCCAGCACTTGAGGTTGGGGTCAGGGAGAGCCACAGGGCTGGGCTTGCCGTCGTGAGCGTTCACGAGCTGGGCAGCTCCCAGGTGCCCCCCCCCACTTGCCCGCTGCATCTACCACCCTGGGGACCCAGGTGTCTCCAGGGGGCACCAGGTGGCCCCTGGGCGCTCAGCATCTGAGTCACCACCTACCCCATCCCTCTTCCTGCGCTGGGGTCAGGAGCCAGATTCTGGTCTGATGTGTGGCCCAGAGGCCACAGGGCAGCCTCAGTTTCCCCACATTGACTTTTCTTTTAAACCATTTTAACCACATCTAAGCGTACATAGCTCAGTGGCATTAGGTACGTTCACATCGTTGTGCAGCCATCACCACCAGGGCTTCTTCATCTTGCAAAACTGAAACTCTGTCCCCGTTAAATAACTCCCACTCCCCCCCCCCCCCCCCCCCCCCCCCCCCCCCCCGATCCCAGCTTCTGTCTCTGTGGATTTGATGACTCCAGGGACCTCATACAAGTGGAGCCATACAGTGCTCGTCCTTCTGTGACTGGTTATTTCACTCAGCACAACGCTCTCCGCGTTCATCCACATTGCACACGTGTCAGGATTTCCTCCCTTTTAAAGGCTGGATGATACTCCACTGTGTAGACAGACCTTCTGGCTACAGGAATGGGGCTGCTGGACAGGGGTGGGCACCACAGCGGCTGCTAAGACAGGATGGAAGGAGCTGAGCAAATGCTTCTCAGCCTCCTGCACGAAGAAGGGCCCCCTGACCAGGCCAGCCCCCAGGAGCCGGGCAGAGATCAGCACGTCTGCTGCTTATCCTCCCTGGGATGCAGGGCAGGCCGGGCTCATCCTGGGGTCCGCCCGGGGCTCCTGGGCCCTCCTGGGGGATCCGCTGCACCGACTGCTCCAGGAGGTGCCCCCGACTCCACGGGTTTTGGCTGGAGTCCCCCTCCACTGCCCACTGCTGTGATCCCCACTCAGCGCAAACATCCCCCCATCTGACCCAAACGTCCGCCTCCTCCTGACCCCCAAATTTCTACCAAGCCGCTGGGAACTCATGGTGTCACCAGAAGATGCCCCAAATCCTCGGCCTCTTCTCTGAGTGTCCCGTCGTCCTCTTGCTCTCCGGGAAGCGGCCGTGTGCCCCGACCCTCCCCAGGGCGGCTTGCCCCACGCTCTCTCCGGAAGGGGCGGATTTGGGCTCACGTCCACAGTAAGGAAGCATTTCTGCCTGCGGCCATCTGCTCACCCTCCGGCCACTTCCAGGAAGGCGGTTAGTCTGTGTCCCGCCCACACCCGCGCCCCATCCCTGCCCTTCTCTCCCCAGATGTCACCATTCCCGGCAGCTCCAACAATGACTTTCCGCGAATCCTCCGCCTCTGTCTCCCTGGTCCACACTCTTCCCTCCGACCCACATGAACCACCTTTGCCCTCGTCATCCTGCTTCAGAGTCACTACTGGTACCCGAATCACCTCCAGAACGTCTGCTTCAGCCGTCCCCCCACCCCCAGCCCATCTCCTGGGCCTCGTCCAGCTGCACCAGCTGTGAAAATAGACACGTGTCCACCCAGGTTGGCAAACAGCCACTGCCTGGGCCTCCGCACATTGGCCTCCGGAGCTCGCGTGGGGTTTCACAGCACTCCCCGCTGCTGCCCACGCACGGCCTCGCCCGACGCCCGGGCCCTCGCCGCCCAGGAGCCCACTTCTTCCGCTAGTTCCTGCGCCCGGCTCCAGACTGTCCCCCACGAGCAGGCAAATGGGCTGCATCCTTCCATCCTTTAGGGGAAAGAAAGGAAAATCACCACGACATCCCTCCCTAACCTCACATCCCTTCCGCGATCTGCCCTTCACACCAACCTCGTCCCAAGCGAGGGCTCGGGCCCCGACTTCCTCCTGTGTCCTCTCTCCCACCTCTGAGGCCGTGGGTCCCGCCCGTTCCTGAAACCATCTTGTAAAGTCACCAGCTGCGCAAGTCTTGCCCATCCAATGGTCTACTCTCAGTGCTCGTCTAACGCAACCTCTCGCAGCGCTGGTCCACCACTTCCTCTTTCTCCGGTCGCTGGCTTCCAAGATGCCCCTCGGCCTCCGCAGAGGCCACGTGTTGGAGGACCAGGAACCGTCCTCCTGGGGTTTTCTTCTTTTCTCCTGGGCTCCAGGGGCCTGTAGTTTCCTGTCTACTCAACTCCTCTACTTGGCTGTCGAAAAGGTGTCTCAAGCCTGACGCTCATTCCCCGGGCCTTCTCCAGCTCAGATTCAGCAGGTGCCCGGCTCACACGACCGCGCTCCGCGGAGATTCCTCTCCCCACAGCAGTTCAAGCGCACGCTGCCTCTGCCTGAAACCTGACCCGAATCCGCCGGCTCCTCTCCGTCTTCCCTGCTGTCATCCTGTCTGAGCTCCCACAACGCTCACCTGACCTCCTTGCCAGGCTTTATTATTTTTGCTTTATTTTATTTTTACACTCTTGTCCCACCACAATCACTTCTCTGCTTGACTTCCAAAGAGAATGTTTAAGAATGTAAGTTAGACCATGTTCAGAATGCTCCAATTACTTCTGACAAGCCTGGGAGGTTCTTACCCCTTCCCGCTTCTAGACAGTCACCTCCACATTCTGCCACCCACGCTGGCCCCCCTGCTACACCCCCAACACACGCACACACGCCCCTCCACACACAAGTGGCACGCTCCCGCCACAGGGCCTTTGCACACGCTGTTCCCAGCCTATCAAGCTCCACCCCCCCATTTTCATAAGACTCCCTCTCATATCTTTCAGGTATCTGTTCAAACTTTATCACCTACTCGAAGAAGCTTTCTCTGTCCACCCTTCCTAGAACAGCACCTGCCCTCACCGGCCACCCGATTCTCTCCCCCTGCTCTGCGTTTCTCCCTAGTGCTTATCTACACCATCATCTTGTATATTCCTCTGCTTCTCACTTGCCTCCCTCATCAGAATGAGGCCCTCCAAAAGGGCCTGGGCCGAGTCTGTGTCATTCACAATTGCAGCCACAGCACCTGGCACAGAAGAACCACGTGGAATATTTGCAGATGACTCTTAGGGTTGCTCAGATGCAACAGTGAAAGCATTCAAGTCAGGAAAACAAACACCAGGTTACAACACTTATTCACAGACAAATGCAACCAGCTATTCCAAACGATAAGATTGTGCGAGTAGCTAGAAAAAAATAAATGCCTTGCAGAAAAACATAAGGAGCTCCCCCGTCTCCCATGCTTTAACCCCAAATCTGTCTGGTTTTTGTACTTTTTTTTTTTTTTTTTTTTTTGCGGTTCGCAGGCCTCTCACTGTTGTGGTCTCTCCCGCTGCGGAGCACAGGCTCCGGACGCGCAGGCTCAGCGGCCATGGCTCACGGGCCCAGCCGCTCCGCGGCACGTGGGATCTTCCCGGACCGGGGCACGAACCCGTGTCCCCTGCATCGGCAGGCGGACTCTCAACCACTGCGCCACCAAGGAAGCTCTGGTTTTTGTACTTTTGAAAAGGGGGTCACAGTGACTAAATCAGGTCACTTACTGAAAAAGGAAAAGTTAATTCATTTTTACAAGGAGAGAAATAGAACATGGTCAAATCCCAGTACCCAGTACCTGCTACCCAGTGGACAGATTTGATGGGCATTTGTGTACAAAGGATGTGGGGGTGAAGGTGCAGGACTTAAAATTCTCATGTGACATAAAAAAACACATTTAAAATCGATACAGTGACTACAGGGCAGTGTAAGTTACTATTTATAAATATGGAGGTAACTAAACCGTGAGCTTGTATTACTACGGAAAAAAAGTAAACATACTTTTCAAAAGCATATGCATCCATACCCCACATGAACACCCCAGTAAATCCCAAATGAACCAAGGATTTAAACTAGAAGAAAGTCCTGGAAGAAAACTTTGAAGCACTCCTTCATAACAGGGCTCCTTTATAACCTTGGAACAGGGAAGGGCTTTGACTTATAATCCAAAGGCATCAAAGAAAAGATAAAAATAAAAAACTCCTATGTGGCAAAAACCAATACACCGTCATAAGCAAAGAGAAACAACCAGCCGGGGAAACCATCTGCATCTCGAATCACCAGCATCATCTCTCTCACGCACCAAAAGCGCCAAGATGAGATTTCTAAACACCCAGTAAGAAAAAGATAGGCAAAGGAGTCGAAAAGGCACGTCACACGGAAAGGAACACAAACAGGATTTTAAGGCATACTCAGCCTCATTCACAACAAAATGCACCTTGAAACTAAATTCAGGGACCTCCCTGGTGGTCCACTGGTTAAGACGCCACGCTTCCAGTGCAGGGGGTGCGGGTTCCATCCCTGGTGGGGGAACTAAGATCCCCCATGCCGCGCAGCATGGCCAAAACAATTTTAAAAAACAACTAAATGCGGACGCCGCTTTTCACCTATTAGGATGGGCAAAAATCCAACGGTCTGACAGCATGCTCTGTGGGCCAGGCCGTAATGATGAGAGAAGCCAGTCCAGCTCCCACGGAGGCAGAGGGGCAGTTTCTATCCAGAGCACAAATGCAGGCACCCTCTGACCCAGTGATCATATATGTGAGACTTACACAGATGAAGCCATCTATGCACGTGCACATTAAAATGTACAGCATTGTTGTAACTGCAAAGCACTGCGACTGACACCCCCATGTTCATCCTTGTGGGGTGACTTTGTGCCCCAGTTTGCCTGGGACAGTTTACGCCTCTGCTCCAGCGTAATTGGTAACAGACACCCCCACGTGCACTCTCGGAAGGGCCCTGGTTTGTACGACACGTCGTCCAGCCACCCCGCCCCTCCCCAGGGGAGCAGATACATAATTTATGCTACCCTCACGCAGTGGAACACCAGACAGCAGAAACAAAAAGTGAGAATGCTCTCTTTGTATTGATGGCAAAATGTCTCCACGATACATCATTAGGGGAAAACAAAACAAAAAGCAAAATGCAGAAGATGTGCCTAGCCTGACACCTTTCAGGTTAAAAAGATGGAGAGCATATGATATTCACACCTGCTTGTATAACACACTCAGGAAGGATACACAAAACAACTGATAACACGGTTACCAGTGAGATTGTGTATGGGGAGAGGAAGGGAGGGGAGGGGAGGGGAGGGGAGGGGAGGGGAGGGATGACTGAGCAGACAAGGGACTTTTCACTGTATATCTTTTCATAATTTTTACATTTTTGAGCCAAGTAAAAATAAGTTTTTGAACCTATTCAAAGAATTAAACTTTAAGATGAAAAAGTGTATACATTGTCACAGAAGCTTCTAGGTGCCTACACAATGTTGATTCTTCCCCTCCCTAACTTTTAGCCAGCTTCACTGCTATTCACCTAAAAGACTACTTTTCCTGGCCTCCTGTGAAGCTAGGTGTGGCCACGAGACTAAATTCTGCCCAATGAAATATAAGTGAAAATGTTAAATGGGTCTTCTAGGAAGACTTAAAAGGGACAGGGCACTCTTCCTCTATCCTGCCACCTGGAATACAGTTGTGATGACTGGAACTCTGGCAGCCATCTTAGCTCATGAGGACAAATGCCACTTCCTCGGGGATGTCAGAGTGGAAAGGGGTCTGGGTCCCTGAGGATTTGATGACTCTAGCATACCAGCCTTGGACTTTCAACCTCTGGACTTCTTTCTCTTTTTGGTGAGAAATAAGTAGTTTCTTACCTAAGATAGTATTGCTCAGGTCTCTCTATCCCTTACAGGTTAACCCAATCCTAAATGATCCATAGGTGTACCAATAAAATACCAAAAGGAGGTTAATTCTGGTAACCCATTTTCTGATGTGATGCCCAGAGCTTTGTATTGTCTTTGTACTTTTTGGTATTTTCTGTACTGAACATGTATTTTAATAACAACTGTGACTTTAAAACAACATTTACACTACTGCAGGAAACACATCTTCCGGCTTCTGGTTTCATCGTCAGAGACTTTCACTTTCAAAGGCGGCAATGCTGCCGCTGCTGAGGGTACCATCTCCCACAGCCACTCACAGCAGCAGAGACCTCACCACATCTCTGCTCTTGTGCAGCAAGCTTGGAGCCGCAAGTTAAGGAAGAGCGCCTGCTGCTTTAGACCGTGAACAGGCGGGAGAAGATGCCTGGGTCCAGGTCCGATCCAGATTTGCCAAATCCCCAGGCTCCACGAGTCTGCTCTCTGCTGGGAGACAGTTTTCCATTGTCTGAAGTAGGGGAGGAATCCTCCATGGGCTGGGGACACAGACAATGAAACGCAGGTGGGTTCCAGCTGACTCAACCTGGAGGATGGAAAGGCCAGCAAATGTTCTTGGAATCCAGCCTGGTTCCTCACACAGAGGAGAACCTTTCCAGAAACGTGTAGAAAGGGGCTCCAAGGAGGCTGGTGACCACCATGCTCCCTAGTTTTCTATTCCCAGATGCCTGCAGTTACACAATTTGTGACTCACCTTTATGGCCAGTTTTGTGCTTCTCCAGCTGGACTCGCGCCGCCCCGAAGCTGGACTCACTCCCCGGACTCGCAGGCAGGCCTGTGGGCTCTTGACACCACGGGACATGGCTTTAGGATGAGGTGATGAACCTTGCTGGCACGTTGATGTTACTCAAAGGTTTTTTTAGGGGAAAAGTCACCATCTTTATATGAAACTCACTGATATGCTGTGGAGGGAATGTAGAATTCTCAACATTTTTAAGACTTCAAATAAAAAATATAGGCCCTCAAAATAAAAGATCCCTAAAAAAGTCATAGCGCACAGTTTCAAACTTGTCTTGAGACCCTGAGGGGCATGAGCTGGTCTAGGAGATAAGGTCTAACACCCTGGCTTACAGGACTGCAAGCTCAGACTGGTTGAAAATATCCCTGGCCCTGTAATACATCGGATCTCGTCATCTGAACAAATGAAGACGCAGCTCTGCCCTGGGGAGCTGAGTGCCCTGCGGCAGGAAGGTGGTGGTGCTTGGCCGCTGGCCAAGAGCCCACGGCCACAGACCCTTCGGGCAGCTCAGAGCCACCCAGGCTGAGTCACGAGACACCACCAGGAGCATGGGCTGTGGGTCAGCCCCACCGGGAGCAGACTCAGCACACGCGGGCTGTGCTTCGTCCAGAGAGGGGCCCAGGCCCACAGACCGGGAACCTCCCCGCTGGACCCCAAGCCACGGAGGGATGACTGGCAACGGCTGAGGCACTGGCCATCCACCAAATGTCCACGCGTCCGTGTGTGTGGGCGCGCACGCACGTATGCGGGCTGAGCCGCTGACACGGCTTTGGGTCATCACATGGGGAGCCTGGTATCTTCTGGGTGCAGCATCACGCGGCAACTGACGGCCCAGCAGAGGAAGTGGCTGGCGGCCACCGTCCTGGCCCCGGGCCTGTCACACCCTCATCCCAGGCTGTGCTGTCCTGGGAAGACGGAGTCCCCCAGGAGGGAAAGGCCAGCGCGTGGGGCCTCCGTGGGAGGAGGGGAGGTGGAGAGGCTTCTCCTCTGTCCTCTCCTGTGGGCAGGGCTGGTCCCCAAAGGCACCATGAAGGATGGCCTCTGAGTGGTGCCCGAAGACAACACGTCACCTGACGAATCGCTCGCTCAGCGTCCTGGTGTCAGCACACACCAGCATCCCCGGTCTGTTAAAGTTCGTGTTCACTCTGCCTCCGCGATCTCGGTATAACCTCTCCTGCCCCCCACCCCCAGTGGGCACGTCCAAGCAGCTCTGCAGCACCCCGTGAGGCCCTGGAGGGCGGGGCCCCCGGGGAACCGCAGTCACAGCAAGGGGCCGTGCAGGGGAGGGGGCCAAGGGGCGTCAGGACCCAGTCCTTTCTGGTGACCCCCGGCAGTTGCAGTGGGGACCACGGCCCAGTGAGGAACCGGGACGCGAAGATGCCAGTTTGGAAACAGACTGAATGGAAGCCTGGCATTTTGAGAAAACAGTAACAATAAATGTCACTGGGACAAATTCATAGTCAGACAGAAACAAAATATATTTATTAGAAATATTACAGAGCCATACATCGCACGCGTCCACGTTCACAGTTACACACGCCTCTATTGCGTCCTGACAGCGCTGGGCACGGTCTGTGCTCTTGGCAGAAATGAGGCCACAAACGCACTGCTGCATTCCACTCATGCAGTCGAAGTTACTGAGCTATTCGGGACAGCACAGGTTTAGCCCAACTCTAACCTGGGTCGGAGAAGTGAAACCCGCAGTGATGCCAGGCACACGCGATATTAAAAATCCTTTATAAAAAGGTTGCTGGGTCCTGTCCTTTGCTGCACGTCACTGGTCAGCTCCTCTCAAATGGCCCTCGAGCTCTGGGCTGGGAAGAACTAGGGCTGGATTTGGCAAAGGGGCTTGTATCTGACGACCGAGACCTCTGTCCCCAGGCAGCGCGGTGCCTGTCCCCTCAGCGGGGACGTGGGGGGCGACTGGGAAAGCAGCCTGTGGGTTTCGGGACCGTGACGCCAGGTGTGAGCCGCTCAGGATCCTCTGGGTGGAATCAACAAAAGCTATAAAACAACAGCTGGGTGAAGAAGGAAAACCAAAGACCGTCGTAGTTTCTGAAGTGAGGAGGGACAGAATGGGAGGTGGGTGAATTTGCCTGGTTGCCCAGACACCGAGCCCTGGGGGCAGGGCCCGTGGAGCCACCATCAGCTGTGAAACAACTCAACGCAAAGAACCATGGACTTCTCTTCATGTCTTTAAAAATACAAAACAAAACAAAACTCCTCCACTCTTGGGGGGGTCTTGCATTCTGCATCTATCTTGTGTATAAAAATAATACATTTTTTGGAAAAAGGATCTGTAGAACCACCAAATAATTTTAAGTGACAAAGTACTGGCTGAAGGAAGATGGGAAGTAACACGGATACTGTGACCTCTGAAAACCTCAGGACAGAAAACTGGGGAGGATGCGGTTTGCTGACAGTAAACACCGTGTGTTCTCAAGTTTTCCACACTCACCTTGTGCTCCGAGCTCCCCAGTTAAAACCTGACCTACGCGACGGCCCCCCTGCACCCCGCCCCGACCCTGCAGTGCTGAAAGGCCTGAGCCGGCACCCCCGGGCCCCGCAGGGCCAGACCTGCCCCAACGCCACCCTTGTCCCTGCGGGCAGGACACAGGTGCCCTGTGCCCTAAGGGTGCTCTTGCTGCAAAGCAGTCAGGCAACCTCTTTGCGTTATAAAAACAAATTGCACATGGCCTCCTCTCCTCTTTTTAGCCTAAAGGCGGCAGCAGCCCCAGCACGGGGGGAGGGGAAACAGCAACACCTCCACCGCAGAGGCTCCGTGCCGATTCCGAACCCCCTCAGTGATCACTGAAGACAGGACACCGCAGCGCCCAGGCCCCTCCCACACGGAGACTCGCGGTGACCCCAGGCTGCACACAGCCAGCAGCGTCCCAACCCCACTCCTGGGGAAGCAAGCAAGGCAGGGTCGGGGGACGAGGAGACACCGGGAGTATCTTTCAGCGGACCGCCCCTCAGGAAGGCGAGAGCTACACCTGCCCGGGTGGTGCCTCCAGCTTCCACGTGAAGACAAATCATCACGGCCACCGTCACCAGACTCTCTCCTTTCAGTGCTTCTCGGGGACTTTGAAAATATAGAGAACGCAACCCTGGTCCCCTTCCCAGTACTCTGACTCCACGCTGGGGCAGGTGAGGAGTGTGTGTTTTCAACGAGCCCCCTGCAGAAGGACCCCAGCCAGCAGCCTCGGCAGCCTGAGGTGGAGGGACGGGCGCCGTGTGGGACCCGGATGCCTCCTCCAAGGCGGACGGGAGGGAGGGCCGAGCTCAGCCGCCCCCAGGACAGGGACCGATGGGGCCCCGGCTACGAACAAGGGCTCCTACCAGCCTGCAGGGAGTACCGCGCCAGCTGCCCTGGGCTCTGGGGCCGTGGGAAGGACCCTGGCCGACGGGCGCTGATGTAAGCAGCAGCTGTGGGACCCCCTGGGCCAGGGGGAACCTCGCTTGCTACGTAATGTTCCTTTATTTGCCCGGGTGATTACCTGCACCTGCACCTCCCAGGCGGAGGGCGGCTCTGGAGAGGGCTCTGCTGCCGCTTAGGGTCACTGCAGGCTCTAGGGAAACTGAGTTGCCTCCTTCAGCTGTACCCCAGCCGGCTCTGCCTGCCCCCAGGGCGTCCTTTGCCGTGCAAATGCAGGCGGCCTGGGGAAGGGCTAAAACCAGAGCCAGAGTTGAAATACTGTTTACATCGCCGTCTGCCCAGCATCCCAAGAAGTACACGTCCTCCAGCTGTTTGTGCAAAAGCACGAGGACCCCGGCCAGCACAGGCCAGTGCCTTCTGTCTGAGCGACTTTGTCAGGTTCCGTGCGGGGCAAACGTGTGGGTGTGGATGGGGCGTGAATACGTGCAGGACACTCGGAGCAGGTGACAGTCACGGAGGCTTCCCGTCCGCCGCTGCTGAGCACGGGGTCCTGGTGTGACTGCGTCCCAGACACACATCCTCCTGTCCCTCCCAGGGACACCTAGCAAACTACCCAGGGGCTCCTTTACATCTCAAGTTTGATCTTCCACCCAAAGAATCAAATAAGGGACAGGAGACCTAAAGGTGGTGAAGTCCTTACTGAGGACGCAAGTCTTTTCCCCAGGACGCAGGGCGCTCATGTGTTTCAGGGTTGCTTGAGAGCAAACTTTCTCTTTTTGTGTTTTGTTGGGCATTTTTCTTTTGGAGGGGTCTGGGAGGTGTCAAGTGGAGAGTTGTTATAGAGGCAGAAGCCAGCCATCTGTAGTAGAGACGGTGGGGTTTGGAAGTGCTGTTTGTCGTGAGATTCAGGGCAGCTCCAGTGAACACACCGCTGGGCTCCCGCGGAGAAGGGGGGCCCAAGAGAGCGTGGCCCCCCTCCACTTACGGGCCACGTGCGTCGGCGTTCAAGGTGGGCATGGTGGACCTGGCTGTTTCTTGTGTGTGTGCTGGCCCTGGGCAAGCTGGGCGGTGGACGGAGCAGGGACGAGCAGCAAGCACTGACTCCAGACTTACGTCTCGAAGTACTTGTAGATCTGGGCCACGTATTGCATCACGCTCTGCCAGTCGGGCCGGTCTGTGTGCAGCATCTCACTGAGCTCCTGCGGGAGAGGGCAGAGGTCATAGGGGGCCACAGGCCTTCCCATGCAGCCGGCAGGTACAGGCAACACCCAGCCGGTGCTAAAGGTGCTTAGTGAAAAGAAAAGCTTTTCCTTCCCGTTTGTTCAAGAGATGCTGTCCCTTTTAGGAAACATGAGACTTGACCTCCCGCCTCTCCCATCTTTTAACAACATGACAATGAACATTAAAAGAAGTTTTGAACTAAAAATAAGAATTGCCCTATGATCCAGCAATCCCACTCCTGGGCATATGTCTGGACAAAACCATAATTCGGAAAGACCCATGCACCCCAATGTTCACTGCAACACTATTCACAACAGCCAAGACATGGACACAACCTAAATGTCCATCAACAGAGGAACGGACAAAGAAGATGCGGTACATATATACGACGGAAGACTACTCGGCCATAAAACAAGAATGAAATAATGCCACTGGGAGCAACATGGATGCAGCCAGAGATTACCATACTACGTGAAGTGAGTCAGACAGAGAAAGACAAATACCATATGATATCACTTACATGTGGAACCTAAAATATGACACAGAGCTTCCCTGGTGGTGCAGTGGTTGAGAATCTGCCTGTTAAGGCAGGGGACACGGGTTCGAGCCCTGGTCTGGGAGGATCCCACATGCCGCGGAGCAACTAGGCCCGTGAGCCACAACTACTGAGCCTGCGCGCCTGGAGCCTGTGCTCCGCAAGAAGAGAGGCCGCGATAGTGAGAGGCCCGCGCACCGCGATGAAGAGTGGCCCCCGCTTGCCACAACTAGAGAAAGCCCTCACACAGAAACAAAGACCCAACACAGCAAAAATAAATTAATTAATTAATAAACTCCTACCCCCAACATCTAAAATATGACACAAATGAATCTATATAGAAAATAGAAACGGACTCACAGACAGAGAACAGACTTGTGGTTGCCAAGGAGGAGGGGGTTGGGATCAGCAGATGCAAACTATTATATATAGAATGGATATAAGGTCCTACTGTAGAGCACACGGAAACATATTCAATATCCTGTGATAAACCATAATGGAAAAGACTATGAAAAAGAATATATATGTATATAACTGAATCACTTTGCTGTACAGCAGAAATTCACACATTGTAAATCAACTAGACTTCAATATAACAAAAGTTTTGAAAAGAGTCACCGCGATTCCATTATTGTAAAAGGATTCCCACCTCTCCAAGCTACCTCTGAACGCACACCTGTGTCCCACACGCTCCGTCACTGTGTGCCCCGTGCTTTGACACTTTTCATACACAATTTCCCGCACACCTGTGCTGTGTCATTTTAGCAGATGTGCACTGTCCAGGGGAATGACTATCCCCTGTCCTCTCAGTGCATGGCATGTGACTGTGGTCCCTTCTTCACCACACAGACTTTGCAACGAGCATCTCCTCTGTGCGGTACTGCTTCCTTCTGTTGGATTCGTGCCACAAAAGTCCTGAACTGATTGAAAGCTGTTTTACCAGAATTAAGGGTCACCATTCCATGTTTTATTGTTGTTTCCCCCTCACTTTGTTGGCAATGAGCAGGCAGAGGCCGAGGCCGGGAGTGGCGGCAGGCAGGACGGCACTCCGTCTGTTGCTTGGCCAAGGCCTTCCTGAAATTCATGGTGCTGAACGTATCTAATAATTCACTTTGGGGCTGAACGTGGATTCTTTTGTGGTCACAGGAGAGCACTAGGGAAGGTCCTGGCGTAAAGCCAGAAGCAGAGATGCAGTGGAAAAGCAGGCTGAACTTAGCACATCTGCTCCTGGGCGGGGTCAGAACTGGCTGAGGCCTGGAACCAGCCGTTTAGCTTCTGTTTCAACATCTGAATATATTTTACTGATTTTGCTCCCTGGTTATGTGAAGAAATCAGCACAGCATCGGTCATGGGAAAGGGGTAGAAAAGAAATGCGTGGAACATTCCACACAGATGTACCTAGAACAATCTGAAAAGGAAAACAAAGTGTTTTCCAGAGATGCTGGAGGGACGGCAAACCTCCCTCCAAGGGGGGCAAGGACGCGTCTTCCTGCTTAGAGAGGATTTCGGAAGTCTGATCAATATTCACTGTTTTACTCACAGTATCCGATAGGCCTGAACCTAACAATAATTAAATTTTAAAATATTTTGGTACATGGTTAACGTGACATCTGAACGTGTTTGAAGAAATCATTTAGCACTCTTCAGGAGAAGAGAGGGTACGCCGCATCAATAAAAATCTGGTTAATTCTTCCAAACAGTTCAGGAAGAAATAATACCAATTCTACACAATCTCTTCCAGGAAACAGAAGAGAAGGGAACACCTCCTCACTCATTCTGTGAAACCAGCGCCAATACTAATACCAAAACCAGACAAAGACATTACAAAAAAAAACTACCAACTTCTCACTTGAACATAGACACAATAATCCTTAATAAATATTATCAATTGAATCATGATCAAGTGGGGTTCATCTCCGGAAAGCAAGGCTGCTTCAACATCCATAAATCAATCAATGTTATTTATACTAACAGACTAATAAGAAAAACCATATGGTCATATCAATAGATGCAGAAAAAGCATTATACAAAATTCAATAACTATTCAAAATAAAGGTTCTCAAAATACCAGAAATAGAAGGGTATTTCTTTTACCTAATAAAGAACATATACAAAACCCAAGGGCTGACATCATACTTAATAGTGAGAAACTGAGCACTTCCCCGCTAAGATCAGCAAAAAAGAACAAGGTGAGGATGTCTTCTCTCACCTCTCCTAGTCAGCACTGTACTGGAAGTTCTAGCCAGTGCACTAAGGCAAGAAAGAGAAACAAAAGGCATACAGATTAGAAAGAACTAAACTGTCTTTATTTGCAGATGACATGACTGTCTATGCAGAAAACTCCAAAGAGTCTACCAGAAAAACCTCTTGGAACTAATATGCAAGTTTAGCCAAGTCTCAGGACACAAAATCAACAACTTTCCTACATGCCAGCAATGAACAATGGCATATGAAAAAAAAAGAAAAAAAAAACCCAACCATTTAAAATGGCACCCAAAAAAATCTATATGCAGAAAACTATAAAACACCACATGCAGAAAATTACAACATACTGATGAAAGAAATCAAGAAGCTCTAAATAAATGGAGAGATGTTCTAGGTTCATAGCTTGGAGATGGAGTATTGTTAAAATGGCAATTCCTCCCATCTGATCTACAGATACAATGCAACCCCAATCAAAATCCCAGCAAGCTGTTTTTGGGGGTAGATAGCGACAAACTGATTCTAAAATTTACAAAGGCAAAGGTACCGGAATAGCCAAAACAATTCTGAAGAGAAGAATAAAGTTGGGAGACTTGATGTCACAATTTCTAAAGCTCTATTGATCAAGGCAGAGTGGTGCTGGTCAAGGGGCAGACACTTGGGGCATGTTATGCGTATTCTACCACAATAAAAATAATTGATAAAAAGAAAAACGATAGGGCTTCTTGTCCTCAGGGGTCTTGGTGCGGATGGAGATAAGCTCTATAATCAGAGAAAGTAGAATATAACACGCATGTGCTCCACAGACTATGAATAAATTGTGCTTTCAGAGCCCAGGTGGGCATGGCTGCCCAGAGGCAGGGTCACGGAGGGGTGAGACGTGGGCTCTAGAGACAGCTGGCCTCCTTGACCCTTGTCTTTGCTACTCACTGGCCATGTGCCCTTTCATGGTACCGCACTGTCTCAGTGTCCCACCCACAAGGAGCATCTACGTCGCAGATGTAGGGCCAATGAGTCAACACATGGAAAATGCCTGGCACAGAGTAAACGTGCTCATAGTAAGTGAATTAATTGTCTAAGTAGCCTCTATAAAGTTTATGCTACAGATCAGGTCCAGTTATGCCTAAGGAATCATTCTGATATCCCCGTAAAATCCTGAGTTGTAATGACCTCCCTTCCCAGGTGACCTGAGGACCTTAGGCTGTGTGAGGAAGTGACCGTTCTGGTGGACACACTGGCTCACCCAGCAAGCCACACCCTCACAGACCATATGACCTAGTGCGGGCGTGCCCACCTCAGCAGGTATGAACACATCAACCCTCGGAGGGCACACAGGCTGGCTGCTTTTACGGCAGTGGCAACAGTATCACACATATTCTCTCTCCTATTCTTCCTGTGAGGAGTTGTTCCACCTGTGATGTGGGGTGTTAAACTTCTGTATTACACCGTGGCTGGGAAGGAATGCATTCTAAAATTTGGGGAACACTGTAGGGTTTTCACTTGTAAAAAATCTCATCCTTGCTAACAATGGTAAACCCAGAAACCTATATTTGCTAGAATATAAACATATAAGGGAATTTTTTTTCCTGACTAACCTAATAACAGAATTTGACCAAGGACTTGGGATTATTACTGCTGTCAGTTCTGATTGGGTGTATTTTTAAAATGTCATGTGTAATTAAATATGTTATTTTTCAATCCATCTCACGATACTGTAAAGCAAATTTAATAATGTAGGAAGCTTCTATTTTCTTGATGGCATAAACGGGTTAAACTGCTCACAAACATTCCTAAATGGTTCTGAGATTCATCATGATGTTTGTCAGGAGTTCCTCAGAGACATCTCTACAAATGAAACTGCTGGCTCTGACCGTTAGTTCAACAAGATGATCTCATTTGCTCCCCAGCTTTCACTACAGTAGTACGTGAGATGAAAAAGAGGAAAAAATGTTAAATTTAAAAGGCAAATATTAACTGTAACACCACAAAGAAAACCGTATTCTGTGTATAATATCATCTTCTAACAAGTTCTCATGGTGTCTTTGATTCCTTATGTAAATTATCTGTGGTCACTTGTTAGCTGTTTAGTGTTTCAGAAGATAAATCAGGTTTCTGCTATGCCGTCTTGGCCAGACATTAAGTCCCCTCACTCCTTTTTAGATTCTCTAGACTTGTATTTACACAACAGGGACACCTGTTTCTTAAAGGTTCAGTGGAATTTGGGCTTACTGGGATTTTTTTGTTTGTGTGTGTGTGACTATATTTAAAACAATGAATTTCACTTCTTTAATAAAGGTTAAAGTTCTACTTCTTTCTAAGTTTTGGAGAAATATTTACATTTACTTTTTTTTTTTTTGCGGTACGCGGGCCTCTCACTGTTGTGGCCTCTCCCGTTGCGGAGCACAGGCTCTGGACGCGCAGGCTCAGCGGCCATGGCTCATGGGCCCAGCCGCTCCGCGGCCTGTGGGATCTTCCTGGACCAGGGCATGAACCCGTGTGCCCTGCATCGGCAGGCGGACTCTCAACCACTGCGCCACCAGGGAAGCCCTACATTTACTATGTGAAGGAATGTATTTATATATTTTTTTTAGAAAACTGCCCATTCTGTTTCAAACACTTTGGCGTACACTGTCACAGTACTAAAATTCCTATGATAGCCGTCCTTTCCCTTTGTCATTTCATCCTCTGAGGTTACACAAGTATGTCTCACTGTTACTTCAACTGAGATTTTCCTAATCGCCAGTAAGATTGAACACGTTTTTAAATGTTTACTGGCCATTTGTGAGTTGTCTATTCCAGACTTTGATAATTTTTTACTAGGTTTCTTTTTATTATTATTATTGGTTAGTAGAAATAATTTGTAGGTTATACGTCTTTGCTTTCTTTGCAGTTATGTTATCATGTGTCTGGATGGATATTTTGTATTATTCATCCTGTTTGAGATTCATTAAGAATCTGTGGTCTTTCATCATTCTGGAAAAATTTCAGGCACCACTTCTTCAAATATTCTCTCTCTTCACTTTTTCTTTCCTCTTCTTCCGGCATTCCCACTGGACGTGGGACTTAGACACGTCTGACTTTATCTTCCATGCCTCTTAAGCTCTGTGACAGACACTATCAGATGTTCCCAACCTCTCTCTCCCTTGAAAGGCTTCCCACTAAATTCAGAGAATGAGAAATGTTATATGCTTACTTTCTCAAACTCCCTTGCAGGTGGTGTGGCCACATAACAGAGTACTACCAATGAGCTGGAGGGACACTGGGAAAGCTTCTGGTTTCCTTATCAAAGGGGGAAGATGTTAGGCACTTGCTCCTCTCCCTTCTCCCTCCTTCCTGCCCTGCAGACAGGAGTGATGTCTGGAGCTTGGTAGTCATGTTCAACCACAGAGAAACAAGTATGAGGGCAAAGAACCAACAGATTAAAGATGGTGGAGTGAAGAGAAGAGACACTCTGGGGTCCTTGATTATAACATTGAGCAGTGAACCATTCCTGAAACTAAAAAAAAAAAAAAATATATATATATATATATATATATATATACACACACATACATATATATATACATATATACACACACACACACACACATATCTTTATGGTTGAAGCAACTGTTAGTTGGGTTTTCCATTTCTTGAAGTTGAAAAACCTATTAACTAATAAAACCCCTCTACTACATTTTCCATTTTTAAATGTCCCTGTTTTATGTTCTGGGTAATTTCCTTAGATCTAGTTTCCAATTCAGTAGTTCTCTCTTCTGCTGTATCCAATCAGTTTTCAGCCCAACTGGTAACTGGTATTTTTAATTCCAAATTTTAATTTCTACAAGTTTTACTTGACTCTTCTCCAAGTCTTTTTTTTTTTTATAGTACTGTGTTCTTTCCTTATGATTTTAATATGTTTAAACACAGTCTTTTGAGGTCTCTTTCTTCCTGTTTTATTATCTCAAGTTCTGGTAGATGATCCTCTTGTTGGTGGTGCCTGCTGACTAGCTCAAGTAGATCGATTTCTTTTCTTTTTAAAAATTTTATTGGAGCATAGCTGATTTACAGTGTTGTGTTACTTTCAGGTGTACAGCAAAGTGATTCAGTTACACATATACATATATTCATTATTTTTCAGATTCTTTTCTCACATAGGTTATCACAGAATCTTGAGTAGAGTTCCCTGTGCTATACAGTAGGTCCTTGTTGTCAAGTAGATCATTTTCTTGAGCGTTTTGTAATTCTGGATTGTGAGTGTATTTCCAGCAGCCTCTGTGCTACGGGCCCAGGAGCCTCCTACAGCAGAGACAGTATAAACCGGGGAATGCTTGCAGTAGATATTATAAATTTGGACTCCAAACCTCATCTGGCCCAGTTTTCTTTCCTTACAGGAGATTTTCCTTTTTTGGCCACCAAAAAATCCCAGGAGGAGACCAAGCTTCCTTATCACCTCCCTGGACTGGAAGGTGGAGATTTTTATTTCCCCGTCACTAAGAGTAGCATTTGTGAGCCTTGGTTTTGTGCAGGGGTCTCAGGACTAATGCACTGTTTACAGGAGCTCAGGGCCTTGTCTCTTGCCCCTGCATGGGCAAGAACCACAGCCTATACCCATCAGATGCCCGCTCATTACGAGCTCCCTCCACCACCCCAGCCCCAATCCTGGGGGTGGCCAGAGTCCCAGCACATGCCTCAGGGCTCTGGTCTTCACGCCTCTTTTAATTTCCAGCATCTGGTTATTTCCCCGTCTTTCTTCAGAGATCAGCTATGTACTGATTTTTTTTTTTTTTTTTTTTGCGGTACACGGGCCTCTCACTGTTGTGGCCTCTCCCGTTGCGGGGCACAGGCTCCGGACGCGCAGGCTCAGCGGCCATGGCTCACGGGCCCAGCCACTCCGCGGCACGTGGGATCTTCCTGGACCGGGGCACGAACCTGTGTCCCCTGCATCGGCAGGTGGACTCTCAACCACTGCGCCACCAGGGAAGCCCTAATATTTTTAAAATTACATTTTATTCAGATTTCTAGGTGCCTTGAACAAGAGGGTTTTAATGATATTTCAGTCTAGAACTGAAATTTATCCACAGTGAAATCTTCACTGAAAACACTCTAGATCACATGTGGTCAGACCAACTGGATAATTTTCATTAGGAATCATGAGTAACATATCTTCAGCAGATGGGTTTCACTGTTGTGTAAAAATTATTTAGTAGATAGTATAAAGTTCCTCCTCATATGATTAGAACAAAGTATCACAAGGACACGAAGGAGGATACTTACCAGGCTGGGTTTGATGCCTACACTTTCAGCTGCTTCAAATGCCAACAAGAGATTTCTTTTCTAGGTTAAAAAGACAAAGACAATGAAATTATCAACTAAAAATATATAGTTTTTGCTAGGAAAAAACACCAACTGACATTCCTATAAAGATTACCTACTGTTTATAGAACACTTAAGTTTTGAAGTCAAATATGCAACCAATGATCTTAGTTTACGGGGAAAAAAAGATTAACAGATTACCGTTGTCACTAAAAATGACATTATTGATTGATTCGTGACCATCAAAGATACATTTTTGTTAATTCGGTTATTTATTTATTTTTTTGCTTTGTCAAGATTTATGACATACACATTATGTTGGGTATCAAGTTGTTTAATCATGGTGTTATACCAAAAAAATTATCAAAGGAATATGTGCACATCGTTAAACATAGTCATATGAAAAACTGTTGTTCCCTCAATCCTGGTCCTCGGGAGAAGACCTTTTTGTTTCTCTCTTTAATTTCGGTGATGATCTCCTCCATATCCCTGTAACTGCTCACACCACCGTTGCTTGATTTCCGAAACAGAGGCATTGCCTTCTAACTTCTTCCCAAGATAAATGAGGACTTAGGTGCCTTTCTCCTCCCTGCATTATACTCACGTAGCTCACGTTTGTGCCTGTGTTAGTTATGTCTGTGACCTGGACCATTTTCCTTAAACCTCCATTTCTCGTCCCATCAATTGCAGACAGCAGTTCCCGACTCCACTTTGGATGATAAGGAAGACGTCCCCTTGCCTTTCATCCACCTTGTCAAGTTTTAAACTGTTAAAAGCTGATAGAATTTGCTTCCTTTTCTTCAACCACACTTAAGTGTTCAGCACCCTCTTAACAGAACGACTCTGAAGGCTGAACACAGTAAGCGGTGTTTACACAGCAGCTGAGATCGGATTCCTCTCCCCAGTTCCACAGTCATGATGCTGTGCCCCTCAAAACATTTCTTCCAAATGATTTTCTTCTTTGTAACTTGACCAACGGCTCAAATCCACACCACGTTTCAGTGTGCTGCAGACCTGGACCTTGACTGTCCTCAAGTCCATTTGTTTTCAGTTCTGCTTGTTGGGATTTTTCTTGCTGGGAGAAGAACGGTGCCTCCTCTCATCTTCTGGTTTCTTATCTTTCTGACTATGGATTACAATCCATGATATTCTCTTTGTACCAAACTGACTTTCTGTTCTAATATGTTCTGTTCTCTCATTGCCCCCCTTTATTAGACCCCCAAGCTCTTAATCGTATCATTATTCTATGAAACCCTTCAGCCCTGGAGTCCTCCAGAACCTGTCGACTGACAAAAAAAAAAAGCACAACCTAAAAGTGGAGAATTATGTTTTACTTGGTGGACATGCTGAGGACTTAAGTCCGGGAGACAGGCTCTCAGATAGCTCTGAAGGGATTGTTCCGAATAGGTCAGGGAGAAGCCAGAATACATAGGAGTTTTGCAAAAACAAACCAGGTAGTTGAATATCAAAAGATTTCTGCTAATTAAAGAACAAAACAAACTTCTCAAGCTAATGAGTTTAGCACTTTTCTATGCATGGGAATATGCAAGAGTCTGGGCTCACTGAAATCGTTTCTCTGAAATGCACCTTAACTATCTAGGGCCCGTATCCTGCTTTTTTCCTCCATCCTGGATCTTCGCAGGTTACATGGTCGGGGCGGGGGCAGTGGCTGAGGGCTTGATGGCCGCAACGTCCTTTGTTTACTGATATGGCAGGCGACACTTTTTGTCCACAAACCTCATGTCAGTTTTTGGATAATACCTCTGTTCTTTTTAAAAATTTTTTAAATCTATCTATCTATCTATCTATGGCTGCGCCCTGCAGCTTGCGGGATATTAGTTTTCCGAGCAGGGATGGAACCCACACCCTCCGCAGTGAAAGCTCAGAGTCCTAACCACTGGACCGCCAGGGAATTCCCCTGAGAACCACATTCTACTAGAGCACATTCTTAGTTTCCCTCTTAAAGAAAGGCTGTGGGAGAGATACATTTTCTGGATGCATTCATATACGAAATTTTCCCTTTTCTGCCATCTCACTTGGTTAATAATCTGGCTGGATACAGAACTCTAGGTTGAAAATCATTTCCCCTAGAACTTTAGAGGCTCCACGTCACTTAGCCCTCGTTTGTTGCTCCTGTTTTGAGACCCTTTCTGGCTGCTCTCTGATGCTTCTTCATCTGGATGAACTTAAGAATCATTTGGTCACGCCTCCTCCCATAATTCATTTGAAGTCATTCAGATTATATGAAACTTTAATTAAATTGGTAAAGTAAGTATAATTGAGAGACGAATGTTTCCCTAGGTATTCACATATTCTGTTGCTCAGCAGAATTTTGTAATTTTATGCATTTAGATTTTCTACAGAATTTTATACATTTCCCCACTTCCCCTTTCCGTCCTTTCCGGCACATCTGGTGCCTGAAGATTAAGGGGTCCGCTGGATACTGAGGCAAACTCTCTATACTAGGTACCAGGTCACGGGAAACACTAGAACACGGCAAAAAACTTTTCTTCTGGTCTGTGGTCGGGGCCTTGGAAAGCCGTTGACCTGTGGTCGTCTTGCCCAAGCCGCCCGGCCCCCTTCCTCCATATTAAAGGTAATTAATGGGGATGGACTGAGCGGAAACTTTTAACACTGCTCTCCGTCCTGCTGAGAGGGGAGCTGTCCAGTGGCTCCTGGCTTCCTTTACTTTAGCCCCAGCCAGCAGCAGGAAGCTCCTACTCTGGTGCTAATGAGGCCTTTGTCCTTATCTTAAAGTCCTTTGGGTTCATTCTGGGGGAGGAAAGGAGTCTGTAAGCCAATGGTTTTTAGGCTACCATTACTCCAGACATTAAGATACAAACATTTTTTTACGGGTTTTGGTATGCAATGCCAAACAGCTTTGTAAATATTAACACAGTTTTCAGTTCCAGCAACAGTGTTTAAGGGCCCATTTTCTCCCACCTTTACTTGCACAGAATGTTACGATTTTCAAAAGTCTCTGCCAAATGTGACAGGCTAAAAATAATATTTTGTTTTAACTTGTATTCTTTGATTACCAGTAAGGTCTAAGGAAAAGGCATTTCTAAACCTCAGGTTTTATACAGAATTCCCCGCCCCCCGCCCCCCAAGACCCTTTATCCTGATTCTAATGAAACTGCTAGTGTTTTCTAAGCAGAAATTGAACAAAGAAGAAATAGTCGAAAAATTGTCGGAAAACACTCTGAAATTGCATATGGTATGACATGGACCATTATAGGGAGAGGTGGTTTCCGGTGCATGAAAATGGCTTTTATTGGTTTTGGTGGCAGCAGGACATTAGTGATGAAGCATCTTGATCCTAATTCTCTCATTAGAACACCGTCACGGCCACTGTGGGGAGGCCAGAGGGGAGACAGACGCAGAGAGTGTGCCGGGCCAGGACCTTCCAGCCCCTGGACAGTGGAAGCCCCCAGCCATGGGGACTCTGCTGACAGCTGGCCCTGCAGTGGGGATCTCGCCTGAAACTGACGGGACTGAGGAGCCCCAGCCCAGAATTTCCCCCTCACATCAGTACTTCATTTCAGACACCAACATAAAGACGGTCCATCCTATCACCTGAATCTGAGGACCTCAGCAGGAGTTTCAACAGGAGGACAGAGGAATACGTTTTTTCCTGAAAAAACACCAAACTTTCCACTGACTGTAACTCACATCCCGTGCTTGTAAATCTCTTTAACGTCTCAGGAGACATCCTTATTAATGTTATCAGAAATTCCCTACCTAATACCAATGTCACACTTCCCCTGAGGAAGGAGGAACAGCTTTATGACTTCTGAACGTTCTGGACTGTCGAGAGCTAGACCGTACAATTTTTAGATTCTGATTTTAATGGGTTTTTACAGATATTACCGGCCTCTCTTGGTGCCCTTTTTGATGTATGTTGCTCAGCAGAAAACCCGAGAAGCACCCAGCACTGACAGCTCCCCAGATCCGGGCTCCAGGTGAGGGCTGGACTCCACGCGCCCTGATGAGGTCAAGGGCATACTTTTCATTCAAATTAGCTCGTCCCCTTTGAAGCCCAACTTCGAATAGGTCCCTTCTAGGAAGGCTTCCCTGCCTGAATCCCTCTCTCTCCACCAGCAAGATACTCGCAGGCTGAGTCTCACACACATGCTCAGTTTTAAACTGTAATGATTTGACTTGCCTGTGTTGACACACTGTTTCTGAGAACCGTCATCAGTAACTCTGATAGATATGAGTTTCTCTCCCCATCCTGAAGGCAAAGCTCCTCAAGGGCAGTGGCTAAACTGTCCCTCCACCCAGAGCGCCTCTACATGGGGGGCATTTAGGAAGCAGGAGGCTGGCTGGTCCTTTGGGGAGGCTGTGAAGCCATATGATCTTTTTTTTTTTTTTTGGCCACACTGTGTGACACGTGGGATCTTAGTTCCCTGACCAGGGATTGAATCCACATCCGCTGAAGTGGAAGTGAGTAACCTTAACTGCTGGACCGCCAGGGAAGTCCCACCACATGATCTTAAAATGAAAACTCTGGCCACCTGGAGCTGAGTCCTTCATCTCCTCACAGACCCGAAGCCTTCCACGGTCCGACGGCGTGCTCCCCAGTGACAGTGTTCTGGATTGGGGAGAAGGAAGGCAACCCCACGTGTAGGAACCACGGGCCCCTGGACCACAAGGACAAGAGAGTGACTGAGCCGTGATGCCTGGCTGTTCTGCAGGTTTCCAGATCCAGGCAGCCAGCCGCGCATCGCGGGAATCATCAGCGTCCAGGGAGACGCTGCGGTTTCCGTCATCGGAAAGCAATCACGATCCCAAGTGTGAAAACAAACACTTTTAGGCCCATTATTTTCCAACACGTCCGTACTGACTGGAGGGCCCACGACTGCAGGCAAAAACGTCACACTCTGAGGATGTATCTGCATTAGGCATCGACCAGACCTCCCCATCGGCAGGAATGCCTGCTCAACCGCAAGGAGCACCATTCTCCCGGCACCAGCGAGACACTCCCTAGGAGACAACCTTCCTTCTTAGTCTTGCCAGGGGCCGTGATGACCCATCACCCGCAGCAGACCTGGATCATGTTAACCATTTAATGCACAGCTCTCTGTCTCAAAATCCTATGTAACTGTGCTTTGACCTCTAAAGGGTGGAACAGTTCTTGGAACTTTCTCAGAAGCTGTTCCCGGGTTATAATCCTCCACTTGGCTCCAAGAAAAATTTCTATCTCTTTGTTAGATCAGCTGATTAATTTTTTTGTCAGCAGTGCCCGGGCTGCGTGGACCCCAGCACTCCACGTGCCCCCGCTGGTCTCCTCCGCGGCGACACCCTCCTCTGTCCTGACAGGTGTGGAGTCCTCAAAGCTTGTTCCTTGGTCTTCTCCCTGTGCCTCTGTGAAGCTGTGATTTATAATAAGAAATGCACCTTTGCTCTGTCCTGGTTCCTGGCACAGAGCTCCTAAAACCTTTGTAATTTTCTATGTAGGAGCCACGGGGGCATATTTTGTTACAATATTTGGTTTCTGTCCTCGGTTCCAGAAACAGCTTCGGAGCAATAAAGGTGAAACAGGTGTCTTTTGTTTTTTGGCTGCATTGGGTCTTCGTTGCTGCACGCGGCCTTTCTCTAGTAGCGGCGCGCGGGGGCTACTCTTCGTTGCGGTGCGCGGGCTTCTCATTGCGGTGGCTTCTCTTGTTGCGAAGCACGGGCTCTAGGCACGCGGGCTTCAGTAGCGGTGGCTCGCGGGCTCAGCAGTTGTGGCTCATGGGCTCTAGAGCACAGGCTCAGTGGTTGTGGAGCACGGGCTTAGTTGCTCTGTGGCATGTGGGATCTTCCCGGACCAGGGCTCGAACCCATGTCCCCTGCATTGGCAGGTGGATTCTTGACCACTGCACCACGAGGGAAGCCCGAAACAGGTGTCTTTTGTTACTCACAACAAACCCCTTCCAACAACACCAGCGTTTATGTTAACGAGGCAATTTTTTAAAAAACCCTGGATGACTGAAGGATGGGGATGGTTGCCAGGGGAACCAACCACGGGATTAGAGGGTTGGAACTTTCTGTCCCACGCCCTGACCTGCAGGGGTGGGAGAGGGGCTGGAGGTTGAATCAATCACCAAAGGACAATGATTTAATCAATCATGCCTCTAATAATGAAGCCACCAGAAAAACCCAAAGGACAGGGTTCAGAAAGCTTCTGGGTGGGTAAACGCATCGATGTGTGGGAGGGTGGCACGCCCCAAACTCCAGGGGACAGAAGGTCCTGTGCTCGGGACCCTCCCGGACCTCGCTCTATGCATCTCCTCATCTGGCTGCTCATCCGTATCCTTTAATATCCTTTGTAACAAACCAGTAGCCTCGTAAGTCAGCTGTTTTCCTGAGTTCTCTGAGCTGCTCTAGCAAATTAACTGAACCCGAGGAGGGGGTCCTGGGAACCTCTGATCTACAGCCGGTCGGTTGGAAACACAGGTGACAACCTGGACTTGTGACAGGTGTCTGAAGGGGGTGGGCAGTTGTGGAGGACTGAGCCCGTAACCTGTGGGACCTGACGCCGTCTGCAAGTGGACAGTGTCAGAACTGAGTTAAACTGCATGACACACAGCAGGTGGTACAGAATCACCTGGTGTGGGCCCCCCACAGCTGTTCACAGAGGTGTCAGAAGTGAGATGCTGAGAGCAGAGGAGCCACACGGGAGGGCCTTTCCTTAGTGCCTGGGGCCCAGGTGACCTCCACGCTCACGGCTTTAATACCACCTATACCTGCCCTGTTCAGGTTCATGTCACTCATGACATGTGGCTATTTAATTAAAAGTAATTAAAATTAAAAATTCAGTTTTCCAGTCACACGAGACACTTCCCATCAGCAGTCCATGTGGCGAGTGGCTACCGCACGGGACAGCATGGATGTATCACATTTCCATCATTTAAGCTCAATTAGACACAGCTGGTCCATTTCCTGGGGCCCCAAATCTCTATTTCCAGCTCTGACCTGCCCCCTGAACCCTGGGTTTGCTATCCAGTTGCCTCTGACATTGCTACCTGCATACTTCACAGACATCTCAGATGTAACATGATTCAAAATGGACCATTTCCCCCCCAAAATGTTTAATAATCCTGTCCAGCCTGCTTTACAGATTACAAAGCATAAATTTTAATTTATGCCCTGAAACTTTAATACTTCTGTGATGGTTAATCTTATGTGTTGACTTTGCTAGGCCTTGGTACCTAGATATTTGACTAAAAATTATTCTAGGTATTTCTGTGACGGTATTTTTAACACGAGATTAACATTTAAATTGGTGGACTTTTGAGTAAAGCAAATGACCCGCCATAACGTGGGTGGGCCTCACCCAATCAGTTGAAGGCCTGAATGGAAAAAAGACTGATCTCCCACCAAGAAGAGGGAATTCTGCTGGCAGACGGCGTTTAGACTCCACCTATAACACCAACACTTTGTGTCTCCAGATTGCCAGCCCGCCCTGCAAACTGGATTTGTCAGCCTCCACAACTGCATGGGCCAACTGCTTAAAATAAACATCTCTCTCCCTCTCTCTCTCTCTGTATGTGTGTATATATATCTGTGTGTTTACACACATAACACACCCAAATCCTAGTAGTTCTGTTTCTCTGGAGAACCCTGACCGATACACACTCTAAACAATTAAATCACTTTGTTCAGTTATCATCGCCATCAGTGCCAGGACCATTTGGACTTTATTTACATGCTAGTGTGAGAAAGTCAAAACCAGAGCTTTCAAACATTTCTGTTCCTTCCCCCTCAGCAAACTGTCCTGCCAGCCAGACACCTGGGTCGCCTCCGGCTTTCTCTTCTCCCCACAGCCACTTAGTCACCGCGTCCAGCTGGTTCTGCGTCTCAGATGTATCTCGAATCTTCCTCCGCTTTCCCACCCACGATGCGGCCACTGGCCTCCACTAACGGGTGAACAGGGAAGTGAGCTCTCACCACAATGCCTACAACCTCCCAACTGCAGCCTCTCTTTCATTCTTGTCCCCGTGACAGTTCACTTTTTCACAGAGAGATCTTTTCAGAACAGGGATCGTCGTCTGTCACTGTCCAGTGCCGTCTGCCAGCCGCTGTGGAAGCCAGGCGGCATGGCAGGCCGCCTTCCCTGTCCCCTGCAACCCTGGCTGCAAGCACCGGGCGTCCCCTCGGCTGTGCTCCCTGGCTCTGGGAAGCTCCCCCGCTTTGTGTCACTGGTTCCTTCACGTCAGCTTTTCAGCTGGAATTCCGCCTCCTCGGAGACCTTCCCAGCCTTCCTGGTGGAAGGAAGTTAGGTCCCCTTGTTCACCCTAAAGCCCCATGTTTCTCTCAAGTTCTTCCACATTTTGTTTATTTACAGTGTTGCTTGTTACAGGTTTACTCACTTGTTTACTGAACGTCCACCTCCTGAGGACAAAGAACCTGTCTACGTGCTCACTGCTGCCCTTATTACTGTGACTGACGCCTGGCAAGAAATGCTTGTTGAGTGAATGAGCACAGGGCCTGGGACAGCGTTTCCCAAAGTACACTCTGTGGAATGTGATTTTTAGGATGTTCTAGGTCAGGATTTGGCAAACCACAGCCTGCAGGCCAATCCTGGCCCTCAGCTCGTTTTTGTAAATAAAGTTTTATTGGAACACAGCATGCCCATTTGTTTACAAAGATCTGTGGCCGCTTGGGAGCCACAGTGGTAGAGCTGAGTAGCTGTGACAGAGAACACAGATCCACAAAGCCTACCACTGGCCCCCAACAGGAGAAGTCCGCTGATTCCTGTTACGGGTGATTATATTAAAAGTTAAAAAGGTTCTGTGGCTCTGATATAGGTTGGGCTAAACAGAGTCACACAGGTTTCTTTAACAAAGGACTTCTTGAAGTCTTTACGAGTGCTGTTAATCTCCAAAAGTGTGATCAAATATACAGCTTCCCAAGCTTATTTGAGCAAGGAGCTCTTTTTAGTGGTGCTTTCTGGTTCTTTGGATTTTGAAAGATTTTGAAAATGCTGGCCAATGTCTTGAAACCATGAAGGTGAGAGTCCATCAGGGTTTTCTTTGAAAACCGGGTGACAGGAAATTCTCAGCAGCCACAGTCAACTGGGCTCCACTGTGTTTTTCTAGGTAACAAAGGAAACTGAGAACATTTACCAGGGGTGGGGTTCTGCAGTGTAGACCTGTCCTCCGTAGTTATCTGTGCTGGAATCAATACCCCAATTACCACCTCAAGTCCACAAACCTCACCCCGGTTGGGATGTATTGAAAGTATGAGGAGTTCCCCTTGTGTGTTCTGGAGGGTAACAGGGGTGACCAGGGAGGGGTGGGGGTGGGGGACTTACCTTCTCCTGACTGGTCAGCTCCTGGTACGGGATGTGAGCAGGCAGGTAGGTATGCAGGAGAGCACACAAGGCCAAGCCATCACTCCAGCTGCTGCTGAAATTGGTGATATCGATGTTCTGTGGGGGAAAAGCAGCACTTATCACCAAACCGTGCCAAGTCACAGACTATGAACGGGACCGTGCTAGGATCCATGTGCGTATCCACCTCTGGGTTTGCAGTAAGACAAGATCAGACACTACCCAATCTGCTGGCAGTACCTTTAATTTTGGTGCCAGGAATGGTGGCCTGGCGTTGTCCAAATCCATTCACAGAAAAGCACAAGGGACTTCTCTGACGGTCCAGTGGTTAAGATTCCATGCTTCCACCACAGGGGTAATGGGGAGCTAAGATCCTGCAAGCTATGCAGCATGGCCAAAAAAAAAAAAAAAAAGGCACGAGAAAAGCCTTTGGAGCTCAAAACAGTAGGGAACTTCTTTTTTTTATTATTAATTTTTATTGGAGTATAGTTGCTTTACAATATTGTGTCAGTTTCTGATGTGCAGCAAAGTGAATCAGTTATATATATACATATATCCATTTTTTTTTAAAGATTTCCTTCCCATTTAGGTCACCAGAGAGCACTGAGTAGAGTTTCCTGTGCTATACAGTAGGTTCTCATTGGTTATCTCTTTTATACATAGTAGTGTATATATGTCAATCTCAATCTCCCAATTCACCCCATCCCACCTTCCCCTCTTGGTAACCATAAGTTTCTTCTCTACATCTCAAAACAGTAGGGAACTTCTGCCCACCCTCTGGTATGTCAAAGGCTCTGACATCTTACTCTCAAATTAACCTACCTAGTCAGCTTTGCACATCCCAGCACCTCCCAGCCTTATGTGGCCAAAGAAGAATCATCACCACCACCACCACCACCATCACCATCACCATCACCATCACCACCATCACCATCATCACCATCACCATCATTACCTATGACCCCAATTAACAACAGGGAGACCAAGACTAAACAAGAAGACCTTAAAAACCCACATGGCTTATTCCTGCCACTACCCTCTTCTCCCTACAACTTGGGGGCATCTCAGGGGGGGAGAAAGGAGCTCCTCCTTCAGGACAGGCGGGGGCCCCAGGAGCTGCCTGGCAAACAGTGATAAGGAAGCCAACATCCAACTTGACAGGCAGCCCACGGAGATGACGGTTCCCAGGCAGGACCCCTGGTAGCTCCAGGCTACCTCCACCTCTTAGACCCTCACATCCATCTGCCTCTTTCTCCCTGACCGAGCCATCCTAACAGGGCAGGTTTTCTTCCCAAGTTCACAGGCTCATCCTGAATGAAATGCCAGGTTCCCAAGCCCACCGACCCCTCACCGCTTAGGCTGATCTACACAGCGGCTGCCTGAATGTGTTGAAACAGCCTGGGAGAGGCCGTGGAAGCGCCTGCAGGAGGGCACACCCCAGGGGGCCCCGAGCGCAGGCCTGTCCTGGGTGCTTTCGGTGGAGGAGGTAGTGTTGCCGCCACGCATGCAGCTTTACCTGAACCAGGACACGCCAGGGACCCAGGGCCCACATCTGGCCTCTCTAACAAGTCTTTTCCCGCCTCCAACTGCAGTCCAGGGTGGTCCCGGGACCCCAGGACGCCCCTCGGGAGCACCGCCTTCAGCTGTGTGTCCTGCTCCGGGTCTGGTCTGCAAGCAGACCACCACTCCCACTCCGCGTGAAGGGACGTGGCCCAGAGCACAACCAAACACACAAGCTGCCAGGTACCAGTGTGACATAAACGTCTGAGAATCCCCCGCTGGGAGGGGCCAGTCTGTTCTCAGGCTGGACGCCAAAGCCGGGACCCCTGACAAGTGGCTCATCTGCATCTTTGGCTTCAAAAGCCTCTCTGGGGACTTTGGAGCTACCTGATGAGGGGGCTGGGGGCTGCTCTAGACATGGGAAGCGCTTTGATTTTATACCTTCTGAAGAGGGAAGAGCTGGGCGGGGCCACGGTCCATCCAGTTCACTCCCAGCTTTCAAAGCAGACACTGGGCCGTCAGACCCTGGGAAGGGGAAGCCAGGCTGGGCCGGGCCAGCTGCAGGGAAACCGGGCACCACCGTGAGGGGCGGTGTTTCCAAATGTTCCGCGGTCCAGACTTAAGGGGACGGTACGGCAGAAACGTTTGCTGAGTGTCTACAAGGTGCCTGTCGCTGTGTATTTTCTCATTTAACTCCCAGAACAACCATGCACGGTAAGCGGTGTGGTGCTCATTTGACAGGTGAGAGAGCTGAAGCGAAAAGAAATGCTGCCGGTGTACCAGAGTCACGGGCCGGCTCCCGCCCGCCCGGCTGCAGGGCACGTGTCCTCTTGCTGTGTCTCCTTCCTCCTTTTCCCTTTCTTTTCTCTCTCCCTCCCTCCCTCCCTGACTTCCTTCCTGTGTAAATTCACTTTACATTGAAAGCGTTTGACATTTGGCAGATCTTTCTTTTCCTAAAGCGTGAAAACATTTTCTACACTTCTCTCTCGTGCCATCTATGACACAAAGCGTCATTTTTCTCCACCTGCACAATCTCCACTGGCGTTTGGAGAGGCCAAGGGGACCCAGAGGGATGACAATGCCATCCACTTCACAAAACCAGGACGGCACCCTCTGTTTTAGTTCACTGAACACCACTCAGGAACAGCTTTTGATCTGAAGTGTGAATGTCCTCGTTTATTGAGCAGGTTGAGACGAAAATCTGGTGCGACCAAAGCCAGGGTTGAAAAGTCAATCAAAACGACTCATGCCCTCAGGACAGCGCAGATGGCCGGGTCACTTCCGGGTGGACAGCCGCTCGCAGGCCATCGGGGATCGTTGAGACACACGCGGACCCTCACGCTTCAGCAGCGGGACCACCCAACACTGTCCCAGACAAAGGAGGCAGTGTCCTAGCTTTTAAAAAAAGGAATAATGGAAATTCCAAATCCAGTCAGCTCAGCAAATCCAACATCTGGGTCAGGAAGGGCTTCTCTTTCACGTCAACTGTTTCCCAGGTTTCGGACTTTGAACAGTTCTGACTCTGGCAGAGACAGACGGCATCAGGCTATGATTCGTCACATTACGTTCATTCCAAGAACATGATGTTATCAAAAAAACCTTACCCGTTTTATCTCTGGGTGGAACAACCCAGCTCTAGTTCCCTGAAGGTCATCTGAAACTGTCCATGGTTCTATGTGAACAACAAGAGTAACAACAATTCCCACCTCAGCACAGCTGGCGGGACAGCTAAACACGTGTGCATCTATGGTCCCTCTGGTCAGAAGGTGAGGGCCAGCGTGCTGAGGCATCAGGCCTCGGCGGTCGCCCTGTTGCTATATCACCACCACACGTGCTTCCTTACTGCCCCCCCCCAAGGTATATTTGGGTGAGTGAGGGGTTAGCTGTGGGGTGACACAATTTGATAACGGCCGTGTTTTTCACGTGAATCACAGGAAAGGGGTGAGCTGATGTGTGCCCTACCGGGTCTCTCTCACTTGAATCCCCGTTCACCTGTGCACCCGTCTTCAGATCACTGACCTGAGTGCTCTGAGGGTCTCTGGTCAGCAGACCGAGGGGGCGCAGGGGATGCTGAGGGCGCAGGGGGATGGCCTCGCCGAGCACGGAGCCAGGGCTTCCTGGGGACGGCACGGCCTTCCCGGGGGCCCTGCAGACTGGACCGTGTGGACAGCTTGGGGGTGCCGGTGGCAGCACGGGGACCACCTATCTCTGGGTGGCCAGTTTCCCTGGACAAGAAAGGCATCCAGGGTAGCTGGGCAGCGACTGTGGGCCCAGCCCCACTGCCGTGACCAGAGAGGTCAAGGAAACACAGCAGGAGGTACTCGTGGATGGGACCGGGGCACCGGGTAAGGGCAGAGAGGACAGTTTCTTGGGCCAAGGAACAAGGTGACTACTGACTCCAGGCCCCACCCCTGGGCAGGATGAAAAGCCCTTCCAGTTGGGGATGATCAAGGTCAGCTCGGCCTTGGTGAGGGGTGAGGCCTGCTGAGCTTGCGGGCAACAGTCCTCAATGTCCTCAAGGACAAGAACACAGACACCCCGTGAGTGCTAATACGATGTCTTCCTCTTCCTAATGCCCATTCAGCTGAATCTTAGGGCTTCATCAAAAGAATAACTTAGAGAAAAAAGGAAAACGGCCAACAAGGCATTCTACAAGATAGATCCTCAATTCTTTGCCTTGTTACTTATTCCTGAGTAACATTGACTGCGATAACTGCTATCCTTGACTGGAAGTCGATAACTGGAAGGGAGCACGAAGGGGATTCTGGGTGGGGGCAATGCTGTGTGTCGTGAGCTGGACACTCGTGACGTGGGCTACATGCACTTTGTGAAAATTCACTGAGCTGTACGTGTGTATGTACAATAAAACCTACATCAAGAAAACAGATAGGAAGGGAGGGAGGAGGGGGAGGGAGCGGAGGAGGGGGAGGGGGGAGGGGGAGGGGGATGGATTAGGAAGGAAAAAGGAAAGAAACTGGGACCCTGATCTTCTTAAGGGGCTGAACTGTGGCTATTAAAAAGAATGCCAACATTTTGCAATTTAGGTACTATAAGATTTACTGGCGGGAAACAGCAGAGCGACAACCAAAAGAAACTTGCTGATTATTTTCCCAAGGGTGATTACTCACTGCAAATTAACTTTCTCTGGGATATAAATACCTCAGAGATATTTCTGAGTGAGAGAAAATTCTGGGGAAAGGAAGGCTCAGATATAAAAAAGGTAACATTCTGAGCATCTCCAAAATAGGTTAAGTTTCTAGGAGCACTTAGAAGAAAATTTCGTAAGATAAGAGAATTCTGTCCTCAGGGCAGCAAAAGTCATTTGAGAAACATGGAAACACTGAAGGGCACAGGGGAAGCTAAACTAACTTTAGTGAACATCCAAGAAAATAATCAGAGTGGCTGAGATTGTAGACAAGCTCCAGAAGGGCGAGTGGAGAGGCAGCACTCTTAACGCAGACCGACAGAGCAGAGCAAAACCCAACACGCCACAGCTTTTGCTTCTGGAAGGTCCATCTCATTTGCTTCTGTTGCCTGGAAACACCAACATCTGGTAAAAACAGGAACCACTCTCCCGAGCCTACACGGGTGGGTCCCCTCAACCCCACTGAGGATATGGCTGTGCTCCCACCCTGTCTTCATCTTCTCTCAGGGTCTCTCTAGGCTCTTCTGCTAGATTTCTATGAGCGGGTCGACTCTGTGTGCACTAAATGCACGAGTTTTTAAAAAGTTAAAAAGAAAAAAACAATGAAGGTTCTGGGAAGAAGACAGGAGACTGATTAGAAAATGCCATCTGTCCCCTGCCGTAGGGACCAGCTGTCCTGGGCACAGGGAGGCCTTAGCATCCCCTCTCTGGGACCTCCTGGACCTTTTTTGGAGACGTCTTATTGTCACAGCTGTAGAATCAGACTGGGTTTTTTTTTGCGGGGGGGGGAATGTAACAATTTATAGCTCATGGGGGATAAAAGCAGCTCATTCCTCATCAAGGTTCAGCTCGTCTAGGAAGGAGTCCTGGGGAGACCCAAGCTTCCTTTGAAGATTTGGTGAGAAACAGTACAGAGCACGTGCACACATGGGGGGCGGGGGGCGGGTGGCAGGTGGCAGGGGGCGGGTGAAATCACCACAAGGGCGGCCTGCACGCCCTCCCCTGCACGTGACCCGGCCTCACTCCCTGTCTGGATACGTGTCTACATCCATCCCATTCCAGGAGCCGGTCCAGCCTCGGGCTACCCGGTGAACCCCGAGTGGCCTGGACCCACACGTGGTCAGCACAGTCCTCAGCCGTGGAGTCATGGAGACCCGCCTGTGGACCACAGGGGCCCCTCTCTGCAGATTCTTCCTTTCTGAGGCCCCATACCGCTGAATGTCACTGTTTTGGGTGCCCACTCTGATCACTGCCTCCCACCCCCCGAACACGCCAGCTCTGCACCATGATGGAAACTGTTCCCCAGCAGAGAGCTGTGACCATGGGGTCACCTCGCGAGTTTCCCTTCTCTTGGAGATTAGCTGCCTGGAGATAAGTATGTCTTATCAGATAGCTAAATTTATAAGCCAACATCAAACATTATTAGAATATAGATGAACGGATTTATCATCTTGGGGAAAGAAAGCCATCCAAGGCACAAGATGCAACGAGCATAAAAGAACTGAGAGAACCGACTACATAAAATTAAGTTTCTGTATGACAAACATTAAAAATAAGATAGATGCATACATACAGCAAATGACTAATATCTAGAATCTATTCCTTTAAACCATGAGAAAGAGAGAAACAGCTCAAGCAAACACTGGCAGAGGAATGAACTGGTGAGGTGCCAAAGAGGAAAAACAAACAGTCAGAAACATAAGAAGAGGTGTTCAGTCTCACCAGAAAATAAAAATAGCGAAATGTTTCACTCAACCAATTGGCAAAAATGAAATAGATGGTAAATTCACAGAGGTAATGAAGATACAGGGAAATAGGTATTCTTATATTGGCTGATAGGAACACAAATTGGTACAGGCTTTTAGGAAGGCAACCGGAAGCATTTTTTTTTTTCATGAAAATATGATTTGATCAAGCAATTTCACTTCTAGGCAACTTTTCTAGAAGAAAGAGTCATGCATCTATCTGCCCAAAGACATACCTACAAGAATGTTTACTGCAGCATTATTGCTCAGAATGGGGAACTGGCAATACCCTAGGCTGTCTACCAATTAAGCTAAATAAACTTTTCTTTTGAAAAACTTCATAAGAAATCTGTAACTCAGTTTTCTAATCTGTATACGTTCCTATGAAGCTTGTGGGAAAACTCCGATGTTCTGGTTTTTGAAATGTTTGCCATATGCAGTAACTTCTAGATACTTGGTATTTTTCATGAATTATTGGATAAACGTTAGTCTAGAGGGTTGGTCCTGTATTCTTCTACATCATCATTGACTTAGTTGAGGAAGTCTGGGAGAGACAGAGAATAACAAATGCATAGATTCAGACACCAAAACGATTTCAATAAATCAGAAACAGGAACCAAATTGAGCTGACGTTCAACCTAATTCTTCATCTTCCTTTTGTATGTGTTTCCTGTTTTTTTTCTACAATGACTATGTGCTACTTTTATAATTAGGAAAAATAATACACATTATTAAAAATATTAATGGCATCAAATACAGACAGAATAAGCCAATGTAGATTCCAAGGTGATGAATGAATCTGAGTCCTAATAACTGTATGTTTCTATATTGAATAGTTCCTTGGGTTATGCCCTCTTTTTTCTTTCCCCCCCCAAAATTTTGAGGAAGAAGAATACAGACTTGGCTGTAGACGAGCGAAGGAAAATGGAATTAAGAACTTGCTAGAGGGCTTCCCTGGTGGCGCAGTGGTTGAGAGTCCGCCTGCCGATGCAGGGGACACGGGTTCGTGCCCCGGTCCGGGAGGATCCCACATGCCGCGGAGCGGCTGGGCCCGTGAGCCATGGCCGCTGAGCCTGCGCGTCCGGAGCCTGTGCTCCGCGACGGGAGAGGCCGCGACGGTGAGAGGCCCGCGTACCGCAAAAAACAAAAGAACTTGCTAGAAAGACAGTCTAGTGACCATAATTTTTTCCCCTTGTGATAGATTAAAGGAGGCTACAGAGTCTCCGAAATCTTCCACTGGAGGGGCTGAGTGTACCCCCTCCTCCTCCTGAAATCTGGTTTGGCCTTAATAGTTTACGTGAGTGCGGAGGAGTGACCCGTGGGACCCGCAAGGCTGGGGCACAAGGAGCCTTAAGCTTCTACCCAGGACTCGGAACACCGTCCCTGCCCCGAGGCCCCCGGTGTGCAGAAGCCCACCCCAGCCAAGGGCAGAGGCTGTTTGGAGAGAGGCTGGCCAGCCCCCAACTGTTCCAGGCCCCAGACATGGTGCAGCAAAGCAGGTCAAGCCTAAACTGAAGACTTGGGAACAAAACACTATTGTTATTCTAACCCACTAGATTTGGGGGTGGTTTGTTGTACAGGTATAGGTAACTCAGAACTTGCTTTATGTACCTCTTTTATGTCTGCTGCACAGTGGAGAATGGAAACCAACCTTTTGTCCCTCAAGCAAATAACTTTGGGGCTTCCTTGGAATTCCTTTCCTCTCCTGACCCTATTCATATCATTGTTTTAATCATTTGTTTCTCTACTTAAGATTTTATGTGGCTGATTATCTCTCAAGTCTGAAAAGTTTTGCTTATACTTTTTCTCCTCAGTTGTACTAGTCACATTTTTTAAAATTATTTTTTATCTATTTATTTTTTATTTAAATTTTTTTGGAAAATTGAGGTACAGTCAACGTACAATATTATGTGAGTTTCAGGTGTACAACATAGTGATTCATAGTTTTTAAAGGTTATACTCCATTTATGGTTATTACAAAATATTGGCTATATTCCCTGTGCTGTACAATATATCCTTGTAGCTTATTTATTTTATGTGTAGGGGTTTGCATCTCTTGATCCTCTCTCCCTATCTTGCCCCTCCTCCCTTCCCTTTTCTCCCCACCACTAGTTTGTTCTCCGCATCTGTGAGTCTGTTTCTTTTTTTGCTATATTCACTAGTTTGTTTATTTTTTAGTTTCCACATATAAGTGATGTCATACAGTATTTGTCTTCTCTGTCTGACGTATTTCACTGAGCATAAGATTTAAGATTTTATGGTCATCTCTCTGGAATCCATAAGGTGGGTTAACGGGGTATGATGAAGGGGCCTGACCTACTCCAGCTTCAGTATGTTCCCAGTCAGGTATGGCAAATGCACCTTCATTATTATACTATATACTCCTTCAAAACTTTCTTGGCTGTTCTTGTTTGTTCTACCAGGTGAACTTTTAACTATTTTAAGTTCATGAATAAAGAAATCCAATTGGGATTTTAAAAAAATTTTATTTATTTAATTTATTTATTTTTGGCTGTGTTCAGTCTTCATTGCTACACATGGGCTTCCTCTAGTTGCGGCGAGCTGAGGCTACTCTTCATTTCGGTGCACCAGCTTCTCATTGCGGTGGCTTCTCTTGCTGCGGAGCATGGGCTCTAGGCACGCGGGCTTCAGTAGTTGTGGCACGTGGGCTCAGTAGTTGTGGCTCGTGGGCTCTAGAGTGCAGGCTCAGTAGTTGTGGTGCACGGGCTGAGCTGCTCCGAGGCATGTGGGATCTTCCCAGCCCAGGGCTCGAACCCGTGTCCCCTGCATTGGCAGGCCGATTCTTAACCACTGTGCCACCAGGGAAGTCCCCCAGTTGGGATTTTAATTGGAACTGAATTCAGAGATTAATTTGGAATAATTTACTTTTTCAATGAGTCTTCCCACACTGTATCCGTGTTGAAGGAACTGAGGCCTCAAGACCTGGGAAAGCGTAGCTCAGAGCAGCGAGTCTAGGAAGGGTTGCCCTTTGCCTTACATGGCAAGGACCAAGGGGTAAGTTACAGGGCAAAGAGAACAGGAACATCTTCTGAGGATAAGGGCTTTCTGATGACAAAAGGGCTGCTGTGTCTCCAGGGATGTATAGGCAGATATGCATAACCTCTCCCTGGAGACAGAGTCAAAAGGGTACTGACATCAGAAGAGTGGCTGGAGCTTATCTTTCTTGCTTCGTCCTTCTTCACTGAACAAGCGCTGGAGCGTCCCCAACCACGACTTCCCTCCCTGAGGTTCTCTGACCTTGGCATTGTGACACGTGGTCCTGTTTCACTGCAAGTGCCCTGCTGCCTCACGGCCGGCCCCTGAACTACCTAGCTGGGTCCAGCCCCAAGCCAGTGCCCCTCCCGCCCTGCCCCCAGCTCAGCTTGCAGGGCTGGCCTCCCTCAGCACGGGGACAGGGGACAGCAGTTCCTCTGCAGCTTCCTGTGATGTCTCCCCTACCCCTTCGGCTTGGCTCCCAAACAACCCCCTGCCGCGTCCCATCCCCAGGCCCAGCCCTCGTTCCAGGTCTCGTTCCAGGAGGAACACGTTTCAAGAATCTTCTTCCTCTCCTGTCCTCTACTGCCTTTTGTTAATTTCACCCATCATTTTCATTAATTTCACTCACCTTCTTGGCTGCCTCTTTCTAAAAAAGGAGATGGTTATTTGCAGTTCTGCTGGTTTCACTCATCCTAGAATGGCCCAGTCACCCCCCCTTTCCAGGCTCTGTCATCTCTCTGCATCCCTAAACCCCATCTTTCTAGCTGAGAGCTTACCTGTATCCATCAAGGATGTGTTACAGAAACCTTCTCATGCACCATGTGCACCCATGGGTCAAATCTCCAGGCTGGAGGAAGAGCCCAACCCACTGCTCTGAAATCTAATTACAGCAAGTGTTCATCAAGCCCCTCCGGGGGTCAGGGCTGAGGGACAGACAAACAACAAAGCGCGGTTCCCGGCCCGAATGATTGGCCACGTTCAGTGGAGCAGGCAGGGCAGACACACCGTGATGGGGGAGGGGGGTCACATGGAGGAGGCCCCTGGTGGTTGGGCTGCAGAGAACCAGCAAGTCGTGGACGGGATTCCCCATGTGGTTGTGGGACACTGGAGACAAAAGTCTGGTTTTTGTTTTCTTTTTGTGGCCGAAAATCGGATTGAACGGGCCTTGGCAAACCAAAACGTTAAGTGGCTCTAAGGAGAAAAAGCACACCCGAGTTGTGACCAGCTCCTAGGCCCGGGTCCTCCTCTGTCACTAAAGCAGCCATGTGACTGTGAATTCAGGCAAATGACTCAACTCTTCTGGTTTTTAGTTTCCCCATCTCCCAAATGCCTAAATTAGATTCGGTTAGATTATATTCATGGTATTGAAATGATTGGCTATGGAACCTGCCCTTCCAACAAAAGCTTCTGCAGAAGCTTCTGCTAAAGTCGAGCCTGAAAACCAGACGATTAAATGCTCTCTCGCCAGCTCCTGCGTCTGTTCTGTCCTACACTGTCCAACACAATAGCCACTAGCCACGGGTGGCTGTTTAAATTAGTTAAAATTAAATAAAGTTTAAAATTCAGGTTCTCGGCCACATGAGCCACCTTTTAAATGCTTGGGAACCACGAGTGGTGAGTGGCTATCGTGCTGGACATCACAGATCTAGAATATTCTAATCAGCGCAGAAAGTGCTACTGGACAGCCCCGCCCTGCACTTACACAAACACGTATATTTATTTCCTCTCCTTTTAGGCAAATGTAGCATGATGTGCAGACAGTTCTACATCCTGATTTTTTCCCTCTCACCAAGATCCATAGAGATAGGTCTTTACACCACATAACATAGAGACGGTTACAGTGTAGAAACTAGGAGGCTGGATTCTGAAGCCAGAAGTCCCGTCAGTTACTAGTGGTATGACTGTGAGCACGTAGGCAACTTCTCTGTGCCTTGGTTTCCGAATCCTTAGAGTGGATTTGGAATAGATACCTCACAGGATTGCAGTCAAGATTAAATGCGCAAGGCACAGGTAAGCATGCAGAACAATGTCCGCCACACGTGAGATACTCACTATACACCAGCTCATTCTCATCTCCGTTCTTTCCTATGACATGCATGGACACAACAGACGTTTAGGCTGTTGCTGGTCTTTTGTTATCACTCTGCACACATGTGGAATAAATTATGATGGATTCTGCCAAACTGCCCTCCAGGACGTTCTTTCATCTTATTCCCTCCCATGCCCACCCCACAACATACCAGTGGCTTCTCTACACATCTGTAAGGGAATCCACAAAGTTTCAGGGAACAACATGATTCTGTCCACCCTACGATGTTCTAAGCACTCCAAACAGAATATTTTTAGCAAGGAAAAAAAAAAAACCATTTTTTAAGGGAAACAGCACTTGTATATTTTTGGATGTGCTTACTAAGAAAATAATACATAATAGCTAAACAACTTGTGGAGGAATTCTGTTCTAAGACCGAGTTTAATTTATACTAGACAAACAATCTTCAAGCCAATCTTAACCTCCCACCCCCAGAAAGACTGAATTCAGCCTCCGAAATCCGAAGCTTCTTGCGGCTGGAACGCTTTTTTTTCCCAGATGAACATTTCATGATGAAGAGAATGGAAAAAATCCTCAGTGCAGAGTCACTTGGGACTGTTATTATCTAAACAGACTTGCGTGCTGCCCTGGGGGATGGAGAGGGAAGGGCTGCAAACATCCAGGCCTCTTACTGAAGGCAGGATGATGGTGTTTGGTGTCTGGTGGTGCCGCCCTGCCGCACTGGCTGCTGGTGTATCTCATCTCCAGAGCCCACCCCACCCCCACCAGGGAGCAGACAGGAGGAAACATTCTCACAGCATTTTACTTTGAAAATCCTGCTCTTGCTTCCTGAAGCGGGCGGGACACCTAACATTTCTATGCGTGCGGAGAAATGGACGCACCGGCAGTGTAAGAACGCAGGCGTTTCGTGCCAACAACCCTGTGCAGCCACAAGCCTCAGCTAACTCGCAGCAAGAGCCTCGAATGCTGTCCCTAAAAGCCCACTTCCTTCTGCCCCCTGCCTTTCTCCGGCACTTGCTAGGAATTCAGCAGGTTGGAATGGACAGGATGTGGGTCCCTCGGCCTGTGGCCTGTTGGGCTGCCGACACTCCTGCCCACTCCCCCCGACGGCCCCTCCCCAGCCCGACTCCAGCCCACACCCAGCCTGCCCTCCAGCCCTCTCCCTCGGGGACCCCCTGCCTCTAGTTCCTCAACACAGACCTTTATGACCTCGGAACTCCAGAGTCCAAATCCTCGGGGACCAAAACACTCTCCTTTTCCTGGAGGACACAGAGGAATTACTCTCCCAGTCTTTCCAGTAGGTGGTGGTGACTTGGGGGGGGGGGGGTGACTACATTCCAAACCTCTGAGAAAAGCGAGCGAAAACAAAACAGCTAAATACTCCTGCTGGAAAAGCCTGACCTTCTCACACAGCCCACAGGTACGGGTCTAACGTCGGGTCACTGAGGGTGGCAAGTGGTCCCGGGGCACTGAGGTGTTCCTGCTGAGTTCACCCACGAGGCAGGCGGAGGGCTGCAAAAGCAGGGGGGTGACACCTACCCCAACGTGGACGAACCTCGAGGACGTATTGCCCAAGTGCTATCAGCCGGACGCAGAGGGACGAGCGCTGCACGGGGCCACTTCTACGGGCACCTGGGGCAGCAAACTCACAGAGACAGAATGAGAACAGAGTTTACTCGGGGGGAGGGGGAATCACTGCTCAGTGGGGACAGAGACTCAGTTTGGGAAGGTGAGAATGGTCTGGGGTTGGAGGGCGGGGACGGCTGAACAACAACGCGCATGTGCCTAATGCCGCTGAGCTGCGCACTTAAAAACGGTGACGACGGTAAATGTTACGTTATGTATATTTGACCACAATTAAAAAGAGAGAGAGAGAGAGAGAGAGAGAGAGAGATGGAGGACAAGAAAGACAACCGGGCTGAAGGGATGGCTCCTCCCACAAACACCAACACAAGTACCTAAGTGGGTTTCACTGACAGCAATGGATGCTCCCTGGGTAATTAAAAGTACTTTCAACAATATCCTGGGGCTTCCCTGGTGGCACAGTGGTTGAGAGTCCGCCTGCCGATGCAGGGGACACGGGTTCGTGCCCCGGTCCGGGAGGATCCCACATGCCGCGGAGCGGCTGGGCCCGTGAGCCATGGCCGCTGAGCCTGCGCGTCCGGAGCCTGTGCTCCGCAACGGGAGAAGCCGCAGCAGTGAGAGGCCCGCGTAACGCAAAAAAAAAAAAAAAAAAAGAATATCCTGCTCTACTCAGCAAGCTGCTAAGTAATCTCGCCCAGTTCAGATTCCATCAAATCGCTGTTCAGAAGTTCTCCTTGGCTGTGCTGCTGGCACCGTTCTGTCCCTGGAGCCCTGCACAGCTGCATGTGTGGCCACATGGTGTGGCCACGTCCACTCCTTCTCCCTTCGCCCAGCTTGCTCACCCGCCTCGACCCTTCCAGGTCGCTGTCTGACCCCTCCTCTCCAGCCCACTATGCTCCAGATGGCTCTCAGGTCTCCCAAGTCCCTCTCCCTCTCAGCCACGACTCTGGCTTTGACTGCTTCCCTGGAGGCTGACCCGTCCACCTGGCCCGAGCAGCCGGCCTGCGCTCTGACCCCGGAAGGAATCCCTGAGCCATTTCTCATTCATTCGACTGGCTTTTTAGCTCTACATTTTGAAAACCTAACTGTGATGAAAAAGGTCTCTTTACTCTACTCAAATTTGATAAGTAGTGACCTTAGCTTAATCTTCACTTGGATTCTCAGGTGGGGACACCTGTGCTTTTCCCACCTTTTCAACCCGCATGCTTACCACAGGTGCCGTGGCTGGAAATCAGTAAAAAGAAAGCCAGTAGGAAAAGTATACTACGAACGAAATAAGACTAAATCCATACTAATAAGCCAGAAGAAAATGGGAACGGACTAAATTTCCCTATCAGAGGAATTTTCAGATTACACATAAAGCTAAAAGTATTTACAAGAAATCCACTTAAAGGGAGTAAAGAAGACAGAAAACAAAGGAAGCCGAAGATACATCACGCAAATAAAAGCGGAACAGCAACGGGAACAGTAATGTCGGTGTCACAGAATGTAAACTTTCAGATCAAAAGGTTCAACTGAAATGACAGGAAAATGTATAAGAGCTACAAACCCTTAAATCTGGTATCAAATTAATGTTTAAAAACTCTTAGAAATCAAAGATTTTGACAAAAACCACAATCAGCCTGAAAGACTTCAACGAATCCCCTGACCATACAGTGAGGGGCACTGTCCAGCCTAAACCACGCAACAAGACAAATGTCCTTTATGACGAATACAGTACAGAAAACAATATGCTTCGTATTAAAAGAACAGCCATAATCAAGCAGAGATTTCCCCCAGGAATAATATACCATATTAATAAATACCATATACCATGACCGGGTTGGAATTTGGCCCCCAAGGGATATAAGAATGTTTCCCTATTGGGAAATCTGTTACATAATCTATTTATGTTAATTACATAGATGGGTTAAAAGAGAAAAACACCTGATGGATTTATTGCTCGACAAATGCCAAAAAGGAATTTGATACGTTTCTTATCTATTTCTGGATTAAAGAAAGAAAAACCTCTCAGTAAACTCAGAACGAAGCTTCCTTTAGTGGGCAGAGTGTTTATCAGGAAATAACACAAGAATCATATTTAAAGGTGAGATACTACTCACCTTGAATGCAAAACAAGACAAGAATATCCATCATCAAAAGTATTATTCAACATTTTCTGAACTTTTACGAATGAAGAAAACAAAAAAAGTACGAGAGGTACAAATATTGTAAAGAAGAGGGAAAGTTATTATTTGCAATAGCCTGCCTCAGAAACTCTAGAAAATCAACAAATACAACCGAAAAACGAAGAGTTGCAAACACTGTGATCAACCACAAGGAGAAGGAATGTTCTCGGAGCCCTTCCCATGGCTCCACACATGGCAAGTACCTGCTGGTCACCTTCCCATTTTTCTGCACGGCAGCCACTGGTGGCAGAAAACCAGACCAAGAGACCAGCAGAAGAGCCTGGAAAGTCCAGATACGTTACAATTCTACCTGGTAAAATAAACACAAATTGCAAAAAAAAAAAAAAAAAAAAAAAAGGAAAGACTTAAATATTTAAAAAAGGATGTCTGGAACCACCGTGGCAGCTGAAGGCTAATATTTTAACCTATAAATAGCTCTGAGACCCCTGGGTAGAGAAGGCAGACGGACACACGCTCTTAATATCATTCTCTCTCAAAGCCACTTTAAAACCTCAGAGAAGAGATTTTGGTTTTTTCCCCCAAAGGTATTAACTGATAAGGAAAAAGGAAACGGGAAAGGAAACAAAATTCTGCTGTCTGAAAAGCGGATGCACCGGAAATAGCTGACACAACAGACCTAAGAAAACGAAATCCCAGGCCAGTAGGGGGAAGAGCGAAGATCCAACCTGACGTCGGCGCAGAAACTCCCCAAGGTCAGGCGATTGGCACGAGCACCGGGGACGTGGAGACAAAACGCCGTTAAGACCAGGAGGCCCGGGTCTGGAAGTCCGTGCACAGCGGTCAGAGCCACAGATGCCCGGGAATCTCTGTACAGCCCGGGGCGGCCCCTCCATGTGGCCGAAGCCTGGAGAGCAAAGGGGGGTCCCCGGACTGGGGGGGTTATCGAGCACAGTGCTTATCTATTTCTGGATTTAAAGACAAATTCCCAGTAAACGCAAAAGAGAAGCAAGATTCCTTTCGTCAAGAGAGCATTTATCAGAAAACAATACAAAAATCCTATTTCATGGTGAGGCATGTCCCGAAAACAGGGAATCAAGAGGTATTTACTGGGTGCCCAGGTGGTGGACAGTCCCTGCCCCTCCCCACTGACTCCTCTTCTCTGATCTGCTGCCCCAAACCCCTGCTGCCAGGCCGATGCCCTCAGGCAGGAGACCGGAAGGTCCTTCTCTGGGGAATCTGACCAGCCCCAGACACCGACACCAGGAGTCTGTCAAGGGCATGGCACGAGCACAGCACTCCACAGTGACAGCCTCAGTCACAAGCCAGGAGCTGCCAGTCAGCTCTGCAGAGCCCCACACTCATCACGACCACCTGGCTTCTAATAAAGTCTCCAGCACAGAGACCCAGCGATACCAACACAACAAAGGAATCTGTAGGAAAATCTAGGCAGGGGGAAGATTTGGGAATAAAAACAACCTATTATTCTCAGCAAGATTAACAGATGATACTACATGTGTGAAAAAAGAATAGGATGCTATAAAAAATTCAGGGTCCAAAAAAAAGAACCCCTAAGACTTAAAAACACGATAGCACATACACACAAAGGAATATTACTCAGCCTTACAAAAGAAGAAAATCCTGACACGTGCTACATGGATGACCCTTGAGGACATTATGCCCACATTATCATGTAGAATAAACCAGTCACAGAAGGACAAACACAGTATGATTTCACTTGTGTGAGGTCCCTGGAGTCATCAAATTCATAGAGACAGACAGTAGTAGAAGGGTGGGTGCCGGGGGGCTGGGGGACGGGTAGTTAGTGTTTAATGGAGACAGGGTTTTAGTTTGGGAACATAAAAAGGTTCCAGAGACGGATGGTGGTGATGGCTGCAAAACAGTGGAAATGTACTTAATACTGAATTGTACACTTAAAAATGGTTAAGATGCTAAAATTTTATGTTATATGTGCTTTACTACAGTTAAAGATTAAAATAAACTGAAAGGATGCAAAAAATATGATAGCAGAAATGAAACATTTAATAGATTTTGGAAGACTAAGTTAAAGAAGTCTTAGAAAAACAAAACTGTAAAACAGATGGGAAAAAAAGGTAAAAAAGACAGGATAATGGGGGATCCAGGCTAGGAGGAATTTGAGAAAAAGAAAACAGAGATGAAGAAATTACCTAAGAAATAATTCAAGAAAATAAATACATGCGTCACCTTATTGAAAAGGTGCAGTGAGTGTCCAGTATGACAGCAAAAAAAAAAGATACACATCAAGGCAGATGACCCTGAAATGGTAGAATACTGGGGGACAGAAGCTCCTACAAGCTTCTGGAGAGGAAAAAATGCAAAGGATTGGAATTATTTTGTTCTCATTGCAACACTGGAAACTAGAAGACAATGGAGTGACATCTACAAAATTATGAAGGTAAATATTTTATGACCTAAAATTTTATACCCAACGAAACCATCAAGTGTCAGAGTAAAATAAAGATGCAAGGTCATAAAATTTTACCTTCTACGAACTCTTGTTCAGAAGATACTGGAGGAACCAAAACAAGAAAAAAAATAGGGTATGGGACCCCAAAGATCAAAAAAAGGGGGGGAGGCAGAAATATAACAGCAACACCTGAGCATCCCGTAGGTCTCCCACTCATCTCTCCTCTGCCCCATCTATTCTCTACACCATCACCACAATCACCTTTCTTTCCTTTTTCTTCCTTTTAAAAAATTTTGGTAAAATCTACATAATGTAAAATTTGCCATTTTAACCATTTTAAGTGTACAGTTCAGTGGCATTAAGTACATTCGCAATGTTGTGCAATCACCTTTCTTTTTCAGTTAAGTAAACTTTTTCTGAAGTAAATCATATATGCAAAAGGGGGTACAAATCATAAATGTGCAGCTTGATTGTTTATAAAGTGTACACACTGTGTATCCCATCAACTAGATCAGGAAATATCAGCTGGAGGAGACCTTCACATCAAGAGCATACATTTTACATAACTGTAACCATAAATACAGTTCTGCAATTAGGACAGCTAGCATTTATTAAGCCTTTATTCTGTATTAGTCTCAGTGTTCAGTGATTTATTTGCATTATTTCATTGAATCCTCCTGATCTTTTAAGGTAGGGATAATAATTATCTCCCATTTCACAGATGAGGAAATTGAGGCCTAGAGATCCATTTCACAGATGAGGAAACTGAGGCCTAGAGATTATCCAAGACCATATCATAAGTGGGGTTTGACTCTAAGCTGGAGTTAATGCCATTATACTGTTCATATTATTTCATGCCTGAACTGCTTCTCATTTTTTTCTTGCCTTATTTATTTTTTACAGAAAAGGCTGTAACCATTTAAAGATTTTTTCACATAGATGTCATAATGAATTTTTTATAGTGGAAGAAATTACATAAAATTTACTGTGTTACCATTTTAAAGTAAACAGTTCAGGTGCATTAAGTACATTCATTACTTTGTGTAACCATCACACAAAAGTCATCACTATTTTGTTCTTCTTTTTCAACACTGTTTTGGGTTTTCAGGACTCCTTGCAATTCCATATGAATTTTAGGATCAGCTTTTCCATTTCTGCCAGAAAAGGCCTGTTTTCTTAAATTTCATCTTCAGATTGTTGATTGTGGATATCTACAACTACAGCTGATTCTTGTGTGTTGATCTTGTACCCTGCAACTTGTAGATTCTTTGGGGTTTTCTATGTATAAGATCATGTAATTTGTGAATAGTTTTGTTTGTTCCTTTTCAGTTTGAATGCCTTTTAATTTATTTATCTTGCCTAATTGCTCTGGCTGGGACTTTCAGTACTGTGCTGAATAAAGGTGACTAAAGCAGGAAAAAAAAAAAAAAAAAGAAAAGAAAAGAAAAGAAAAGAAATACGACAGTGAAACGGTTTGACGGCTGGGCACCAGGCACAGCGGACAAGCCAGGATAGAGGAGGTCAGAAAGCTCAGGAGAGATTCCTCAGGGGGAAACTGGTGGAATCCCTCACACATATGATTTAAGGAGATATTCCATGAGGGTTTGGATTGAATTAGTGATAACCATATAGAAAACTAAAGTAAACAAAGAAACACAAAGATGATTAAAAATACAAGTAAAACAAAAGATTACGCAGAAAAGAAAATGTAATGTATACTATTACATGGCTTATCCACAGATAACATTTATATCATTTTAACGTAAACTCCAAATACCCACAACCACACTGGGTAGAATGGGAAGACAGGAAGTATGGGGGGTGGTGAAAAATATAAACCCTCATCTTTCACAGGAGGAGGTCAAGACACAACATCTAAAATAAGAAACAAGAAACAGCAGTATAAGTGTGCTATTTAGCAAGGGGAAGGTAAATTCCGAAATACACAGCGGCTGCACCACTTTACATTCCCACCAGCGGTGCGAGGGGTACAATCTCTTCACATCTTTGCCAACACTTTTCACATTTTTCATTTCAGTTCTAACTAACCCTTCTCAGCGGCAGGATTTGTTTGGTCCCTTTTTATACTCCCTGTCTCTGCTGATTTTCCCGTTTTGTCCATGAGCCCCTTCCTTGATTTCCTTTCGTTTTTTGGCCGGGGCACCCTTGAGCTGAGTGTATTGAAGGCAGGTGGTTTAAAGTCTTTGTCAGTAAGTGGAGTGTCTGGGCCTCCTCAGGGACGGTTCCTGTATTTCTTTCCCCTCGTGCATGGTGCCAAACTGTCTTGGTTTTCTACGTACCTGTAACTTTCTGCTGCAAACTGGCATTCAGAGCATGACCGTGTGGCAACTCGGGAAGTCAGAGTCTCTCCCTCCGCAGGGTCTGTTGTTACCATTTGCGGTGGTGCCTGTTTGTGTAGGGACTTCTCTGAACCAGTTTTGCAGAGTCTGTATTCTTTTCCGAGCGAGTCACTGCAGTCTCCGCTCTGTTAGATCAGTGACCAGCTAGTGACTGGACAGAGATTCCCTCAAACGCCAGGAGACCTCCCCAGTCTCTGCAGGGCGGCTCTGGGATGGACTCGCCTGCAGCCACTTAGGGCTCAGCCTTCCCCTCCTCCCTGTGCGGAGCCTGAAGGTCGGCCAGAGGTCAGAGCTCAGGCCTTTTCAGGTCCTTCCTGAGCTTCTAGATTCTCGGGATACACGGGGACTTTTCACATCCCCGTCCCCACATACCTCCCTCCCCAGGCTCTCCTGTCGGACTGCTCAGGCTGCCTCTGCTTCAACCACCCGTCCACCCCTCGACCTGGGAGGCAGAATACCTCTGCCTTCAAACGCTTGTACCCGGGAAGCCACCCTATCTTTAAGGAACCATCAACAGGTCAAAACGCACAACCACAGTCCTCGGAGAGCAAGGTCTGTTTGGCGCCCTCTGGTACTAGCGAGCTGCCCAAGGAACAGTGGCCTCCATCTTCACAGTTATCACTGAGCTGGGGGTGCAGGGGACGCTAGCAGGGGAAGCTCTCTGCCCGGAATTCTGCCGGTGATCTTCCCCCTTCACCTATTACGTATTCCCCCCGGTTGCTGTAAGTTTTTGATTAGATTTCAGAGTTCTGAAAAGGTCGGTCCTGACAGTTTTGCCACCTTATTTCTTGCTTTTGCAGAGGGATGGAGTCTTGGATTTCCTAACTCCCCACTTTTGCTGCTATTCCCTTGGCAGCATTTCTAGGGGTGGTGGTAGGACAGATATTATGGATTACTTTAATCAACGGTCATCTAACCCCTTTCAAGGACCTCCGAAGTTGAAAAGTACATCTCCAAGGCACACATGCAGCCTGGGTTCAGCACGTGATTTGGGTTCTGTCAATCAGAGGCACTTGCATGAGACGGATTCAGAGCTGAGTCACACGAGGCAAGAGGCAAGGCTGCGGCGTCCACCCCATAGCAGAGGCGGTCTGATTCTGGAGCCCACAGCTCCAGTAATCACGGATGCAGCTCCCCGGGCAGGTCAGCTCTGACACGTACAATTTGGGAGTTATCGGGCCGGCCAAAAAGTTCGTTCGGGTGTCTGGCACGCGGTTGCGAAATGCCCGAACGAACTTTTTGGCCAAGCCAATGTTTCTAGAATTTCAGCCTGGAGTGTGTGTCTTTGATACTCCCAACAATTCTGTGAGCCAAGTATACCCTTACTAAACAAACCCCTTCCTGCTTAAAACACCTGGAGTGGATTCAGTGGTCCGTAGCAAAGCACCCTGAGAAATTCAAACGTAAAGTAACAAGCAACCTGACGATTCATTAATAGGAGACCAGATAAAGTATGGTGATGCAGTTTTCACCTGCATATGTGAAAACCTATGCAGGTGTGAAACATAATAAAGTAGCTCTAAATGCACCAACAGAGAGATGACCACAAGACATCAACTGAAACGTTCATCACCGAATAATATATGATCTCATTTTTGTAAAGTTAAGCTTTTATACACACAGTTGTATATTTAAAGCAATGGTTCTCAACCAGGGGCAATCTTGTCCCCTCCATCTCCTGGCTAGGGACATCTGCCAATGTCTGGAGACATTTTTGGTTGTCACCACTAGGAGAATGCCATGGCATCTAGTGGGTAGAGGCCAGGGATGCTGCTGTAATCCTACAAGGCATAGGGCAGCCCCCACAAGGAAGAATGATCTGGCCCAAAGTATCAGCAGGGTGAAAGCTGAGAAACCTTGATTTAAAGGAAAATACCCAGGGACTTCCCTGGTGACACAGTGGTTAAGAGTCCGCCTGATAAGGCAGGAGACACGGGTTCGAGCCCCGGTCCGGGAAGATCCCACATGCCATGGAGCAACTAAGTCCGTGCGCCACAACTCCTGAGCCTGCGCTCCAGAGCCCGTGAGCCACAACTACTGAGCCTGCATGCCACAACTACAGAAGCCCGTGTGCCTAGAGCCCGTACTCTGCAACAAGAGAAGCCACCACAATGAGAAGACTGCGCACCACCAAGAAAGACCCGATGCAGCCAAAAATAAAGAAATAAATTTATTAAAAAAAAAAAAAAAAAAGGGGCTTCCCTGGTGGCGCAGTGGTTGAGAGTCCACCTGCCGATGCAGGGGACACGGGTTTGTGCCCCAGTCTGGGAAGATCCCACATGCCGCGGAGCGGCTGGGCCCGTGAGCCATGGCTGCTGAGCCTGTGCTCCGCAATGGGAGAAGCCCCAACAGTGAGAGGCCCGCATACCGCAAAAAAAAAAGAAAAGAAAAGAAAAATACCCAATTGTTATAAAAAAAACATTTTTAGAGGGTAGAATTGAGCAATGGGCTAGGAGTTGTCACTGTTTATTTATTTATAAATTGATTGATTGATTGATTTTTGGTTGCACTTGGTCATCGTTGCTGCGCCCGGCCTTTTTCTACTTGCAGCAAGCAGGGGCTACTCTTCGTTGCTGTGCGCGGGCTTCTCATTGTGGTGGCTTCTCTTGCTGTGGAGCACGGGCTCTAAGCGCACGGGCTTTAGTAGTTGTGGCACACAGGCTCAGCAGTTCTGGCTCTCAGGCTCTAGAGCGCAGGCTCAGTAGTTGTGGCTTGCGGGCTTAGTTGCTCCGCGGCATGTGAGATCTTCCCGGACCAGGGCTCGAACTCGTGTTCCCTGCATTGGCAGGCCGATTCTAAACCACTGCGCCACCAGGGGAGTCCCTATGTCACTGTTTATACACAATTATTTTATTTTCTCCCAAAGAGTTATGATTTTTTAAATTGAAAAAACACAAATAAGGAATAAAGCAAACAGCACCATTTTTTCTAATAATAAAAGGAACAAATGCTTAGCGTAAAATATTCAGAAAACACAGAAGTAAAGAGAAGATCAGTTATGATCCTTCTGTATGAGCTAGAACGGTTAAGCAGCAGAACCCAACTGGAACTGTTTTGAGAAAAGGGGAAATCTGTCCTAAAGATGTTAGTGTCTCACGGAAGCCAACGGTACCCAAGAAGGATGCTGCTGAGCCTTGAGCTGCTGGAACCAGGACACTCAAGGTGTCTCATTCTGTCGTATTATCTGGCCATCTCCCCGTGTATTTGAACAATTCTCTGTCCTCCACTCTTTTCCTGGTCAGTTAGCCACGCCAGGGTCTCCGAGACCACCTCCACCTAGGTTCAGTGACTACTCGGAGGGTGCACAGGACTCAGCCCAGAGTCACACTCACGGTGATAAATCTGTGCACAGACTTATCACAGTGAAAGAACACAAAGCAAGATCAGCAAAGGGAAGAGCCCCGTGGACTCAAGTCCAGGCGCGCAGGCTTCCAAGAGTCCTCTCCAGGCGGAGTCACGTGGCGACAAGCCGTGAGAACACGGGAAGCTCTCCGGGGACTCGGCACCAGCGCTTTCTCCTGGGGGCTGGTCATGTAGACGCCCTTTACCTAGTATGAACCCAAACTCCGAACTCCCAGAGGTAAAGCAGAGGTTCAGCATAAACCACAGTGTTTGTACCAACTGTTCAGGCACAGTGAGCCTCTCTTATCAGCTCTGGGAACAGTGGGAACCCTCCCAAAATCCAAGTCCCCAGACGCCAGCCCCGGGCCCCCTGGCTGGCAGCCTCGTGGGCACAGCCTCCTCAGGCCCGCCACGCCCGCTCTTTCCTGCACAGCGATGAAAACACAGCTACACAGTGTCTGGTGCTGTATCGGAGTCACGTCTCTCTCAGCTGTAGTTCCGAACCCCCTGGCTTAGATCGGGTGCCTCCCCGGACCCGTCGGCAGTGGAGAGGACGTCATGGGGCTGCTTTGCGATCGTGTAGGTGAAGGCGGGGAAGACTCTCCCCATCTGCTGTGCACACAACCTCACAATCTACAACCTTCATTTGATATTGTTGTTCAGAAAAACCTTTTTATTGCTCAAAATTTCATCCATCTGGGCGTGCATACACAACTGCGAGCAGGAAAGGGGGGTTCCTGAGCACACTGGCTCGCGAGATAAAACCAGCAGGAGTTACGGGTCGACTGCACGTCTACCACAACTTCATCTTTATCCTCCAGACAAGCTCTACTGTTGCCTCACGTTGTAAGGCAATGCCTGGTGCCATTTAAAATGTCTCCACAACATACAGACGGCCAACAGGCCCATGAAAAGATGCTCAACATCGATAATTATTAGAGGAATGCAAATCAAAACCACAATGAGGTATCATCTCACACCGGTCACAATGACCATCATCAAAAAATCTACAAACAATAAATGCTGGAGAGGGTGTGGAGAAAAGGGAACCCTCTTGCACTCTTGGTGGCAATGTAAATTGATAGAGCCACTATGGAGAACAGTGTGGAGGTTCCTCAGAAAACTAAAAATAGAGTTATAACATGATCCAGCAATCCCACTCCTAGGCATATACCCAGAAATGACAAAAACTCTTAATTAGAAAAGATACATGCACCCCAATGTTCATAGCAACACTATTCACAATAGCCAAGACATGGAAGCAACCTAAGTGTCCATCAACAGACGAATGGATAAAGAAGACATGGTACATAAATACAATGGAATGTTACTCAGCCATAAATAGAAGGAAATAATGCCACTTGCGGCAACACAGATGGACCTAGAGATTATCATACTAAGTGGAGCCAGACAGAGAAAGACAAGTATCATATGATATCACTTATACATGGAATCTAAAAAAATGATACAAATGAACTTATTTACAAAACAGAAACAGACTCACAAAGAAAACAAACTTATGGTTACCAAAGGGGAAGGGGGGGGGATAAATTAGGAGTATGGGATTCACAGATGCACACCACTATATATAAAATAGATAAACAATGAGGATTTACTGTATGGCAAGCACAGGAACTACATTCGATGTCCCGTAATAACCTACAATGGCAAAGAATCTGAAGCCGTACACCTGGAACTAACACAATATTGTAAATCAACTATAGTTAAGTTTTTTTTTTAATGTAAAAGAAAAATGTCTTCACAAATCACCGTGGTTCATAAACAGCTGCAGAAGCAGAGACAGCAGGTGAAAAGGGGCCTCCACAGAGTACAGGCCGATAAGGACATTGGTTTACTACTGGGAATGCAGGAAAAGAGCCACTTTAATGACGATAAATAAAGCATTTTACATTCTCTGAATCATGCTCGCAGCTCTCAAGAGACCTGTCTCAGAAAAGAAAACAACCAACAGAGCCCCAAGTGGCCCGATGGAGCACAGGCTGCTCGCTATTGGTTAGGTGCTTGCTGGTGCTCGTCTGGGAAGCAGGGACAGAAAAACACAGTGCCGGCGACAACGACGTGGGTGTTCTTTCCAGATGCAAAATAAGGTTTGTTTTGGACAACACAAAGACTGCTTTTTTCTCTAACAGAGGAGAATGCATAGCTGCTAGCTGAGAGGTTAAAAACAGGCTCAAAGATGTCTGGGCCTTCGTGACAGCACAGCTATCTCCTTGCTAGCTCAACTCGTGCAATACAAAATCAGAAACTGAACAGATTCAGATACATTTTCAAGTAAGTCTCTTGACATCTGAACACTGGCTTCTTGCTATCTGAAACGCAAAAGCCAAATATGATCTGAATGATGGGGGATACTTGTGTACATCTTCATCTAAGGGAGGGGTCAGCCAACTTTTCCCGGGAAGGGCTCTTTTGCAACTACCCAACTCCACTCTTGTAGTACAGAAGCAGCCATAGGCAACACGTAAATGAATGGATGTGACCGTGTGCCAATAAAACTTTATTCATGAAAAACACGTGGTGGGCCACATTTGGCCCCTGGGCCATGGTTGGCTGAACACTGATCTGAGTCAAGACTTAAATGTTACTTAGTGTAACAGGATCAGACCTATGCTATTTCAAATGGCAAAAGCTTTGAGATGATATAAAATGTGAAAAAATAAGACGAGCCAGGCCAAAATGAGAAAATTCTGAGTTATAGTATGTGCCATTCAGGGTTAAGGACATTTTAGGTATACCACTTGGAGAGGCCCATTTTTCTGAAAAATGTGTGATCAATCTTTTAGGTTTATGTTTGATTTTCAAGCCCATCCTTTGTACTATAATTCCTTAGGTGTTCTGCTCTTCCACTTTAAAGTTTTTGTCAGAAAGGATCTGGTTTAATTGCTGACTGTAACACACTTTTATGGCCTTTTCCCTCAGACTTCACCCCCAAACTGTATGTCATAACACAACGATAGATACAAAGAATATATCTGGATTATGAATCACGATACTAAAGTGAACAAGTGTGAATCCCACCTCCCAAATAAAAACTAGAGGACCAACACCTTGCGTATCTCCATTTTACTTTTCAATTTAAAAAATTTTATTTATTTATTTTATTTATTTATCTTTGGCTGTGTTGGGTCTTCGTTGCTGCGTGAGGGCTTTCTCTAGTTGTGGCGAGCGGGGGCTACTCTTCGTTGCGGTGCGTGGGCTTCTCATTGTGGTGGCTTCTCTTGCTGCACAGCACGGGCTCTAGGCGCACGGGCTTCAGTAGTTGTGGCGCATGGGCTCAGTAGTTGTGGCGCATGGGCTCAGTAGTTGTGGCGCACGGGCTTAGTTGCTCCGTGGCATGTGGGATCTTCCCGGACCAGGGCTTGAACCCGTGTCCCCTGCATTGGCAGGCAGATTCTTAACCACTGCACCACCAGGGAAGTCCCTCAATTATTTTTTAATATACAAAGTAATACATGGATACGTTTTTAAAGTTATAGTTTGATAAGATTTATAATTTAAGTACTGGTTTCCTACCCTGCCTCCACCTACATCTCACCGCCATCTCCTTGATCTCTCTACAGAAGCTCTTCTAACTGCCTTTCCTAAAAGTAAATAATAGCTTTACTGAGATATAATTCACATACCATAAAGTTTACCCTTATAAAATGTACAATTCAGTAGCTTCTGAGTGTTCTCACATGGTTGTACAACTACCACCACTATGTAATTCCAGAACATTTTCATCACCTACAAAAGAAACCCTGTACCCACTCACTCCCTCTGAAACTGGATCCCCCTAAAATCGAATTCCCCTGCAGAGTTTATGATAAACCTCTCTATCTAAAAACCTTATTCCCTTCCATGTCCTGCCCCGTTCCCCTCAGGATGGAGGAGTATATCAAAGAAAAGGGGGGGACTGAAACAGCGCAGGATCCTGTGGGGCCTTCCCGTGTACAAAAGCCCCGTGTCCCCTGTCTCTTTTTTGTAGAAAAAAGGCTTTAGTCTCCTAGGCTTTTCCTGAGCTCCAAAGAGCAGATTTAAGCAGTTACTAATTAGGTAAGGAAGGAATGTGGAAAGAGAGGACAAGTGGTCAAGAAACAATAGTTCAGCATGAAAACAGAGTCCAGGTTCCTCCCAAGAGATACACAGAACAAGCTGACGCATATCCCTGAGTTGTTCCGCAGGAACTAAGACCCCCGCCCAGGTGGTGGATGGTGACTACAGGCTGGCCACAGCACGCAGACCCCAGACTGGCTGGAACCAGAAGGTTGGTGATTAAGATTCCTGAACCACCACCTGTTGCCTCACCTCCAGCCAATCAGAAGGATGTGCTCGAGCTGATTACACACCCTGCAACCCTCTCCCTCTCTTTGTCTTTAAAAATCCTTCCCTGAAAGTCATGGGGAGTTTGGGCCTTTTAAGCATGAGCTGACCGTTCAATGAATGGTACACTAGTGGCCTGAAGAAGAAAAGTCTGTCCCTGGTTGATCACGTAGGAAAAGTAAATAATCTGACCCGAAGGAAGAATCTGGGGTTCTCTCTGTTACGTCCAGATCCCAGCAACTCCACTCTACCAGCATTCTGTTGCTGCGGCAGCTTAAACGATACCCACTTACTGTTAGCTTGTGTTTAGTGGGTCAGAAGTGCCGGCAAGCTCCACTGGGTTCTTTGCTTCAGACGTCAAGGTGTCAGCTGGGCCGGGCTCTGCCCTGGAGGCTCTGGGACAGAATCCACTTCCCAGTTGACTCAGGGTGTTGCCAGAACTCGTCCTCTTAAATTTGCCATATGACCTTGATGGAATTGCCAGTGTCGGCCGCAGTCCAGGGCACGGCAGGGCCCTGGGAATGCAGCCAAGGGGCCACCTGCAGAGGGCGGGGTGGCTGCGCCTCTGTCCTGCTTCCTGGGAGGTCCCAGGACCTTGCCGATATCGGGGCTGAATTCCACGCATTCATCATTGTTACAGGTCAAGGCCCCTCAGCTAAGGGGCGGCAGAAGGCCAAGCAAGCCGAGCATTCTTAGCCTAGCTGAGGTCCGAGGGCATCAGGACAGGGACAGAAGGGACAAAGGACCCTGCAGCACCAGCCGGTCCACATCAGAACTGCTGGGTGCCCCCATGGCGTTTCCTGGGTGTTGGCAGGACCTCGGCGCTGCAAGGCCTCCATACTGGAAAGTCCTGGTCTCCTTGCTGGCTGTCAGCTCCTCTCCACGCGTACCCTCCACCTTCACACCCACCGACAGTACGGGTCCTTATGCTTCAGAGAAAACGCTCGGCTTTTACGGGTTCATGTGTTAGGTCCACCCTGGTAATCTCCCTTTTGTCACATATACAGTGGGAAACTCCACAGGGCGAGGGTCACTGGGCATCATTCTTAGAATTCTGCTCACCCCACCCACCACCATCGTGGTTTTCCACCCCTGTAGAACGCTTCCTGGTTCTTTAGAGATGGAAATCTCTCTGTCATAACCCCAAAGAGGGAACTAAAAGCAGATGAAGAAAGGGAGTAGCAGGGGTTCTGTGGGTCGGGTGGGATACAGCTAAAGGCCTAACCAGCGCCAAGCCCAAGACTGAGGGCAGCTGCAGGGCCTTCCCCGGAAGTCTGACTTTTCCCCAAGAGGATCCAAGGAAATCTGAGTTGAGCAGACCGTCTGGAAGGGTCTTCTCCTTTTAATGAGAGCCATTTCTGGCTCAGTGTGGGCCCCACCCCACAGTGCAGGTCTGCTCAGGCTCTACTGCCCACCCTCCATCCTGGGGCAACCCCAAGACACCAGAAAGCTGGGCCGGGGGCTCAGCCGAGGGTCTGGCTGGCCGTTCTAACCTTCGCTGCCACCAAATGAAGCAACCACCTCGCATTACTTCAACTCCAACTGATGCACCACTAAGGCCATGACCTCCAAGCTTAGTACTTGGTGTGAGATAAACACTGATGAAAACATGAGTCCTCGCCTTCTCCAGGTGAGCTGAGCCATCACCCAAATATCACCTCTCCGACCTTTGTGTTAAAATTGCATCCGCACGACCCGACATTCCCAGTCCTCCTTCCTGGCTTTATTTTTCTCCCTAGCACATTCCACTGGCTGATACAGTACATATTTTCCTTTTATATTTTAATTAACTGTCGTTCCCCATGAGAATGTAAGTTCCTCGGGAGCAGAGATTTTGCCTGTTCCATTTCCAGCACTTAAATACTACATGGCTCCAAACTGGCACCTCAATACAAATTCATTGAATTAATATAAGGAGAGTTCCTTTTTTTTTTTTTTTTTTTTGGCTGCTTTGGTTGCAGAGCACAGGCTTTAGGCACATGAGCTTCAGTAGTTGTGGCACACAGGCTTCAGTAGTTGTGGCATGCGGGCTCTAGAGTGCAAGCTCGGTAGTTGTGGTGCACGGGCTTAGCTGCTCTGTGGCATGTGGGATCTTCCCAGACCAGGGCTCGAACCCGTGTCCCCTGCATTGGCAGGTGGATTCTTAACCACTGCGCCACCGGGAAGTCCCATAAGGAGAGTTCTGATCTAACCCATCACACTACACTTTGGCGGGGTAAAAAGAAATCATTTCCACTCAAAATTACATGGCTACCGGTTTTTAAAAAGATGGTTTTTCAACTGTCTGAGTTTTCTACAATTTACTTTTGGCTTCCCAAGTCGGAGAGAACAAGCTTTAAAGGCCTGTCTTAAACAAACAGGTCTAGACAGAGAATATTTTGTGAAGAGTAAATAAATCAGACACATATGATTTGTATTTCTCTCCAAGTTTACAGAGATTTAACAATGAATGGAAGATACTCTGCAGGCAAAATCAGTTTGGGTTTCATCCAACGTGAGATGCTTTGAAAACTAGTTCAGAATGTTCACAAAAAACAAAGTAAAACAAAGCACTACAGCAGGAAATGTGATTCTCTCTCACACGACTGGAAATGTCTCGTCTAATCCCCCCCGTGACCTAATCGTAATGACATTCCACGTTCAAGGGCTGATTCCTTCTGAAAATTTTAATTGTCTTTTCGTACCTGTTCTAGCACGTCCCTCAGCCCACTTCTGTCAATCGGGGAAATGACAGTCCCTTCGACCACGGGCTGGGCCATGGCTGGACCTCGCGCCTGGTTGACTACTCCTTCCCATTTTCACTCTTCTGTTACCAGGTCTACTTCCTTCACCCTGAAACCTCCTGTAACCAGCTCTCCTCTCTGACTCCTTTGACCTTGGGAGCCTCTATTATTGGTCATTACCCTGACCTTTTCTTTTCCTTTTTTAACAGAAAATGAAAAGAAGGTGATGTCACGTATTCGGGACACTCCTCTCCTTGGGCAGAGTCTGATTTTGAGACGCTTGACTGCTGCTGTTACACAGACATCCCAGCTGCTGCCTTGCCGTCTGGGCTGGCTCTCGGCCAAGGCCTTGTTTTCTTGCCACCCTGAAAAGCTGGAGGTTAGGGAAGGAGGGTCGTGGTGCTGGCGGCTTCAGAATTTTTAGAAAAATGGGGTTAAAGGCACGGGAGGCTGGGTCTGAATAAGGAGAGTGGAGAAGTTGGCCGTTTTAAAGAGGGCGTGTCTTTAACGGGAAGGTAAAACAGTCCAACTTCCAGAAGAAAACGTAAGAAGATGTTTTCATGACCGTGGAATAGTCAAAGCTTCCTTAAACAGAAACAGAATGCACTAATCGTCAGAGACTGATAAATTATACTTAACTGAAATGAAGAACTTTGTTCAACCAAAGAGTGAAAATGCAACCACCCTGGGAGAGGATATCTGTCTATTTGACAAAGGACTTGTATGCAGAATATATAAAGAACTCCTGGAAGCAATAAGGAAAGAAAGACAGTCTGCTTCTAAAAATGGGCAAAAGGCCTGAGCAGGTGTCCCAAGACAGACAGCCCAGACAGATGTCCAGTGAGCACATGAAAAGGAGCTCAACCTCACCCTCCAGCAGGGAAACGCCAAGTCACAACCACAGTGAGACCCCACGTCACATGCGTCCAAATGACCAGGAGCAAAAAGACTGACAACAGCAAGTGCTGGGGAGAAGGTAGAGAAAACAGAAATTTCATAAATCGTTGGTGGGAGGTAAACCGTACAACTGCTTCGGGAATCTGGGTGGCACGATCTACCACACTTGAACACACGCACATCCTGTGGCCCAGCCGTTCCATTTCTAGGTATAGATCCAGAAGGAATGAGCACGTGTGTGTTCCAAGAGGAGTACAAGAACATACCAGCAGGATTTATGACAGCCCCAGAAGGGAAGTAACTCACCTGCCCATCAACAGCAGAAGGGATAAATGAATAACGGTGGGATCATACAATAGGTTACTGATGGGTTGAAGAAAATGAACAGACTTACAGTTATAGGCAGCAACATGGATAAATCTCAGTAACTTAACTTAAAAAGACAGGTGGAAATACTACAGTTTTTAACTTCCATTTATATAAAGTTCAAATGTGGGCAAAACGGACGTGGCATTTAGGGATGCACACTTTTGGAGAAAGCTATCAGGAACCGAACTGAGGACAAAGGTACCTGTGGGAGTCGTGAGGGGCTATGACAGGAAAATCACACAAAGGGTTTGAAGGACGGCAGTGCCGTTTCTGGGTGCGACTCCGTGGGTTTTCACTTGACAATAATTCATGAAACTATGATTCACACTTGACGTGCTTTTGTCTTTGTAATTTCATAATAAAACAACTTAAACTTATATCAGGTATTACTTCCTTGTTTAAACTTCACGGAAAACAAAAACTGTCCCAGCAAACCGAAACTCTTCAACTAAATGCAAGCAACTCCTAAAGTAACAGAAGAAGTTGAAGGTCCACCATGTGGGGACTTTATGTGAATTAGGAAACGGCTCCCTCTTTGGGAAGATGATTTAGCGAAAGCTGTCTGCTCGGGCTGAGCAGCCTGTCGGGCGCCCTGCTTGGGGGTTTATACCTCCTCTGAGCAAAGGAAAGGGCCCCCTCCCGTAAGAGACGCAGGCCTGCGTTGAGGTCACGTCTGCTGGGAGTACAGACGGGCCTTCAGTCCCGCCCGCCTCTCCGACGGGGCCCTTGGGGCCGCACAGACATCTCCCTCCCTGGCAACCCCGCCTGTGAGAACAGAAGCCAACAGTGACAGGCACAGTGGCCCAGCCAGGCCAGTACATACGCAGGACACAGGACCCCGCCCGCCCCCCCGAGCCGCTGGACGCTGGCTGCCACCGCCCCTTACCGCGTAGCCCTCTGTCTTCTTCTGGCACCACCTCAGGAGAGCGTTGCGCTTGGAGCCACCGTATTCCCGGGCCAAGGCAGCCAGGGGGTCTCTTCTTTCCACGCTAGTTAGAAAGGAGAGCACACAGTACAGAGAAGATGCTAACTTTTAAAACCCACAAATACGTAGGAAACAACTAACTAGATTAGAAAAGCAAAAGTCGAGGTCTATCCAGTGAGACTCTAAAGAAACCACCAAATTGGTCCCATCAACAATACATTTTTATTATGTCTCATGGTATGAAAGAGAAAGTAAATTGTGCTTCTTGGCTTTCAGAAGTCTGAGGAGGGTTTTTTTTTTTTTCTTTCTAATCTATCTGCTGCTCCATCCTTCTAGCCTTTTATTTATGTATCAATACTTATGTACAGTATCATTTTAATTAAAGACACCTATAGAAAAACACTCTGCATGCTTCAAGGCTACACCTATTTCCATGTAACAAATAAAAGGTAGATTGGAAGGGCATTTTAAAAACACCAGATTGGCTACTTGTGGGGAAGTGATGGGAATGGAGATGAAAAACAAAATTGGTAAAACTGACTCAAAATGGCGGGGGGGACCTGATACTCTGAAGGTGACACTCATACTCCTCAGTTTATGGTGCAGGAACTCAATTCTGAGCACCTGTTTAGCCAAAGGAAGTGATTTCACTAATTAATACCATATCATTCCAAGAGCAAGAGTTTAGGTGCCCCAGCCTCAGTTTTCTATAGACACCTATACTTTGTATGTGACCTAAAATTATCCAAATACTAAAGAGGGACTAAAGATCACACAGTGTCTTCCATGACGAATATCATGAAATGAGAACTACATTCCTATAGCATGTGGAACAGTATTCTATTTCCCTACACCACTAGGAGTAGAGGGAGAACAGGAGGTGGTGCACGTCTGGAGCGGCACCTGTAGCAACAATTTAAGAGCAACAGACAAATACTCTATGATAGGATTTATACGTGGGATCTAAAAATAAAACAAACTAGTGAATAGAACAAAACAGACTCACAAATATAGAGAACAAACTAGTGTTTACCAGTGGAGGGGGGCCGATATAAGGGTGGGGGGATTAAGAGGTACAAACTACTGCTTGTAAAATAAAAAATCTACAAGCATATATCGTACAGCACAGGGAATATGGCCAATATTTTATAACAACCATAAATGGAGTATAACCTTTAAAAAGTGTGAATCACTATGCTGTACACCTGAAACATATATAATATTGTAAATCAACTATACCTCAATTTTTTAGAAAAGAGTAATAGGATTTCCTCCCCGATGTATGTATCATCAGGGCATATATACAAGAATGTTCATAGCAGCACTTTTTATAATAGCAAAAAACTGGAAACAAGCAAATGTACCTCATCAGGAAATGGATAAACTGTGGTATATTCATACAAGGGGATACTGTATACCAATAAAAACTAAAGAGTTACAGATGTATGCAATAATGTGGGTGAATCACAGGAACAATTTTGAATTTAAAAAAATGGAAATAAACACAAGATGTTTCCATGTATACAAAATGTTAAACATATAATTTAAATAATATAGTTTATACTGCTAGAGGTACAAACATACATGGTGATAGTATAACGAAAAGCAAGGCAAGTTCAGAATGGGGGGGCAGGGAGGTGATACCAATGAAACGGCTGATAGGAAATTTCAAAAGTAATGATTTTCTTTTCCGTAAACTAGAAGGTAAGTACCCAGGTGCATCTCCATTGTACTGTTAATTCTTCATGCCTTAGACATATTTTATTCTTCTTCTTTTGTATCCATTCACTATTTAATTACAATGACTTTTAAAAGAGTAACGGGACACTTCTGGACCTCAGGTGATTTCTCTCCCGTGTACCCAGCATATTTGTAAATTGGGGTCCATGAGTTTCTGTGGTCAGAATCACCGTTAACGATGAAGTTCTGGGGATTTTGCCTGTTTTTACTATGCCTGGTCTTAATTCATCACTTAACTCATCAAATTTGTCAGCCAAGTTTCTAGGCCTGACAAATCAGAGAAGACTGAGGGAAGCCTTGGAAAAGATTTTCTGCATAAACAAATAAAACATTTACCAGTTTTCTTTAAAATTATAAAGTTAACTAGGTATGATTGCAATAATAATACGACAATTTCCAAAGTAAATAATTTCTATTCTATTATTGTTTTGTCTCAATAACATGAATATAAAAATGAAACAACAAATTAACTTCACTAATCTAACCTTTCATGACGAATGTATAATATAAATAGCATATTAATATACACATAGGCTGTTTATATACATTTCTGGCATAAAGAAAAGAGAAATTTCAGAATAGCACTAATTCTGGTACTTAAAGCCTGTTTTGATTATTTAAATCTCTTGCACATAAACAAGACAGAAATGTAATATCTGGGGCTTTAAATTAAACCTCTGAAAGATATGACCTCATCTATTTGGGTCCAAATATAGGCCACACCCAAAGATATGACAACAGCTGGCCTGAGGTATTCAGACTTATATAAAATCCTTTTATAATACTCATAATGGTAGTTCTAACGTATGTTAAAAAGCCATTACTTCTAAAGTAGCCCATTTTGTGTATTCATCTACCTGCCTATTCGTAAATATTTACTGAAAGGCTCAGTGTAGCACAATACAAGGGGCTGAGAAAGAGATTAAAGTGTTAAGATGAAGTATTTACTGTCCACTAAATTACAGCCCAAACAGGGACCATGGCACACATACTATGCAACGGTAAATTAAACACCAAATGGGTGTCAGACACCAAAGGCAGAAAAGGGGGTGTCCCGGATACCGGGTGGTGAGCTGCAACCTCAGGGAAGGGCTGACACAGATGGAGAAGTGGTATTTAGAGGAGTGTGAAAGGACAAAAGGAAGACAGTTCGGCCTGAACCTCGTCAGCAGTCAGAATTGCTGGTGTGACACTGCAAAGGCAGGAGACATAACAGGCTCTGATGGATACCTGAGTTTGCTTTGTGGCTTCCAGCCTCCGGTGGGAGCGCTCAGCAGCCTGGAGCCCCCAAAGCCCAGAGAAGGAGGTCTGCTCAGGGACTCGAGCGAGGGGCTCTTGCGGAGATAAGGGTCTGGTCTCAGGTCCTCGGCCCTTCCCTTCAGAAGATCTGTGGGGACAAGAGAATCGCCCGTGTGAGGAGGAGAGACCCGACGGGTCACCACACTCTCCAGTACAATCCTCACATCAGTGTCACGTACAAATGCACAACAGACACTGACTCACTATGCTGTGCACCTGAAACCAACACAACATTTTAAATCAACTACACTCCAGTAAAATTATTTTTAAAACTACACAACAGATACAGATGGAGATACACAGAGACACTTTCTGGACTGAGTGATGAAAATGCAAACAGGGACGTGGTGTTTTCTAGAAAGGATTCTCCAGGCAGGACTGGCTCCGTAATTCATAGGGACTGATGCCAAGTTAGCCCCTCGTTCAAAAATTACTCTGAATTTCAAGATGGCACCAGCAGGGCACTGAACAGAGATCCTGCTTCTAAGAGCCTTTGGCAGGTGCGCAGGTGGCCAGGCCTATGAAGCCAGCCCGACCCCCGGTGAAGCGCCATGTTCTAATGAACGCGCATCTGAGGGAGGGCGCCAGCAGGAAGACCTCTAGTGGGATTATCGGGTCAAAATGCTGGAACAGGAATGACACCCATTTCCCAGGACAGGAAGCCATGCCAACCACAGGGCCTGGCTTGCCAAAAATCAGTCACGGTATTTCTACTAAGGCTCCTCTCTGCTGTCCTATTAGTCTGTGGCAAAAGAGCTAATGAAACAGCCTAACCCTCCAGAGGATATTTCCTGAAGGATCACAAAAGTGCAGAATGGGAGAAAATTCCCAAGACTGTCTAGTTTGTATGTGCAGAGGGTCTGGGAGCAGGAAACGGGTCACTTGCTTGATGCCACACACAGCTGGTGACCAGGCCGAGCCCAGCGTCCCTCCCCTGACGCCACAGTCGTGGAGAAAACAATACTTGCGCAGCTGATAGCATCAATTATGGGTGCTCAAGCTGGGAGTGAGGCTAATTAGCTGGGAAGAGCAGAGAAAAACAGAGTCTACACCACTAAAGGGAACAACAAAAACAGCGTATTAACTCCAGTCCTGCAGCTTCTGGGGACGTGATGCTGCAAGGCTGGCCGGAAAGCAGACAACTGTCACCGTGCAGTCCTTTCTGAGCCAAGTAAACAGAATCACCTGGGTGGACAGGGGCCTGCGGGGGGGAAAGGCGGGTGGCTGAGGACGAACTATTTACTGCCGGGCAATCGCCGCTGTGGCCTCAGCGTCAGTATTTATCTTGTCAATGAAAAGAACGGTTTCTCTACACAAAGGAAACTTTAGAGCTGGAGGAACAGAGATTACCAATACTAAGACCAGAAGTTCACCTGATGCACTGAAAAATGGTTCAGATGGTAAATCTGACGTTACAGATATCTTACCACAATTGAAAAAAATAACACAGCCCTGTGCTTATAACCAAGTCATTCCTATTTCACACTATGTGGCAAACAAATGTGGAGAACTCAGCGCGGGCACCCCCTCTGGTTTCCTTATTCCTCTGACCCTGGACAACCCGTGGTCTCTGGTCACCATTTCCTCTTCCTGGAAGTCATTATGACAACTTGAAGTCCTATACAAACCGTGACCACTTCTCTATGAAGCTGCTATCAGAGCGATCGCCAGCCTCGTCACCAGAAGGCAGCCGGGCAGAAAGAATCAGGAAAAATCCTATCCTGGTCCCAGAGCTACTCAAAATCAGTGTGGCCTTTGTAAATCGCTTAAGCTCTTCAGGGCTTGAGTCTCTTACCTGTAAAATGCAGGGAACGGACCAAGGTAATCTTTAAATTCTCAATGTCGGGGTTTATCTAAGGCTAAAATCCTATTAATTCCATGAAAAAGAAAAAATTCAGAAGCGAAAAAAATAAGGTGGTGAGGTGAAACAGTTTACAGTCAAAGGGTAAAACTTATCTCACAGAAACAACTATTTTAAGGATAAACCTGTGTTTGACCATGACCTAAAAAAAGGATAGTGGGGATGTCTTTTTAATTCACCATGTCACAGAAACTGACGCTTAAAAGACACAAAGGATTTCTCTCCATGCGGTCTAGATTTCTGGCTTTCTCTCCTTCTAACAGGCACCAGGAATACGTCAGTTAGTGTTCTTTTCACTGTTTTTGTTTCCTCATAGCAGTGACCTCGCAGCCAGCCATCAATTTCCAGGGTGAACGTTCTACACAGCCGGAACCTTCCGCTGACGCCTCCCGGCTCTGGGGTGTGAGCTGACTCCACAGGCGACAGTGCGTTAGGTGACAGCAGCCCCTCCGCGGCTCTGTCCCCAGCCCGGCTGGGTTCACTCAACCCTCCAGGCCGTCCCGCGAGGCGGACGGCACGATTTCTGTTTCGGAGATGGGGGAACCCCAGCGCCGAGGGCTGGAACAGCCGGGCCAGAGCCGGACCGTAGGCAGCAGGGGGGCCAAGGTGCAAGCCCACAGGCCATCCCGCCCCGGTTCCCCCTCAACAGCTCCTTCACATCGGCCATCAGCACGGCACGTGCAGCAGGAGCGAAAATGAGGCGCGTGTGGCCCTGCGGTCACAAGCAGCGCTTCGCTGTCGGGATCCGAAGTTTTTAAAACATGGCATAACAACAGGAAGAGGTCTACACTCAGAGACAAAGACGGCTCAGAAGAGGCATATTTTAGGTACTGTGGGAGCAACAGACCTTCAGAATCAGACAAGATTTTTTTCTCAAAATAGTTTCTTTTAAAGATGAGATAGTCTCTTGAGATTTAGTTAAAAGAACAGACAAAAGACCTCCAGAGCCTGACATTTCTCCCAAACTCATGCACCCTGAGAAGTGCAGCCAGCAGAACACAGCTGGGGTCTTGTGTCCATAACACATACACTCAGAATTTGAAATTGTTTGCGACAAATGCCACTTATTGCAAATAAATGATTCTTTTTCTAAGCTCAGTTTCATGCAAAGAAAAGAAGAAAAGTTGACCTCACAATACGTAAGTCAAAACTACTTCCTATTTAAGGTGATTTACCTGAGAGGGGAAGGTCTGGGAGATCCAAGCGCTGAGTCACTCCTTTGCTGGCCGGCCGAGCACTACTGAAGGTTGAATGCCTCTGAAACCAAAAGGTACCCGCACATAGGTGGACGTGTCACATCAGGGACAGCATGAGCAAGGGGTGTGTGCGTGTGTGTATGCATGTGTGTGCGGGTGCGTGTGTGCGCACGCGCATATAACAGTTCTCAAGCTCGTTAGAATCCCCAGGGGGACCTTTTAAAACGACTTCTTTATTTGAATAGGTAATAGATCCTATTAGGAACAGAAGGGACACAGAGTGAAAACAAAGTCTCCCTTTCACTCCCATCACCCAGTTCTTCTCCCTGGGGTAATTGTTATTAATCAGGTTTGTGAACATCTTCCTGGAATATTCTATGTATATTCAAGGATGCGTGTAAAAAAATACTGTTTTTTAATGGCCAACGGGTACATGAAAAGATGTTCCACATCACCAGTCATCAGGGAAAAGCAAATCAAAACCACAATGAGATAACGCCTCCCACCTGTAAGGATGGTCATTATAAAAAAAACAACCACCACAGAAAAAACAACTGTTGGTGAGGGTGTGGAGAAAACCCTCATGCACTGCTGGTGGGAATGTGAAACGGTGCCGCTGGTATGGAAAACAGTAGGGAGGTTCCTCAAAAACATAAAAATAGAACTACCACGTGATCCAGCAATCCCACTTCTGGGTAGATACACAAAGGAATTGAAAATGGGATCTTGAAGAGGTACCTGCACACCCATGTTCACTGTAGCATGATTCACATTAGCCAAGAGGTGGAAACAACCTAAAAATTTATTAACAGATAAATGGATAAAGGAAGTCTCTGCATGCAATGGAATGCTATTTAGCCTTAAAAAAGAAAGGAATCCTGTCACTAGCTACGACCTGGATGAACCTAGAGGGCAGGATCTGCTGACAGGGGCTGCACCTGTGCCGTGGCCCGAAGGCTGAACCTAGATGTTGACAGAAGTGGTCCCAGGCTGCACTTAGAGGAAGACTTCCTGATTCTGGCAGAAATAGATGTTCCTTTAATGGGCCAACTCTGGGGTGTTCTGGGAACGTTTGCTGAAGCTCAGTGCAGATCAGAGCTTCCCCTGCAGCCTTCCCTGTGTTAAATTCCTTCCTGCTTAACTAGCTAGAGTGACTGACGTACTTACAAAAGAATGAGGATACACATTCATAGAGAAATAGCCCCTTGAGTGGGGAAAAATTTGTAGAAGGAATTTCACTTTTGTAATAAGCTTTTTGTTTTGCTTTTTTTTTGTTTGTTTGTTTTTTTGCGGTACGTGGGCCTCTCACTGTTGTGGCCCCTCCCGTTGCGGAGCACAGGCTCCAGACGCACAGGCTCAGCGGCCATGGCTCACGGGCCCAGCAGCTCCGCGGCATGTGGGATCCTCCCGGACCGGGGCACGAACCCGTGTCCCCTGCATCAGCAGGCAGACTCTCAACCATTGTGCCACCAGGGAAGCCCCACTTTTGTAATAAGTTTAATCCAAAACAACCTAAATGCCTATCAACAGAGGAGTGGTTAAGTTAATCACTGCATTATCATACACCCTTCAAAAAGAATGAATTATTTCTCCAAACACTGACATTTAAAGATATCTGATATATTCCTTCATTTATTCAACATATATTTATTGAGCTTCTACTATGATATGATTATGTGCAGCCACTGTTCTAGACAAGAGATATAACATCAAGCCAAAGGGATAAAAAAATCCCTGCCCTCAGGGGTACATGCCAATGACAAAGCGAAAGGAGCCAATGTCTGAATAACATGTAGTGTAACCCAATTTATAACACTTTCTCTCCCTCACTACACCCACACACACACTCCCCCCCCCACACACATACACACTTTTTTTTAAAAAAATAAATAAATTTATTTTTGCTGTGTTGGGTCCTCGTTTCTGTGCGAGGGCTTTCTCCAGTTGCGGCGAGCGGGGGCCACTCTTCATAGCAGTGCGCGGGACCCTCAATGTCGCGGCCTCTCCCGTTGCGGAGCACAGGCTCCAGGCGTGCAGGCTCAGTAGTTGTGGCTCACAGGCTTAGTTGCTCCACGGCATGTGGGATCCTCCCAGACCAGGGCTCGAACCCATGTCCCCTGCATTGGCAGGCAGACTCCCAACCACTGCACCACCAGGGAAGCCCCACACATTTTTATGTTAAAGAGAAACATCTACAATACACAACAAGCCATAAAGAGTGGTTATTTCTGGGGCTAGGGAACAAGGGGGATTTTTCACTTTTTCCCTTTTATACTGAAATTTTTGGAAAAAAAAGGTATTTGAAAAATAAGCACAAGGGCTTCCCTGGTGGTGCAATGGTTAAAAATCCGCCTGCCAATGCAGGGGATGTGGGTTCGAGCCCTGGTCCGGGAAGATCCCACATGCCACAGAGCAACGAAGCCCGTGCACCACAACTACTGAGCCCGCATGCCACAACCACTGAAGCCCACGTGCCTAGAGCCCATGTTCCACAACAAGAGAAGCTGCCTCAGTGAGAAGGCCGCGCACCGCAAGGAAGAGTAGCCCCTGATCGCCACAATTAGAGAAAGCCCGCGCGCAGCAACGAAGACCCAACGCAGCCAAAAATAAACAAATAAATAAATTTATAAAATTAAATAAGCACGAGTTAAAAATTGGAAATAATCTAAAAGTCAACCATCAGTAGGATGGATAAACCATCAGTAGAATGGTATATTTACACAAAGGAACATGACACCGCAACGAAAAAAGAACTGCCACAAAAACAGGAATGAATCTCACAGACTCAACGTTGAGCAAAACAATCCAGTGACAAAGTCTGAGGTCACAGAGAACTAATCTGTGGTGAGAGGTCAGAGAACGGTTCTTTCTAAGGGGTCACTGACGAGATGGTGGCATGAGAGCCCCTTCTGAGGTGACAGACATGCTTTATCTTGGTGTTGGTTACACATGGAAGCATTCAAGTTATGTATTGAAGAGGTCTGTACTTCATGGTATGTGAATTATAGCCAGTGGTGTGCTGCAGCTGGTGTGTACCTGCTCATAGGGCCGATTGATAAATCTTCAGGAATTGTGCAGGCTAAGCCACTAAACACAGCTGTTATTAAAATGAGACTATGTTAAAAGCAAAAGTAATAAATACTCAAAACTCATTGCTTCCTAATTATTTTTCTACATTTTGCTAATGGGGTTTTCATACCTGCTGTGTCTGTCTTGTACAAATACTATCTAATGTACATCTCTTCTCAACCCCATATGCACTGAGGTCGTAGAAAAAGCTTGAAATTGGCCACAACGGGAATGTTTACCAAGAAATTGGCAAACACTACAAATCCGGGCTCTTTCCCCCAAGGAGCCAGTTGTAAAACATTTACTAGCAAACTTGTGTTTATAGCTCAATAAAGATAAGTAAAAATGAAGCATGACCTCTTTCACTTTTATTAAATAAAAAATGATTATCATAAAATAAATAATTGTTTTATTTGGTTTTACACAGAAGGTGGTGGAAGTTACCTTCAAGGGCAAAAAAGTGAAAAAAGTATTTTTTTTAAAGCTTAAAAGATCCCAAACAATATCCATAACTACTAATAACATCAAAAATGGAACCTGTTGATGACAAGATCAACCTTAGCTCAGCAGAGGCAAAATGCTGAGTGCTACTGATAACAACAAAGGCCCTGGTCATAGAAATGCCGAGAGGCTGTGGTCTAAAACCTTCAGGTTTTACATGCAGTGAACTCTAAGAATTTATAAATTGTAAACATTCTCTCTCTCTGGGGGCATTTTAAAAAATCGATTGCTTGAGTAATATACCCAGTTCAATGTCCACTTCTAATAAAAATTACAATCTTCATTTAACTGAAATCTTTGACAGTGTCATCTTATGGGAAACCAAGAAAGAGGCATTAACAAAACTGTATGACAGGGGCTTCCCTGGTGGCGCAGTGGTTGAGAGTCCGCCTGCCGATGCAGGGGACACGGGTTCATGCCACATGCCGCGGAGCGGCTGGGCCCGTGAGCCATGGCCGCTGAGCCTGCGCGTCCAGAGCCTGTGCTCCGCAACGGGAGGGGCCACAACAGTGAGAGGCCCGCGTATCGCAAAACAAAACAAAACAAAACAAACAAACAAAAAAAAACCGTATGTCGTTTGCAGCATCTCAGAACTTCCTCAGGAATCAAAAGGCAATTTTTAATGAAAGTTTCATTATTATTATTTTAGGCGTACTAAAAAAATGTTCCATGTGCCTCAAAAAAATAAACCCACTGGTTTTTGGTTCCCTTTTGTTGCCTGGGTACCGCTTGACACCAGCCCTACCCCCCCACTCCACGCCGTTGGCTCTGATACCTGCATTGGAGAAACAGCGGCAGCTGGAGTGGTCCTCACGGGGATTCCGCTCAGGGGGCTCCTGGAGGCCTTATGGACAGAAATGTCCTGCCCAGCTCCACCTGCCAAGAAAAGAGATGGGGACATTTCTACGCTGCTCCGGTTCAAAACAGCAAATAGTAGTTCCTGACTTGCTACTCTTTTTGGTGACTAAAAAAGTATCCCATGATGCTAATTAGGTATTACGTATACTCCTTCACCCACTTCTGCCCTGGACCAGTATTGAACTGGGGAATGAGTTGGGGGGAGTTAACTAAATGGGGGCTGGTCTTCGATGCAGGACACACGCGGAACAAGAAAACACACAGGTGATGAGTCACCTACAGCAGGCAGAACAGAACGCTCTTGCATTAACCATTATTGTTCATTCCTTTCCCACCTTCACAGACCGAGTGTAGTCACTGAGCCGTCACAGCTTCCAGTCTTTGTAGTCTAATCTTAATCTAATTTAGCCCCAAACTATTTTAGCAGAGACAGCATCCTAGGATTAGCTGTTACCCTGGCCTTCCAATACAACAGGCATATCTGTTGCAATCAAGGGAAGAAATATATTGCATTTTGGATACAGGCACATTTGGTTTCTTCTCTTTACTGTATTTATGGGTGTACAGTATAGAGATGCATTTTTCTCATGTGGCGGTAACAGTGACTAAAGGTGACTTGTGAGCCAGGCAGACATTGCCAGAAAAAGCTGGGAATGTCCCACGATCAGGAACGACAGATCAGCACCAGCGGCCACACACAAGACCGGGGGAGAAGCATGTAACAGCACGTTCTAGGATAAAGGAGCCCAGGGTGTCAGCAAGGCAGCCGAACACACAGATCAGCGCCTCATTTCCCAAGAGACGAAGCCTCTGGCTGACCCTGCTAATCCTCACGAGATGGTAAGAAGGCGTTCAGCAGTGACCTGGATTTAACAGACACAGAGGCAGAAGAGGAAGGTGGAGAGGCAGGAACTGGAGTTGCAGAGAGGAGGACAGGAGAGCTGACTCTCTCTGTTGTCTCACTGGAGCCCCAGAGGGCATCATGCACCATGTCTACACGTGGATGGTCTGGGAAGGGCCCCGTGGTCACGCCAACGTGGGGCCAGGGTGGTGGAGGACGGGCTTGATCCATGGGGCCACGGTCTGAATTTGAGTTTTGCTTATGAAACAAAATGACGAAATACCTGGACGCCCCAAGTCAAATGACTTGATAAGGGATTTAACGGTGGTTGCAGACTCTGAAGATGTCGGAGGAGTTCTGTTCACGTAGCCGCCGTGCCACCGGCCAGGAGCATCCACCTCGGAGGGCTCCGAATCTTCCTTCACAGGTCTGCACGGCAAAGAGCAAATCAGATTGAAAAGGTGGAGGATGTCCCCACGGGACACAGGACACAGATGGAAACAACCAACGTCGAGAAGAGAAACAAATCGGGGAGGGGGATCGCAAACTGAAAATCCTGTTTTCCGTACCAGCTTTGCATTTTAGGAAATAACGTGGGTACCGCTCTTAATTTGTATCAGAGATGTTTTCTCCGGAATGGCCAGAGATAGCATTTTTCTATGTAGAGTGACTCGACATGAGCTCTAAATAAAAAGGATGTAACTGTAAACTGCAAAAAAAACCCCAAATGTTATTTATCATAAAACAGTTAGCTTACTGTCCGTGGTGGATACAACGGGTTGGTGTGTCGGTGTGAATCTAATCCCCACCTGGCACACAGAGGTTGGAAAGATGACATTTCGGGACCCCCCTGCAGCTAGGATTTCAGATGGGGGATTTAGGCTCCCGTCAGAAAGACTGGACAAGACGTGCACCAGGACCTGAGTCAGGAAGGAGAGGCCGGGCACAGGGCCTTCACTACGCTGAGACAGACGGAAGCAGAGGCAAGGTTCTCCTGCTGCTGGAAACTGGTGGCAGCTTTCCGACCAGGCAGGCAGCTTCCTGGTTTAAGGCTCCCCTTCACGGCAGAGGCAGCAGCTGGCCTGGCAGCCCAGTTCTGTGTGCTGTAACTTCGAGCGTTGTTCCTGGAAGCTCAGCCTGGAGTCTGTTTCTCCAGCAATCCCCCCATCCCCCAACAGTCCTGCAAGCCCTTTAGTACCTTCCTGCTTAAACCCACGAGGCGGCCATCTCTTAGGTACAAGAGAATCCTGACTCATATGTGTTTGCCCCCCCAAGAGAATGGTAACTGTACTCTAGAGCAACACTGCAGCTCTGCATGAGCTGAGGCTTCTCCGCTCTCCCACACTTTCCTGGTGAGTTCTCTCTGTGGTTTCCAGACTGCAGCACAGACTCACAGAAGAGCCTTTTAAAGACAGACCATCTGCGTCAGTCCTCCCATGCATGGCTTCCTCATCCAGGGGACGTTGGCCTGTCATTTAATCTCCCTGTGAATGTGCCAAGACAACACCTCCCAACTCCCCATTCCTAAATCACTGCTCTTTCTATTGTGTCAAATTGCCACAGCTGTTTTGCAAAAAAGATGACTAATTTATGAGAATATGGTTCAAACAGAATACTTCCGGCAAGGTCAGTGGAAGTTTAAAATATTCATTTATTGATCTTTTTAAAAGGAACCTAGCTACTCATAAGCTCCTGTGGTTGAATTTACTTGTCCTTAATCCTCAAAGCTTTCTCCTGTTGCCTTGTAATCAATGTGAGTAGAATAAATTTAAGTGAAACAGAACTTAAAACGCTTAAGTCACACTGCCCTACACTCTTGTCTCCACAGTCCCTTCTTTCGAGTGAAAAAAAAAAATCAGTAAATTGATGACATTTTCTGGAACGAAATATCAGATATTTCAGAAATTGGTAAGGGGTTGTTTGTTTTTTTAATCGAATGGGGTTGGTTCTTGTTATTTTCCCTGTTGTGTCACACAGTATAAAATCAGATGGTAAGTAGGAAGAGAGAGAGCGAAATCAGGTTAGGTACGAGCTGGGGAAAAACCTCTCATTTCTGTCCCAGCCATTCTCAGGAAGGTGATGCAGAGGGCACCTTCTTGCCCATCCATGTACCCGCCCTGCCACCTGGCCTGGAGGATTTAGAGCACCCCTCAAAGGAAGACTGTTGTTAAAAGTCCACTTCTATTTCACTCCTTGATAATTTAATAAGAATAAAATTACATTCCGCTGAGGTGCTCCCTTTGATTACCTAAGTTTCTCTGTGACTCACAACATCAACTGATACAGAGGACTCATTTCAACACCATAAGGAAGTAACAAGGATGCAAGAAGCAATCCCAGCCCCTCTGCTTTCAGGTATCAAGGGCAGCATTCCACACTAGCAATGCTAGTCTGCTGGGCTAGGACAGCAAGAATGAGTGTGAGAAAACCCAGCCAGTTGTTTAAGTAGGTTAACGAAGCTACTGGACTAAAGACCTACCACGTTACATAACAGCGATATATGTGTGTGTGTGTGTGTGTGTGTGTGTGTGTGTGTGTGTGTGTGTGTGTCTAGGGAGAAGAAGCATGGGGTGTGTGTGTGTGTGTGTGTGTGTGTCTAGGGAGAAGACCCACAGAAGTGTGTATGTGTGTGTGTAGGGAGAACCACAGAATGTGTGTGTGTGTGTGTGTGTGTGTGT
>NW_021703786.1:39674982-39684573 GCF_005190385.1 Monodon monoceros | reverse complement strand
GTGTGTGTGTGTGTGTGTGTGTGTGTGTGTGTGTGTGTAGGGAGAAGACGCATAGGACACTGTTGGTCCCATCAGCGCTGTAACCGTAAGCAGGGACACCGCCTGGCTTCAGGCTGTTGGGATTGACCAGCAACAACCCCAGCAATACACCGAGTACGACATTCCCTCTGTTCTGCGGAAGAATAAAGACTCTGTATAGGATACTAAGAAATACTCAAGCATACAACCAGGTGTACACTAACCAATTCACTAAGTAAAGGAAACACTCCAAGGGCCCACTGCGGGTTAAACACTGTTCACGGTCAGCCACGGCCTCCTAAGACACACAAGAGGCTCTCGGGTTTATCTGTAAAGTAAAAATCACACGTATAGCCAACGGAGCCTTGGAAATCCCTTGAATCGCCCAAAACGACAGCTTGCACGGTGCTGTAAATACAGCTGCACACAAAAGCCTCCTGCAGCTGCTCTTCTTGCGCTTTGTGCAGTCTGCTTCTCAGGTGCAGGTCAGACAGCTGCGTCGTTTAGCGACCACGTTTAACCAACCACAGAAACGAGGCATGTTTCCCGTCAGCTCCCAGCATGTACAACTCTGGTGACAATGAATAATTTCCACCAAAAAATCTGTGTCTGATATGTAACTCCACGGCCAGTACCACGGGTCTTAAAAACATTATCTAATATACTTTTCCGCAAAAACTCCATAAGTTACAATCCTTCATTTTAGATGAAACACTTGATAAGGTCATAAGGCTGGTATGTGGTGAATCTGGGGTGAAAACCCAGCTGTTTGACATGCCTTTCTCAGGTTTTTCTATGACGCGTGGGTGTCCTGGGAGAGGCATAAAGGGCTCTTAAAAAAAAAAAGGTAATAATGCTGATGGGACTTCTTCTCCAAATTTGTTTAACGTATACTTAAGAAAAATGCTACCAATATTTCTTTCCTTGCTCTTATTTTTACGGGGTAATCTGATCTTAGGCGGTGGCAACCCATCTCTGAAAACGACAGATCGTCAGTTGTATGTGAGGTCACCCGAGGCACCAACACAGGAGATGGGGCTGTGTCCTGCCCGTGGACCACGTCCCCTGCTCGCTGACTGCTGCCCATCTTCTGTACCTCTCACTGGTATTTAAACATGTACGTGCGCCTATGTCTGTACTTACCCCTTACGTATTAAATGTTGTCTAATGCCTCTAATGCACGGCTTCTCTTGTTTCGTTACAGAACAGAATCTTCAAATAGTGTCAGTTTTCTACGGCTCTTAGGTCATCACACAGGGCACAGCTCGGCATTGCTGTTGGTTTTGATCCAAGGACATGCGAGTTATTGCTTGCAATTAGTTTCAAGGTATTCAAGGGTTAACTACGTTTGGGAAACGTCGCATTGCACCACTGCTGCCTCCACCACCGGGAGACGAGTTTTTGTAAAGAAGACGGGGCACATCAATCTCGCACTCAGGACAGCTCTTTCCTGAACAACTGAATGGAGCCCACCCAGGCCCTTCCTGGGGCCGCACAGACCGACGGCCCGTGACTCCCCTCCACCCACTGGCTTCCGGACCAAAGCCCGGCTGCCTGATGCTCTCTTCCTCTTCTGTCCTCCGTGCCTTTGCTCGTTCTGTATCCTGACGTGGAAGGAAACCTTCCCAAAGTGTTTCTTCTCATTATGTACAACACAAACCTAAACGAAGTCTGCAGGTCCACAGTGAGACAGAAATCAGTTAAACATTCTGTCTCAGGTGTCAGGGTCCTCGGAATCTCAGTGTAAGTATGTCTATGACAATAAAAACAAACAATGTAAGACAGCATTTTGAACACAAGTCTCTTACCCTCCAAATCCCAACAGCAAGAAACACAGGAATACATCGTAAAAATCCTGCATCGGCACCAGAAACTACAGAAAGATAGCATGTCCGTGCCTCAGACTTTGAAGAATTTCTGCGACGCAGAGAATAAGTGGGGGAAAGTGACAAGAAAATTACTACCGGTTTACCCCGATTCCCTTGCAAAGACACTGAAGATGTGGGAAACCCCACTGAGGCCCCGGGTCCGGGAGGGCGGCCAGGGCTGGAAGCAACACCTGGGGGACAGGCAGAGCACCCCTCCTGCAAAGGATCAGTGACACAAAGGAAGACATGCCTGTCCAAGGAGGCCAGGGTGGTTGATTCCCGGCACAAAGGACAGTAGTAAAAAGGGGCAGACTGGGAAAGGCCACAGGACACGCCTAAAATGGACAACGGCCAAGCAAAACAGACCCCCAAAACCAGCTCCTCCATGCCACCTCCACCAAACAGAGAAGAAACCGGACACGCGTGAAGTTCCCCCACTGGCACCTCTTCCTCTGCACTCCTCCTCGCCCTGTCTGTGTCTGCGACGTGCCACAGAAATTTACGTTAATGAGGCTTCCTTCAAGTTTAAGATAAGATTTCTAGAGCAGTCAGGCAGAGTGAGCACAGATCGAGGCAGAATCCAGACACTGATCCTGGGCGAGTGACGGGCCCTGATACACTTTTATCCACTGAAGCAAGAATAAGTGATGGGAAAAAACAGGCCCTGATCTATGAATAGATCTCACAGCATAAACTGAAAAGAATCACCGCACTTAAAGGAGAACAGACATTTGTAAATACGGAACAGGAAACAGATTTAGACACTTAAAAGCATCTGCCTTCAGAATACAATAAAATTCAAGAAAGTATATGAAAGATGACACTTTAAGATGAAAGGCCGAGTGTAAAAAATTATATTAGCAATATAATAATCCCATGAAGACAGCTTAAAGCAGAATCAGCTCCAGAGAGAAAAGAACAAGGGCATACTGGGAAAGTCTCTCTGAAAACGGATGAAATGAACGATGTCAAGGTGGGATTTCAGTTCTGCGGGCAAAGGATGGTGTGGTAATATAATAAACAGTGCTGGCGTGAATGGCTGTCCATCTGGAAGAAGAAGACCCACTCCTCACATCAGACTAAATAAAGAAAGCAGACCAAATGTCCGAGACAGTATGTGTGTAAAACAGATGAAGAATACTGATCACCATCCAGGACGCTACTCAAGGGGGAGAAGGATGAATATTTTTCTTTAACACCTCCATTTTATTACCGGTTCACCTAAATACTACTTCATAATTAAGAAGAAATCCAATACAGTAAATCACCAAACAATCTACTATTTGTTTTTAAATTTCAAAGACAGTTCTAGACTTCAAATACCATGTCCTGTACTTTCCAATACTCCAGAATCTTTAATTAAAAATTCATTTATGCAAAATTATTATATTTGCTCCTTGCCCTCTTGTTTCCAATAATGAAATCATTTTTAAAAAAATAACATTTGTACTTAAAAATCAACCTCCTATCTACAACTTGCATTGAAAATACCATTTGCTTCTGCCTCAATTCCAGTCATCTGACATGGCTTTAAAGTTCTGAAACTACACACCCTGGAAAATTGAGAACAAAGTGACCGGAAGGCCCTGCAGAAACGTGGCCAGTGATTAAAAATCAGGCAAAAGACTCTTCGAAATAACGACATGTTTATTTAGCACTTCATAAACGCTTACATATAAAAATACTCGACAGTCCCCAGAGAAAGATCAAAATATGTGGGGCAGAGACAGCTGTGCATTTGAAGCTGAGATTGCCTTTTTCCTGTTTGTATTTGAAAACACCCGGCAAATGAGTTTTATATCATCCTAAAGATTCTCAGTCCGAGGTAAAGATCTCCCAGTATATAAATTCCTGTCCCACTAGGATAACTCCAGCGAGTGTCAGAACTATTTTTACAGAGAGGACGTCGACCTCTCCTCTTTCTGTCACCAAGTCGAATTTTTCTAGTGACTCTGTGCTCTCGTTTGACACTCACAATGTTCTCCTGAGTTAAAGGGCTTTCCTGTTCCTAATTTCCGTGGATCCCATCTTGTCTCACCTTCCTGATGACGTAGCTAATGGTCTAGAAGCTCTTCACAAGAGAGCTGCAATGCGTTCTGCCTGATGGAGGTTGCTGAATTGGACCCAGATCTTAACAAACGTACGTACTTCCAAGAGTTTCAAGTCACACTTTGAATCCTGGATCCCTCTGAGTTATATGCTTCCGGATTGAAAAAGTCTTTAGATTTCCAGGGTGAGTTTTATTCACGAGGCTTTTGTCGTTGTTCGTTAGTTCTCAGTTCAATTCCAATTAGCATCGTCCCCACAGAAGCTTATCTGATTCAACTACATCCTTTATGATCAAGCAAACATCGATGCATATTGAACCCCAAAGAGATTTTGGAAATCAGCCCAAAACATGGTGGTGGCTTGTTTCAGACAAGCTTAAGGAAGTCAGACCCCAGCTTGAAAAGGTGGAATCAAGACTGGACACAGAGGAAGCAGAACTTTCTAACTTCTTCAGAACGAGACGTCATGCAGATGGTTTCCTGTTTCACCTAAAATAGTGTTAATTCCAAGCTTATCAGACACTGTATTCAAAAGGAAACATAAAAGTAAACTCCAAAAAAGTGAAGCACAGCCTGGGCTGTGTTCACTCTGCACGTGCAACGCCACGGCCCTCGCTCAGCACTCTGGCTGCATCTCAAAAATTTTTTCACGACAGACTTTGTTTTGCAGAACAACTTTATTTCGTGCTCCAAACAAAAGACTGCTGAATCTTCTGTGAAGAATAAAGAAAAAAAAAAAGAGGGAAGGATCATCTTTGTGCAGAGTTGGCTCCAAAATGCAAAAAGAAAACAAAAAAAAAAGGTAAAGAGACTTGATGACAATGACTGGGCAACAGTGGCTGTTCTAAGGAGACCGTTTGGTTCTTTATCAAAAGGTTATTTCTCCTCTACACATTCCCCCTTTCACAAAGAAATGGCTGTGGTTTTCCCATCATGGCAAGGGCTGGGCGGCCTCTCTTCCACCACCTGCTCTGCTATAGCTGACAGAGACCATGGAGCTGGAAAATAGAAACGGGAGGCAAAGGCTGGTAAAGGTGTTACTTAACGCAACACGGCCTTAGTCTACACACACAAGGACTAACAGCTGGCGCTGTCCACAGGGAGAAGCTCAGAGCAGCACGTCTGAATTTCGACTGTCCCCATCTCTTTTGGAAGTCAAAGGTCTTCAGACAGAGAAAATGCTAAAACTTCAAAACGCCGGGCTCCTCCCACTAGACCGTCACCAACAGTCTAGTGTCGGCAGAGATGTCCAAGACCAACCAAATCAGGCCCCTGTAATTGACAGAATGGCTCGTGCTTCCCTCTACTGTCCTACAGTTAAGGCCAAAAAAAAAAAAAGATTTCTTTTACTATTTCAGTATACACATTCTAAAGGCTTCCGGGAAGCTCACGCCCATTTTTCAAAGCAAATCTGTAAAGACAGGGGCCTGGGAGCAGAGAAGCAGATGTAGCTCTTTAGAATCAGAGGCTACAGCTCTAAGGCCACAGATGCAAACTGAAGCTATGAAAAAAATAAGTCATGTGAGAGTGAAAGGATTATGCTTGTTGGGATACCCGAGGACCGGTTTCTACTTCGAGGGGCAAATAAAATGCCAGAGGCCCCCAACAGTTGGAGCTTCGCATGTGAGGTTCGCTCGGAAACTGCTCAGGAATCCCCACGAGAACTGGCCCCCTCGCTGGAGGGCCGGAGATGCTGTATCAAAGCATCCGCGGGGAGAGAGCTGGACAAGTCATCTCAGTGACCCAAGAAGCTATGCCTCCAACTTCCTACTTTCCCTTTCCAGTGACAGCTCCAGGCACCCAGCGAGCGGCTGTGACACATTACAGCTGTAAGAACAACACACAGGGCTCACAGGCACACAACTGACGTCAGGGCAGAATGCACGTGTGCACACACAGAGTTAAAAGCCAATTCCAGAGAGTCTGGCAGTGACCGGCCGCCATGCTGCTCAGTTCAGAGGTGACAACAAGAGAACCAGTGGTACAAGCTAAACACACTGGGAACCTTCGACGTTCTATTTCAGAAACTGATACAATTATTTAGGCACAGACATTCAGTGTGTTTAACTCTTTAAGAGGCTGCTTATTGGTGTCATATGATACATACAGCAAAAATCGAATGTCACCCTAAAAACAATGGTCCATAGTGTGTCAGAGTAACAGGAGGCACACAAAGGTCTCTCCCTGCTACTGTATGAGAGGCCCATGTCATGTACATATCACCGACAGTGTCTTCTGTTAGAAAGGCTGCATGTGGCCCAGCGAGGCATTAAGTCGAGCTGCACGTGTGTTCTCTGAAGCCCAAGGACTCAACTTTTCAGGAAAAAGTTCTGATGTTTTAACTTTGGTGAAAGTTTTAATTTCCTTGTATTTCTCTTAATGGTTCAAAACAAGACGCAGCCAGAGTTGAAAAAGTTATTCATTATCCTTCCATCCAATAATTTCTGTGTCTGGCAAAACAGATCATTTTCAGGTCCACAAAAACTACACGGGTTTGTTCAAATTTCTGGAAGAGAAAGAGGAGGTCTATGGCCCAGCTACAATACGGAGATGCCACCGTGTAAGGGAGACCCAAGGCTTGAGCTGGGAATGTGGTACTGGGGGCACATGTGTCCCTGACTCCCCCATCAGAGAAAGGCTCCCTGACCAACCAGTCTCAGAACAGAGCTTAGGGGGGGTCTTAAAATCCGACCTACTCTTACCTTCTCATTTTTTTTTTTAAATACATTTATTTATTTATTTTTTGGCTGCTTTGGGTCTTCGTTGCTGTGTGCGGGCTTCCCCTAGTGGCGGCGAGTGGGGGCTACTCTTCGTTGTGGTGCGCGGGCTTCTCACTGCGGTGGCTTCTCTTGTTGCGGAGCACGGGCTCTACGCGTGTGGGCTTCAGTAGTTGTGGCACATGGGCTCAGTAGTTGTGGCTCGCGGGCTCTAGAACACAGGCTCAGTAGTTGTGGCGCATGGGCTTAGTTGCTCCGTGGCCTGTGGGATCTTCCCATACCAGGGCTCAAACCCATGTCCCCCGCATTGGCAGGCGGATTCTTAACCACTGCGCCACCAGGGAAGCCCTTACCTTCTCATTTAAGAGAGGAAGGAGCTCGGTCTGGGAAGAAAACCTTGCCAGTTGGTGGCAAAGATGAGACCAGAGCCTCATTTTCCCATGTATCTTAACATCAGTTATTCTGACTCCAAAATAAAAATACCTCTGAAAACATCACAGGATTGAAGATGGCTAATGAGCTAAGCTTTAGAATCATCTAAAACTACTACGCTAAGTAACGTTCCACTTTAACTATTAGTTCTTGGTAATAAACGCTAACTTGCCTTCACACCCAGGCACCCCACCGGCCTGCCTACTGGCCTATGATCCCTCGAACGCCAGTTGATGAGAATGTGAATCAGTCCATCCAGGGTCACGATCAAGTCGCTTTTCTGAGGCTCTTACTTTCTCTTGATTGTACTTGGAGGACCCCATCAGAGAACTTTCTGCAAGTTCTTTGGCTGTGGCTGAACCAAGAAGGACTTCTGAGTTCTCGTCAGAAGACTGTCAAAGTCAAGAACCCAGGCAGCCAAGATGGAAACCCTCTGCGGCTCTGGGACCTCGGAGGGTGTCAGCTGGCTGCAAGTCTGGCTCACGTGGTAGGTTCGGGAAGAGGTGAAGCCATCTGCGAGTAACTTTCCAACAGCCAATGCTTTAGAAGGGGCAGCTAGCCGGGGCAGCGCAAAATCAGACAAGAAACCACTCTGGCAATCATCTGAAGGGCAGTGACAGCCAAGAAACCCACGGACGCCTGCAGGGTTTCAGCAGCACGCCTTGTTCTGAACTGCTGTCAGTTCTCGAATTTTGAAACATTTTGTGATAAGGGCTTAAACTGCTCAAATTAGGAGGTAGGTTTGCAAATCACTGGAAAATCAAAAGAGAAACATACTGTGTTTGAAAAAAAAAGTGACCCTAAGTTTGAAAATGTTGGATGTAGCACATGGGGCCCTAAACTGTCAGGACGCACGCAGATTTCCTATGGTATCAGGGTTTGAGTTGTATAATCTGACCTGTATCTTAGAACCTAAGTAAGAAATGCAGCATCCCATACAATAACTTATTTAGGGCCACCTCTTAAACTCAAGGCTTGTCTTTTATCATTTATCTGTAAATTCACGTATATATGAAGCAATGCAGGTTATGACGTGGTTCCTCTTCCAAAGACACACAATAGAAAAGCAAGACACATGGACAAATATACAAAAGCAGACACCAAAGCAAACCAGAATGAGCTCACAATCATTTCAATAGGGAACACTATGAAATCTAGTTTTCCTATTCTGCTTCTCCCTTAAAATTCACGTGCTTTTGGTGGCCAGAGGGTATAGGTGTGACTATAAAACTATGATCTTGATTTTTATAAACAAAGGGCCACCAGATTGATTGAAGCAAGTTTGGTAAGAGAATCAAAAGAGAATTCTGAGCAGAAGTCTACTCTTTCCACTGCTGTGAAGTTCATGATACTGTATCAGACCCAGAGGCTCAGAATCCAGCCCCTGTCAACCCTGGAAAACAGGTAAAAAGGGCAAACTGTACAAATCTGCACCCAGAATGTAATAAATCTGATTTTTAAATTCTACTACATCTTATGTTGAGAGAAATCCAAAAATTCAAAATAACTTCTAATAACCAAGAATCTCAACGTCAAGGACATCTATTCCTGATGGGGAAAGAGACAGCACTGCATTAGCTGAAGTCTAAAATACTGTAGATAGTCTTGTTTGTAAACCATTTAAATTTTAAGCAATAACCAACTCTGGGCTCACTTTCGGAACAGCTTATTCTGAAAGCTCGCTGTTAAGAAGGGCCTGCTTGGGAAACGGACTGTAACGATCCCCTCGAGAGCATAAGGGAATCACGTATCAGCCAGACATATGTTCTCCACGCTTACCCTTTCTAATAAAGTGGCTTATTTCAAGGTCTTCTGCAGGGAGCCCACGGGGGCTGCTAATACAGAAGCAGGTCCTGGGCCAGGACGGTGAGGCCTCCACCTGGCGGCCACGCCCCAGGAAGCAGTCAGTTTCTCCCACTGGGTGAGGGTGACCGACACGAGTTGCCCGGACCAACAATGAGATGTAAGGGCATCCTCTCCTCCAAACCCGGAGGGGACTTGGCTAAAACTTTGTCCCCTCGAGTGACGAGCTTTCTCACCACCGGGAATGGTGGTGATGGTGTTGGGCGGAATATTTCTACCATGGAGCTAGTTATGCCCTGGCCGTGGGGTTCGTTATACCCTGGCCGTGGAGTTAGTTATTCCCTGGCTGTGGGGTTAGTTATTCCCTGGCAGCAGGTTAGTTATTCCCTGGCTGGGGGTTAGTTATTCCCTGGCTGTGGGGTTAGTTATTCCCTGACCGTGGGGTTAGTTATTCCCTGACCGTGGGGTTAGTTATTCCCTGGCCGTGGGCTAGTTATTCCCTGGCCGTGGGTTCGTTATTCCCTGGCCGTGGGGTTAGTTATTCCCTGGCCGTGGGGCTAGTTATTCCCTGGCCGTGGGTTAGTTATTCCCTGGCGTGGGTTAGTTATTCTCTGGCCGGGGTTAGTTATTCCCTGGCCATGGGGTTAGTTATTCCCTGGCGTGGGGTTAGTTATTCCCTGGCTGGGGGTTAGTTATTCTCTGGCC
>NW_021703786.1:39609141-39674972 GCF_005190385.1 Monodon monoceros | reverse complement strand
GGGTTAGTTATTCCCTGGCCGTGGGGTTAGTTATTCCCTGGCGTGGGGTTAGTTATTCCCTGGCCGTGGGGTTAGTTATACCCTGGCCATGGGGTTAGTTATTCCCTGGCCGGGGATGGGGGCAGAGGGACCTGGAGGGAGGGGAGGGCTCAGGACAGACACCCAGCATCACGTGCGTGGATGCTGTCGGCCCTGGCCAGGAGGGCAGGTGGGCCCGGCCCAGGGTGCATGCGGCATGACCCACCTGCCGCGGGCCCGCGCGTCCCCCAGGGCCTTCTGCAGCCGGGCATTCTTCTCCTCCTCCTCCAGCAGCCTCCGCTTGACAGCACGCAGCTCCTGCTGGGCCTCGCACTTGATGTCGTTGGCCACCACCACCGCTGTCTGCAGGTCAGCCTGGAAGCGCCGCCACTCCTCCGTCTCGTCCTAGAAGAGCCGAAGTCCGCGCCCACATCAGACCGGCCCCCAGGCAGGGGCTGCGGGGCCCCGGGTGGGTCCCCGAGCAAGGCTGGCTGTAGCAGCCTCGCCGCCGGGAAAAGGCGCAGGCGGGGCTGCAGCCTCGGGTGTCGGAGTGCCCGTCCTGAAATCAAGGCCGCCTGAACTTCCCTCCCGGCCACACCGTTCGTGGTTCCAGGGCCCGGGCCCCGCAAACCTGCTATACACAGCGGGCCAGGGAGTCGTCAGGGTACCTCTCAACGGTGTCCAAACCTATGTTCACGGGGACCCCTCCAGTAAAATGATGGAGGGTGTCCCACCCCTGCCGTGACTGCGCCTCACCTTTATCTGCTTCGTCAGAGTCTTCAGCTGCCTCTCCAGGTCCGACTTCTGTTCCTCCAGTTTCATCACGTTGCCTGGAAACGAATAGGCAGACGGAGTTGGAAAAGTCTCGAGACCCTGGGGAGAAGCTAAGCTCGGAAGCAGAGCAGACCCAGATCCTCCAACAGGCTTTGAAGCCCACCCCTTCTGCCTGCCGGGGCCCCATCTCAGCGTCCTGAGCACGGGAGCCAGAGGCGGGGGCTCCTCCAAGAGAGAGTGGGATGATTCGGGAAAGCGGCGGTGTGAGGTTAGGGCACAGCCTCACAGAGCTCCGGGAAGAGGGCAAACAGCGGCTCACACTCACACACTTACTCTCGGCCTCCCTGGAAGCGCAGGCGGCATCCTGAACGTCCTTCAGCACCGTGAGGTGGAGGAAGGGCTTTTGCGTAACAGCGGATATGGCTGGTTATTACCGTCGTGACTTTTAGGTCAGTTTCTACAGCCATGGGACTTAACTGCAGTTAAAACTCTGAATCACTTGGGAAGCTTTCCAAAAGAGCAGATGTTCAAGCCCCAGACTCTGCACAGACTCAGAATCTCCCAGGGTGACAAGGGTCTGGCGGGTGTACGTTAACAGCTCCACTGGGGACTGGACTTCCTTTCCTTAGTAAAGAACATCTTACTTGGAGGGTGTTATGCTCAGTGAAATAAGTCAGAATGAGAAAGACAAATACTCTATGATCTCACTTATACGTGGAATCTAAAGAATACAACAAACCAGGGCTTCCCTGGTGGCGCAGTGGTTGAGAGTCCATCTGCCGATGCAGGGGACACGGGTTCGTGCCCCGGTCCGGGAAGATCCCACATGCCACGGAGCGGCTGGGCCCGTGAGCCATGGCTGCTGAGCCTGTGCTCCGCAACGGGAGAGGCCACAAGAGTGAGAGGCCCGTGTACCGCAAAAAAAAAAAAAAAAAAGAATACAACAAACCAGTAAATACAACAAAAAAGAAGCAGGTTCCACTTACTTTCCAGCAGACATAGAGAACAAACTAGCGGTTACCAGTGGGGAGAGGAAAGCGGGGGCAATATAGGGGCTGGGGATTAAGAGGTACAAACTATTAGGTATAAAATAAGCTACAAGGATATATTTTACAACACGGGAAATATAGCCAATATTTTATAATAACTATAAATGGAGTAACACTCCAAAAATTCTGAATCACTATCTTATACACCCGTAACTTATACAATATTCTACATCAACTCTACTTCAATAAAAAAAATAAAATAAAATTGAATTAGAAACTTAAAAAAAAATCGTCAGTCCCTCTCTGTCTCTAGTTCTCTCCACGTTGCTGTCAAGAGTCGTTCAGTTTAAATCTGATCGCATCCGTTACACGTAGTGTCAGTTCTCCAGTGGGTCCTCACGGTCCCTCCAAAGCTGTCCTTGTCTATTAAGGATACAAACCGGAATTACCAGAAAAGCTTCAAAAAACCCACACATGGTCAGGTTCTACCCCAGCAGTTCAGGTTCACACGTGGGGCCTGAGGATTTGTGTTTGGGGTCAACGGTGCAGAAAAGGACAGCGCTCCGTAACTTCTTTTTATCTTTCTGTCCATTCCTCTTAAGGGTCTTAAGGGGGAGGACCGGTTCATCTCGAGATGTATTTTCGTGTCCCCGCGTCTCCTGGTGAAAAGACACCTATCAACACCCTAACGTCCCCAACAGACGTTTACGGCTTCTCAAAAGATGCAGGTCTGTCACTGTTCTTTTCAGTCTTGGACACATTATGACATAACCAGAGGGAGTGGGCCTGACATGTGCTCCGGATAGTAATTACATGCTGCTTTCCTGGTGTGTCTGTGCTGACTTTTTAGGATTTGGGGACAGTATGACCAAATTCTCGACAACAATAAATCACTGAAGCAAAAACAAACAAAATACAAACGAAACAGGTCTCCTCCTGTTTGGCCCTATACTTGTGCGGTCCGGCGTCAGGTGTTCTGCTGTACTCTCAGGTGTGACAGTGATGCTGAGTGTCCTGTCGTCACCCCACATTGCACACGAAGTAGCTGTGACGCGGACCACCGGAGCGAGGCGTAGACTACGCGGCCAGGTGCCACGGTCGAGGCAGGTACGTACAGTCGCCAGGCGCACGGGATCAGCTCCCGCGGCAAAGGCGGGTCACGTTCCCGTGGGCCTCTGGTCCCGACGTTTTGCGCATCGGGAGCCTCAAGCTTTCCGTTGCTCTGCACGGGCGCCGGAGGCAGTGGGAGCGCTGTGAGTACTGGTTTTGGGGGTTACAAGTCAGTCTGGGCGAGCAGGTGAGTTCGAAAATAAGGGTTCCTCAAACAATCAGGATGGGCTGTACCCGTTGGGGGACTTTTCAGGCAACCAGCCGTGCTATTGCCAGTAAGGCCGGTGCCACTAAAAGCTCTGCACGCTAATTCTTTTGTTACGAAGGGAAAACACATTAGATGCGATCATTTGATAAGGCTTATTTGGACAAGGCAGGCAATGTTTAACTAATCTCTGACAAACATCCCTCCCTATTCAAAACAAGCAACCGGTTCACAGGTAAGGCATATACTGGTGCCTCTTGAGTAAGAAGTGGGTAACATCTGTAAGTCATTTGATACCAACCACCCATGGGGCCCATGCTGGAATTGTTTTCTCCTGAGGCCAAGAGCACATGCCGTCCGAATCGGTCCCACCCCCTGCCCCCTACCCTTCTATCCATCAGAGCCCAATGGCAACACCTGTTGGCACCTGCCGTGTGGTCAGCAGTGGCTCACACGCGGTGTTCCTAACTCCACACACTGTCCACCCACGATCCACAGTCTTTCTTCTGTATCACCTGCTTTGCAGCTCAGTCGAGGAGACTGACGATTCTGTCTCTTTTAACTGCCGTTCTTCCCGGGAGACCATAGCACACGCAAGAGGAAGACCTCTCACCAGCATGCTCCCCTCCCTCCTGACCCACGCGGCCCGGGGCTTGGTTCCACTTACTCTCCAGTTCACTGATGAGCTGCTTGTTGTGTAACTTGACGGCTCGATGCTGCTCCACCTGGTCCTCCAGCTCGAAGATGGTTTCCTTCATGTCTTTAATCTCCGCGTCACTCTCCGACGCTTTCTCCTGCAGCTTCAGGCTGGTTCTGCTCAGCTGTTCTGCCTGACGATCGCATATCTCCTTCAAGTAAGAATAATCCTTTTCCACCTGGAAGAGAAGGAAGGTTCCCTGCTCACCTGGACAGGAAAAAGCTGCCCGCACGTCAGCGTCAGGCCCATCGATGCAACGGCAAAGGAAGCTCTGGGCACGTGTGTGTCCGGCACCGTCTCTGTATCCTGAGCCTCGGAAACGGCCAAGGCAACAGATGTGCAGAGGAACGTGGTGGCTGTTAAGTGGCCAAACGGGGGGATTCCGGGCCCCTTCCTACAGCCTACAGAAAGCTGCAGTGCTTATTAAATACCCTTCCTGCCCCTTCCGCGGTGCTGCCCAGCCGCCTCGCGTCCGCTATGCTGCCGCGCCCCCTGCTGGGGCCCCAGGAGGCTGACACCCCCCCCACACACACACACCCCAAACTTCTGTAGCTAAGGTGTTTCTTTAGAGGAACATCCATGTGACAGCAATGCCAGAAATGTGCACACGCCAGACAGGGAGAAGCGCACAACACGCCCATTTCACCTGTTCAAGTTTAATCAGTGAACGTTCTCAACACACAGAAAAGCACCAAAGGTGACGGTAACCAGGCGCCAAAACAGATGAACCCATGGTTAAATGTTGCCACGTCTGCGAAATCTTTAATGTTTGTTAAAGCCTCAACCTTCCTTCCCACACCAGAGAGTGTCCAAAAATTGGCATGTGGTTTTTCCTCGAATGGTTTTTCAGGTTTACTGTATGTGGACGTGCCCAAGATAATACACAGTATTGCTCTGGATGTCTTTAAAGTTTTACACAAATGATATTACACTGTATGAAGCTTCTGCAGGGCACTGTATTTACACTGCGTTGTGTCCTACGGTAAGATGCTCCTGTCCGGTATTATACTCCGTCCTGTTATATGCTATGCTGACTACACTTCTGTAACTTGTTTTCAACTAGGTTTTTGAGATGTATTCATGATGATACACATTGCTCTGGTCAGTACTCTTTTTTTTTTTTTAAGGAAAGCTTTCTTTTTTTTTTTTTTTGGCCGTGCCACAAGGCTTGTGGGATCTTAGCTCCCCAACCAGGGATTGAACCCGGGCCCCTCGGCCATGAAAGCGCCAAGTGCTAACCACTGGACCGCCAGGGGATTCCCTAAGTCACTACTTTAGAGGCTGCATTGTGTTCTATTGTCTGAATGTACTAATTATTTTATGATTATGAACTATACCCTGTTTCTGTAGTTCTCTGTTATTAAATAACTATACATTTGGTAGGTAACATAAGCTTGATACCTAACACATTTCTTACTAGATTTGGGAGACGGGGTCTCCATATATGATACAGTTTTTTTCCAATTGCATTTAATGTACAAAACGCGTGGGCCGTAAGCTCTGCAGTCTTCCCCGGTGTATCTATCCCTGGTGCCAACACCGCCAGACCCATAGGAGGCATCTAATGAGTAGTTGATGAATGAATAAACAAACACTGGAGGGCAGTATTGCACTGGTTTTCAACTGGGAGGTTGTGACAAAGGATAACTAAGGAAGGAAGGGAAGAAGGGAGGAGCAGAGACAGAGAGAGAGAGATAGAGAGGGAGAGACAGAGAGAGAGAGAGGGAGGGAGAGAGAGAGAGATAGAGCGAGCGCCGGTGTGGGCAAGGTAAGGGAGAGAGTGATGGTGAGAAAGGGTGGCTCTGGAGGGCCATGCCCATCGTTGCAGCGGGGTCAGGAGGAGCCTGAAGGCTGCTGTGTGACATCCAAGGGGCGGAGGCTGCAGGCCCAGAGCCAGACTGCAGAGTTTAAATCCCAGTTCTGCCAGACCAAGCCCTGTATCCTTCCAGCTCCCTGCCTCAGCTTCCTCATCTGAACAATTAAATGAAACAGTGCACTTCACGAGTTTATCACAGTGCCTGGCACGTGGTAGGCATGCGAAGGAAACTTATTTCTCTCTGTCTTCGTGTATGCACATTAAATGATAATACAGGTCCAAGAAAATTACAACACATGGAAAACACCAGAAGTCTTATGTTCTATGATAGCTACTTTAATAAACGGAAGGCAACTCCTAAGGAGAAAGAACCACTACATCTTGGCTACTAAAAGGCTGACGTCTGGCAGCCTTTAAAAAGCAGCCACAGGGCTTCCCTGGTGGCACAGTGGTTGAGAGTCCACCTGCCAATGCAGGGGACACGGGTCCGTGCCCCGGTCCGGGAGGATCCCACATGCCGCGGAGCGGCTGGGCCCGTGAGCCATGGCCGCTGAGCCTGCGCTTCCGGAGCCTGTGCTCCGCAGCGGGAGAGGCCACAGCAGTGAGAGGACCGCGTACCGCAAAAAAAAAAAAAAAAAAAAAGCAGCCACGGAGGGCACCTGTGAGTCTTGCATCCCGAGTCAGACCTGGCTTTTCTTCTGCAGAGTGACCGGGCTCCACATCATGGAACCCTCAGGCTGAGGGCTGCTCCCCTGGGGTCTAGAAACATGCCCATTACTTGGCTGGGACTAAAACGGGAGGATGTGACCAGGCGAGGCAAGGCCGAGGGCCTGAGGAGGGTCTCTGCGTGCAGCAGAGGCTGCCGGCCTCTCAGCGGCTCTGGGCTCCCGTTACGTCCTCCACGTTGGGGTCATGAGCACAGGCACCAGTGTAAGCTCAGCGGCGGGGAGGGGCCCCTGTGACGTGTGCCGAGCACAGCTGAGGCCAGCCAACCCATACGCCAGTGAGTGCACTCTTCCAAATTACACACATCGCTCTTCCTTCTTGATTTTGGGATAATTCTCTCAAGTTTAGCCATGTATTCTGGAAAGCTCTTTTATTTAAAAGAAGAAGAAAAAGAAAAACCCTAAGTAGCTTCACAACTCTTCCCCCAGGGGCTGGGTAGTAACAGGGAGGTACTGTTATATTCCTCTCACAGAGTAAACTCATGGAGAGAAAAATTACATCATTTGAAAAGAACAGCCTGTTCAGCCGCTCAGACCAGCAGCCTGCCCCTGACGACTGTCGGGCTCCAGCTGCCCCCGCACCCAGCCAGTTCCCCTGAGCCCAGCTCCTCTAGTCCAAGAACCGCACTCTGCGCTCACACACCCGGTGACGTGGTTTCTTTCCAACGCTTCCCTTTAAAGTGAGAAATCACTCACGTGTTCCAAGCACCTCTCCTCTTCAGAAGCCAACTTTCTCTAGAAATGGGCCGTGCAGAACTGCACCACAAATATGTCAGATGAATTCCCTGGGAGCCCAAGAAAGGTGGCGCTTAAAGCCATCCCTGATGCTCTGACAACCAGCAAGGGCAGGTGGTAGCAGAGACCGCTCAAGAGGGGCTGCCTGAGCCAGACGGACGGGGCTGGGATCTCAGCAAGGCTCACCGCCTTCCCTCTGGCCTGTCAGACACTGAAACTGAGGACCCGCTATTGTCAGAGGCCTGTTCCCAGGGAAACTGACCCTGAGATCTCTGGGCTGTGCACAAGGAACTCACCCGGGAGCACTGTGGAGACCCACACCTGCAGGGGCGGGGGCAGGGCCGGCGGCGGCAGAGGGGGGCAGCGGTGGAGCGGTCACAGCAGAGGCTCAGCTCCTCCCAAGGCAGCTCTGCCCCAGGACGCCCTCCAGGGCTGCCCCACGCTGAAGCAAGGGCCAAGGGCCAGGCCTTTCTCCACGCCCTCACCCCCAGTGGATTAGCCATGGGGGCACTCACCCCGGAAGGCGGTGGCTCTCCCCACAGAGGGCAGGTTCGGGGAGGGGCTCCAGCGGGGTGCTCGGGAGAGGAGGGCTTCGGTGCTGGGGGCCCTGGGGGCGCCCCCCGTCCCCCCAGATATTACAGAGCATTCCTGGGCTGGCCACGGGGGGCACCACACACACCCCTAGATTCTCTCCCAGGGGAGTGGACAAGTGGTTGGCATGGTTTCACCACCAGGTGATCTGACCACGGCGGGTGAGGGTCGTCTACACGGGCAGAGAGTGGTGACGGCAAGTTTAGAATCCTACCCACCCTACCTGCAAGGACGTGTCCTCCCCTGGCGCCGCTGAGACGCTTTGCGAACCCCAGCAAAGGTACACGCAGGGTGTTCTCCTACTTGTGTTCTTCCTGTGTCTCAGATACCGGAGGGGCAAGGGGTCCTCGGGCACGAGAACGGAGGGGCCTCCTGGACTCGGAGGCATCTCCGTCCGGCCTCAGCATCTACCCGTGGCTGGGTTGGCAGGTTCCGAGAGCAGCCGGGCTTTGCCGGCCTGGACGTCCCTTCCGGCTCCACTACTCCCACGTCCGACAGCCGCCCCTCCTCAAACCTGCTCCGTGTTCCGTGACACCCCACCTTATGGGAAGCAGCACAACCACGCTGTCAGTGACACAGCCAGAGATCTGCAATGAACTGAACCCCTCCTCTCTCCCGCACACCCCCAAACGACCCGCCTGTCCATCAACTGACGAAGGGATAAACAAAACGTGGTCCGTCCGGACAACGGACTATTGCTCAGCTCTAAGCAGGAATGAAGTTCTGGCTCACGGTACGATGCGGATGAACCTCGAAAACGTTGTGTCAAGGGAAAGAAGCCAGACGCAAAAGGCCACAGACTTCAACTCCATTTAGATGAAATGTCCAGATCAGACAAATCTACAGGGACAGAAAATAGAGCAGCCGTGGTTGCCAGGGGCTGCGGGGGAGGGGATACTGAGGAGGTGACTGCTCTCAGGTACAAGGTGATAAATACACTCTAAAAGTGATTGTGGCGACGGCTGCACAACTCTGAGAATATACTAAACCCCACAGACTTGTACACTTTATATGAATTGTGTCTCCATAAAGCTGGCATTAAAAAAAAAATTCTTCAGAGGCTCCCACTGGCTTGAGGGTACAGTTCAAAGCTCTCGACTGGGTCTCCTCCGGGCCCACCGCAGGTGGCCACCGTGCACTCAGCAACTGCAAACCACTTCCTCGATCGGCGGCCGAGAACTTGCTGTTCTCTTCCTGCGACATTCCCGCTGTCCCCGCCCCACCAACACACCTGACTCCCCTCAAGATTCAGGTTATAAATCAAACAAGAGGACGTGTCTTGATGACTCAGCTTTTCGCTGAGAACTTCTCTACTGTGTTTACACGTAAGAAAATTTTTCCTAGTTCATCGAGACCCAACCGGTTGCTTTCTTCAAACCAAAGGGCTTTGGCCCCCGTTAAGACTACACTGTATTTGAGCCCTTAAGGTCTGCTTCCGGTGGTTCTTCCTCTCTCCTCTTTACTGTCACGTAACCAGGAAGCAGTGTAAGTCAGGGATTCAGACTAAGAGCTCGGGGGTCAGACCCGACTTTGAATCCTGGCCTTCATCAGTTAATTAATTAAGCCTCGTAACTTAGTCATTCTCTGCCTCAGTTTCCTCAACGGAGAAAAACAATAGATAACGACAGTGCCCACAGCCTAAGACTACGACTAAGTGAGGTTAAAGACCCAAAGGCCCTAAGAGCGCCTACTAAAACGGAGGCTGTTATTAAAATATGATCAACTTTTATTTCTTAACGTACTGATATAAAAGTCTAGCAGCCTCGCTCTCCTAATTCTGTTGCGAGTTTCTCTGACATTCATTCCTTCATTCATTTACTCACTCACTCAACAAGCATTTACTAGGTGCTTAATACATGGAAGAAGTGACATGTCACGACTGTACATAGTATGACGGCTTGAGTGACTGTACCATGAGCGTGTGTTATTTTGTTGTGTTTGTTTTACATCGAACTTGGTTATTCCAAAACTCCTTCTGCTGGCTCTTGGCCCTGTTCTGAGCAGACACCGCTGATGGAGAGCCGGGTCTCATTCACTCTGGCCTACGTTTGCACTATTTTTTTTACAGTGCTACTCTGCACGGGACAGGGAATAGACAGGCTAACTCAGTCTGCACTTTTGTTCTGGAAAAAGAAAAATGGCGACGGAAAACTCAAGGAAGAGGGTAAAAAATCTGTATTTCACCGGGGAACCCTCGAGGAGACCTTCAGAAGCCAGGGCTGTGATGCTCCCCGAGGTGTTTCCCAAGATCTCACCGGGGAGGTGAGCGCTGGGGTGGCCAGAGGCTTCAGAGACCAGCCCTGCGGTCAAGTTAAAGAAGAGAATGGCGCTCAGGCCCAACTCAGCGCCACCGAGGTGCCCGGGGCGGGCAAGAGGCCCCATCTCATTCGGGACATGATCACCTGGGTCCACAAGCCCACAGCCCCCCAGAGCTGAGGGTCTCCCTAAAGAAGGGACGCTGCAGTTGAGACCTAAAGCTTAAGACAGGACCTGCAGGGGGAGGAAGGGGGCAGCCACACCTGAGGGCGAGAACTGCGCCCCGCGGGGATGGGGGTGGTGGGAGGGCAGTGAAGGGGCCGAGGCTGGAGGGGGAAGCAGACAAGCAGATGGGTGGGGAAGTGACCACGCGGAGTCCTGCTGGCTGTGGCAACGGCTCACCTACCCAGGGGCCACTCCCCCTTCTTTTCTTACTTAGAACGCCCATTTATTCAGGAATCAGGCTGTGATCCTGTGATTTCAGGGAAGGTGACCAAGGGAGGGTGTGTGACCCAGTTCTGACCAGGTATAAAGGGAGGGCTGCTGAGGGGCTCCCAGGGAAAGTTCTTCCCACGGGACTGAGAGCCTCCTGCCTGCAGGGACCGTGGGGACCAGACGCTCAAGAGGTTGCGCTCACCTGCGCCCCAGGCAGGAAGGCTGAGAGGGTCACGGAGCCGCCAGCCTGGAGCCGTGACGTTACCCAGCCTGGACCCCAGGCTCTGGGTTACGGGGTAGGGTGCGCATCTGCCGGCTCGGGCACCGACACCAGGGGTCTGTTTCTCACGGTCCAAAGCGTCACCTGGGTATCCTCACGGACCACCTGCTATTTAAGGCAGGGTCCAGGTCCCTCCAGTCCTGGCAGGGTCCTATTCTCAGTCACGGGGACAGGATCATCCAGTTGGCCACGCCGTCCTCTCGAATTCTGCTTTTGCCGTTTGTGGCCAGTAGCTACCCTAATTATTCTGCCTTGGTGACCAACGCTGGTCGCACGATCACCAAGTCACCTCTAGTTTTCCCCGACCATTCACAGCAAGTGCTTCTTTACGATCCCCTTACTCCTCGGGACAAAACACCTGAGTTTTTGCAGAAAGAACTGAATTTCAAAGGATACCACCTATAAGCTTTCAACCTCAGGAGGGGAAAAACATCAGTGTTTTCTCTGAAAACGTCTAGGTTCCAAGCCTTATAAATTCTCTAGCTTGACATCAAGATCCCAAATGAATGAAAACTTGAAAGTCAAAAAAATGTAAACCTGGGTTGCATTATAGTCTGGAAACAATGATGTGGTCCAACTCCACGCCCCTGGCTGGCTGGGGCAGGCACGTGTGCAATCGCAGGAGGCCGAGACCTCAGGATTCTGTGGAAATCAGCCCCTCCCTCAAAGCTGTGCAGAGGTAGGTTACATACTCACACAGAAAGCTGCCAGCAAAGTTATATAATGGGTGTCACAGAAGCTCAAAGAATGAAGACATTAGCTGAAGACAAAGAAATGAGAGGAAGAGAAAGGCTACAAAACATTCACACCATTAACAAACACACCCGCCAACTGTCCACTCACTGTATGAGGAACTGACACACACGCACCCCACCCCCTCGCCCCGTACCAAAAGAAATTACTTTTTAAGGCCTTTCCGAGGCTCTTCTAACAGTATCTGAGTCACTTAAGTAACTTGTCTAAACTGGAGACTTCTACAGATTTACTAAATCTAAAAGGTCACAGGATGGCTTGGCATTGCCCTTCCTCTCTGTAAATAGGTTATTTTGTTCTTTTCTCGTAATATTCACCTTCTGCCAAGAATTAGGTGGACGGATGCAGGGCTCAAGGGCAAGAGCTGTTCAGCACCACGCAGTCTGCTTGGTGACAAAGAGGACAGCCACCCTGGCATCTGCTTAAGGAGGTTACGTTTGAAAGTTCTATGCAAAGTGTCCAGTGAAGCAGTTGAGAACTGGAGACTTAGAATTTACCCAGGAATGCAAAAGTGGCTTAACATCAGACTGCCTTAGAAAGTCTGTTACCCTAATCTACCTCATTCACACATTAAAGGAGAAAACTCATTATGATTATATAAAAACTATAAGATTTTAGTAGATGTACAAGATCTACTGCATAGATCTTACAGATGCCTAAGGTCTACAGCAAATATAGAAAAATTCAATCCCCATCCTTTTTTTAAAAACAAGCAATGAAGTTAAAACACTAATTCTTCGCAAAATACTTGCATAACTCAATAAAAGGTATATAGCCAATGCCTACCATGGACATCCTTCATGATGAAATGCTGAAAGCACTCCCTTTAAATCAGGAACAAGGCCAGGATCCCTCTACCATCACGCTTCTACTGTACACTTGGAAGGGGCCCATGGTCACCAAATTAACCATCAGCTGAGTCAGGAGGACCCAAGCGTTCTAGCTGGTCCAGCATTTATATCCTCATTAGAGTTTTGTGCTAAAAGTGCTCTGGTTTCCTTCGGGCAAGAATCCCTACGTCTTACCATCTACATTCACGGTTGCTGGTGGGTCAGTTGATATGCTTCGGTGGGGCTACAATAAGCTATTAGTCAGGCTAGGAGATCTGGGTTTTACTTTCCTATGTAACAGAAAAGGGCATAAAGATTAGAAGTTACAACTTCTCTGTGTACAAGCACAAAATCACAGACCTAAGATCTCAATCTGTGACATCATGCCTCACACCTTTTACCTCCAATTCATGTCAAAATACTAGCTAGGACCTTTTTCATCCTACTGTCAAGTATGTGATCATTCTAATCAGCAAGTAATTAATAAAGATATGGAATATATGAATAATATAATAAACAGCTTGATTTAAAGCATATATATTAAAAAATGCCTTTTCTTTCTCTCCAAAATAGACTCCATTTATCCTAGAAAATTCTAGACTTTACTGTCTTCATTTAGCCAAAGCTATAATAAGGGCCAAATTCATAGCTTTAAATACTTATACTATCAACCAAGAAAGGATAAACTTAAATGAACAAAGAATTCTACTCAAGAAACTAAGAAGAAACCAAAGAAATATACAAAAGGCAGGATGAAAGAACTGATAAAGATAAAAGTAGAAACAAATTAATCAGAAACAGATTAATAGGAGAATTGATAAAACTAATCCAACTGGGTCTTTGTGTTCACAGAATGTGGAGTGACATACTCTATTCTCCTGAATTGGAAGATTAAATATTGTAATCATGCCAGTTCAAGTTTGTATGCATGTCAAAATGTGCTTAACCTAGGAAAATGTCTGAAAAGACAAAGAGTAAAAATGTTAGCGGCATTTTTTTCCTCCAAGTAGTGAGATTAAAGGTAACATTTATTTTCTTCTTAAAACTTTTCTGTATTTTCTAAACCTTCTGTGATGAATATACAACTTTTTGATCAGAAAAATAAGCTATTGTCTTAAGATGCCAAATTATTTCTCGCTGATGCACGTATTTAATGTAATGCCAATGGAAATAACAAAGAGACAGATGAAGGACTGAGGGAGGACTTCAAGAAAGTTGCCTGGGAGATCAAACATTTTGCAACAGAGTAACAGAGGGGGGATTATTCCAGACACGAAATCTCAATGTAAAGCTACAAATTACCAACCGACAGTTCACATGGGCACCTGGCTAGTACCTGCCAAGGGTACCGCTTCCACACTTTCAATAAAATGCTGTGAATTCAGAACACAATGATAAAAACTTCTAACACTGCCCACCACTCAGATCGGCCCAATGCCAGAATCAGGCTCAACTGTCAATCAGTGACAATTCTTAAGGCAGATAAAGCAGGAAAGAGAAATCCCCCTGGGGGTTCAGGGCAAATTTGTTTCTTAAAAGAGTGACAGCCTGAAATAAGGTGGGAAGATGTTTTCAAGCTCTCTCACCAAGGGACCCCTAAATCACAGACCCAGAGCTTAGAGGAAACAGGAAATTGGAAGCCACCTGTCTACGCTTTTCCAGCACTGCTCTGTGGGTGGGCAGAATATCACACAATCGGGCTTCCCTGGTGGCACAGTGGTTGAGAATCCGCCTGCCAATGCAGGGGACACGGGTTCGAGCCCTGGTCCGGGAAGATCCCACATGCCGCAGAGCTACCACGCCCGTGTGCCACGACTACTGAGCCTGTGCTCTAGAGCCTGCGAGCCACAACTACTGAGCCTGCATGCCACAACTGCTGAAGCCCATGTGCCTAGAGCCTGTGCTCCACAACAGGAGAGGCCACCGCAATGAGAGGCCCGTGCACTGCAAGAAAGAGTAGCCCCCGCTCGCCGCAACTAGAGAAAGCCCATGCGCAGCAACGAAGACACAATGTAGCCAAAAATGAATAAATAAATAAATTTATATATAAAAAAAAGAATATCACACAATCACCAGCAATCTTCACCACAGAACAAAGGTCCAGACTGATTAAAGGATTATTTTTAAAAATGAAGGTGGTGATCATTTATTTGATCCTGGGTTGGGGAAGATCTTTCTAAGTAAAAAGGGGAAGGGTCAAAGAAGAAATGAAAACCAGATCTCAATGACCCAACAACTTGATACCAAGTGTTGGCTACGGGTCAGGGAATCCCTCTGCTGGTGGGAGCACACCTGTGTCACACTCCTGGCGGCCAATCTGGCCAAATGCATTCAAAGTCCTTAAAACAGTCATACTCTGACACAGTAAGTCAATGAGTAGGAATTTTTCCTAAGACAGAGAGATAAAAAATGATTTACCCTATTGAAAGACTGGAAAAGAACAAAAATGTTCAACAACAGGTGACTAGCAAAGTACTTAGGAAATATTTATAGAACAGAGTACTATCTGGCCTTCAACATCATGTTTCAAAGAATAGTTAATGATAATAGTTAATAGATATTAACTATTAAATAGTTAATAGTTAATGAAGAGTTAATGATTAACTAATAGTTAATAACACGCTCAGGAAACATCAGATTTTTAAAAACTTAATATACACAGGATGACTCTAAAAAAAATTTGTTTTAACTTGTGGGACACACACACACACACACACACACACACACACACACACACACACATCTGGAAGAAAACACCAAAATAGTGGTTATAGCATTACTTGGTGGGGAAACTTGGGGTGGTTTTAATTTTCTGTTCCTAGGTGCCCAAAGCATGGTATCCGAGAGACCTGGATGCCTCTCACTCATTCCTTCAAGACTCAGCTTACTGCCACCTCTTCCAGCAAGTCCTCCGGCACTACTACCTCCTTTATCCACGTTTTTCTAGGTGTTCCTCTGGGCACTGGACTCCGGGCTGTCCTCTGCGATGCTCTTTAACCCCGCATCATCTTTATCCCTGCATCAGACTCACTATATCCCCACTACACATTCAACTGCTGCAGCCAGAAACTGGGGTGTCTCGTTTCTGCATCCCCAGTCTGTCTGGACTCTGACAGATCGTCAGGCTAGAATGCTGGATTATGAATGAAATCGAGTGCCTGATTCTCTGTGCCGTGTGCCTCTAAAGGCCGAGGAGGGCTGCGCTTTCAAGGATGAGCAAACACTGGCAGAGAGAACGCCCCTTACCTTGGACAGCAGGCTTGAGACACGCTTAACCTCACCACGTGCCTTCAGCAGTTCCTGTCTGAGCTCCGCGCAGGACTGTTCCAGCTGGTCCTTCTCGGCTCGGGCCACTGTCAACACTTCCTGAACCTCACAGCCCTCGGCCATGTGCCCCGGGGGGCTGGTCTCTACGGCTTTCGGCTTCTCATTCTCCAGGTGCGCCTTCAGAGACCCGTTCTCCACCTTGAGCCCTTCCAAGGGAACCCGACACTCCTCCAGGGTCTCGGCCATGGTCCCGCTGTCGCGCCGTTCCGGCTCCAGGAAGGTGGTCCGTTCCCCGTTCTCCTCCTCCAGGAGCCCGACCGTCTCCAGAGCCCCCCGGTCCTCCCCGCCCTTCCTCAGATGGCAGGTCAGCTGCTGCTGCATATTGAGCAGCCTGTCCTGCTCAAAGCGGCCCTGCTCCAGGATCTCCGTGCAATTCTGCTCCAGCTCCAGGATTTTTCCTTCCTGGGTGCTGAGCTCCCCGCTCTTGACTCGCTCCTGCAGGAGGGTCATCAGCTTCTCGTTCTCCTGACTCAGCTGCTCCGCCCTCTCCCGATGCTGATGAAAGGACGCTTCCAGGAGCGTCTTCTCGTCCGTCAGCTTCTCGTTTTCAGCCGTCAATTCCTGCACCATCTGCTGCTGGTCCGACAGCTCCTGCAACGTGGCCTGCAGCTCCTCGGCAGTGCTGTGGTGGTTTTCTTCCATCCTGTGGATCTTCTCCGTCAGGGACGCCAGGGACAGCTCGCTCGCGGTGTGTGGGGAGCTGCCAGCCGCCAAGCACTTGGAGCTCTTGACGAGGCTCCCGGCGGGGGACAGGGGCCCCGGAGGGGCGTCTGCTGGGATGTGCTCAAAGTCGGAGGCGTCCGGGGACAAGGAAGCCTTGGTGACATCGCTGCTCGAAGAGCCCGACGTCCGCAACACACCTTTGTGTGGGCTTTTTTTACACACGTCCATTTCGCCCGACAACTCATTTCCCATCGGGCTCCCGAAGCTGGACTCCTGAGTTACCGACGTCCGGCAGCTGCTGTCCCCCGTGTGACTCGCTCCCCCCTCTGAATTTGGGGAATGCTCAAAATAAGTCAGTTTCTCCTTCAAGGCCCGGTTTTCATCCTCAAGCTCAGCGAGCTCTTTCTGGAAGTTCTTGTTCTTCTCCTCAAGGGCTCTGATCAAAGGCTCCGAGTCACCCGGCAAGACTGACGCTCCGTCCACACTTGGGTCCAAAGCGTCAGCCCCTTCGGTGTTCTGAGTCCACTTCTCCATCCATTTCTTGAGTTCACTTCGGAGCCTGTTAATTTCACCATCTTTCTCTTTGGCTTCTGCCAAGAGTTCCCGAACCTGGGACTCGAGCGCGGCCTTCTCTGCGTCTTCATGCTCTGGCCTGGGTCTCGTGGGAGTGGCCCGCACGTGCTTGGTGGGGGTGGGCGTGCTGGAAGAGGTGGGGCTGGATACCGCTTTCCTGGAGTTGGAGGGACCGCGTGGCAGCGTTCTCTCTCTCGAGACAGCTACTGCGAGTTCTCGAGGGGTGGGAATGCCTGTCCGCTTGGCTGCTGCCACAGTCCCTGAAGAGAGAAGGAGAAACCAGTGAAACCCAGCGAGCGCTTGTATAAACAACTCCAACTACAGGGCACGGTGAGCAGGGCGGCTGTTGCCTCCCTCCATCCCCCTCCCCTAAGTAACTACCCGGCTCTGACTGGGGTTTCTGTACCTGTACTTCAGCGGGGAGCTGACTACAAGCTGAGCTACTCAGCATAACCCCATCCCGAGCCATGGCTGCTGGTTCAAGGCACGGCACGAGCCCCCCAGTCAAGGTCCATGAGACACAAGGAGAGGTTTCCTGGGCGAGTTTCTAAAACATACTGGACACGGGTGAGCAATCGTGTTAAGTCTGGCGATGGCTGGCAACCACCATCACAAGAGGAAGGTGAGAAAGAAGGAAACCGAGCTCTTAGTGGACTGTGGAGCTGTGCACCAGTCACCCTGAGGCTGGCCCTACCCCTAGCCTTCCAATTACACAAGCCAACAGTCACCCTTCATAAGTCACCCTGAACTGGGTTTTCTGTAACTTGCAACAGAACACATCTGAACTGAGAGTCCTGGCAACTAAACAAAATACAGGATTGTTGTGAATTCCTAAATAAACACTCAAAAAAATTTTATCATTAACATTTTTTTTTTTTTTTTTTTGCAGTACGCGGGCCTCTTACTTTTGTGGCCTCTTCTGTTGCGGAGCGCAGGCTCCGGACGCGCAGGCTCAGCGGCCATGGCTCACAGGCCCAGCCGCTCCACGGCTTGTGGGATCTTCCCGGACCGGAGCACAAACCCATGTCCCCTGCATCGGCAGGCGGACTCTCAACCACTGCGCCACCAGGGAAGCCCTATCATTAACATATTTTGACTGAGCACAAATTCGATGAAGAAATCATAAGACCCAAATAATACTAAGGAGACACTGATCTGATTCAATGACCTATTATTTTTAACCTAAGTGTGAATGCTGTGTGCATTTATATTCATATACAAACAAGAACCAACAGGATAAGGGCCCAGTGTGTTCATCTGTGGGATGGTTTTCAATGCCAAACGGATTTATATAACATGGAAATGATTCAGGATTTAGAATACTTATAATGGGAAATGTAAGGTACGGAACTATTTGTTATTTTCCCCTATACCACCATCGTTATTTTTTAGTCTTCATCTATACTACATTTTTAATTTTCGCTTATACTATTTACTCTAGACGATGTCAAAAAAAGTTCTAGGGGTGAAAACCCAGACATCGATCTCCTAAATGCTCTAGAAATAAAACCCCCTTGGAGGTTAAAGTATAAAATGAAAAATCTGGACCCCTTTTACAAACTCAGAAGACATTTGATGAATCACAGCCGATCGCAGTAACTTATACATTTGCACCGTGGGTTGGAGGCCTCTGCTGTGTAGGGAGGGTTGGGAGCAGGGACACACCCACAGGCTGGCAGAGGCCTCCGTCTTCTGAGGCAGAAGCAGAAACCACTGTGGTGAAACAGCTCTGAACCCACCGCCAAGACAGCTACTGAGACATGAGCAGCTGCATCTCCCAGCATCCCAGAATCCGAGGGGATGAAGTGGAGGCAGGTGGCGTCCTCTGATAAGTGTCTGACGGCTGAGTGCCTTGAAAACTTTGACATAATAAAGGCTAAACTGTCATATTCATATACTGGAAAGTTATGGTTTTTAAGTTAACTTTTCCAAATTAAGTTACCAGAAAGCTAAGAGCACGATAATACACATGTAATGCATGTAGGTGTCCAGACGCCTCACTTGCCAATCACGCTAAACAGTGATGAAGAAAAGAGGCATTTAATTATTCTTGTAAAATGAAGATTAAAACCACTGAGCGATAAAACACTTTAGTAACACCAGCCCTCTGAAGTGAAGTAATCTTGGCAAGGACCATAATGAAAACTGGAGGGTAACTAAGGTTTCAACGTAATTACAGTCAGAACAGGCAAAGCTGAGAGTCCAGGACTGACTGTCATGGAGGCGTTTTCCATTCCCAGTAACACCACTAAAAGTAAGGCTCCTTTTCAGCTATTCGTTGGCTCGGGAAGAATGACAGAGGACCGTAGACCAAGCCAGGCATCATTCTCAGCTACAGCTTCAGTCCTTCCTTCTGCCAACAAATCTTGGTCTGCTCGCCACTTGGCGTTACTTATGCCTCATCTAACCCACCAGGGATTTGCTTACGTCGAACCAAAGTACATTATGAAATGCACCCAGTTGTAGATTATGAAGCACACAGTCCAGCTATACTTTTACCACATCTGCTCCTTTTTCCGTTCTTGCCGCTTCATCCCCGGAAGATCAGTATCATTTGCCCCCTGATCTTCTGAAAGCCCCTTCCCATCTCTGGGCACATCTTCTCAGAAACTGTAACGAGCCGAGGTTAAGTTGAGAGGGTTGCTAAAATTCATCATCAGACCAAACTAAGGTGGGTGTCGCTCCCCCACCTGTGCTCAGACACCCCGGCACTGTCACTGGCAGGGGGGCGGTCCCCCAGCTTATGATGTCATCCACCAGAAGGGTTCCTCTTCTCAGTTCTCCTTCAAGTACTGAGTTCAGAAGGGTCACCACGGAACCATCCATCCTGGGCACGCTCCCTCGCACAGGACAGCGGGGCAGGGCGACAGCAAAGGGGGCGGGAAGCCTGGGTCCACGGACAGGGCCCGGCTCAGCTGGCGCCCTGAATCTTTCGTCTTCTTCCCCTCCTCCCACCAGAGCACGGCTTACTCCTACCGAGGCTGGTGGTCCAACTGCAAGAAGTTAAAATAAAAGCAAGCTCCACCTAATGTGATCATTTTTTTAAACCGCGTGTGACGTGTCACATTTCACAATGCCAAATGAAAAACTGTATTATACTGTGGTTGATCACAGGTGCATCCAACTACGTATCACAGAGACACACACGAGAAAGGAAGAGAGAACACAACAGGAGAGTGTTAAGCTGGTCGGACTGTGAGTAATTTTCCTGTTTCTTTTTATAGTTACATTTATGCAATAAAGAAAAAAAGAGGAGGGAAAAATCCTATCATGCCAACACACAGAGAGAGAAGGGGGTGGGAAAAATTAATCTTTCCACAGAACAAAAAGCACGTTGTACGTAACAATAGCGCAATCAATTCAATCATGGACCAGGTTTTCAGAAGTGATTCTCAGGAGCTGAAGATAAAATATTTTCAGTCCCTTTCTGACTTCCTCATCTTACCTAAAGAACATGCTACTGGGGCTGTTCTAACGTGCACGGGTGAGGGAAACGGTGGCATTCTGAAGTTAAGTGATTAACCTTTGGTTTATGCACCAAGGATTCGAGGACCTGCTCTACAGGAGATACATGTGGTTCACATCGTCACACGCCTGTTGCCCTGCCTCCTAAACACAAGGGGACTCACTCGTTCTGTGTCTAAAAATCTAAACTACTAGGTTAGTCTTTACTGTAAAGTCTTTTTTTTTTTTTTTTAAAGCATTGACTAATTTAATCCTCACATCCACGGTGGCATTGGTACTTTTTTGTTTTTTTAATTAATTTATTTATTTTTGCTGTGTTGGGTCTTCGTTTCTCTGCGAGGGCTTTCTGTAGTTGCGGCGAGCAGGGCCCACTCTTCATCGCAGTACGCGGGCCTCTCACTATCGTGGCCTCTCCTGTTGCGGAGCACAGGCTCCAGACGCGCAGGCTCAGCGGCCATGGCTCACGGGCCTAGTTGCTCCGCGTCATGTGGGATCTTCCCAGACCAGGGCTCGAACCCGTGTCCTCTGAATTAGCAGGCAGATTCTCAACCACTGAGCCACCAGGGAAGCCCCTACTGTTAAGTCTTCATAACCTTTTTCTCGGAAAGTTCCAATAATTTCTTCACCGTCAAATCTAATTTCCCCAGGCTCCTTGTCCCTCTCCGCTCTTGGCCGGCGGCTCACTTTTGAGAATCTTCACTCTTTTTATTCACGTTTGACACTGGCACCAAACGTTTTTCAGGTTCTCCCGTTCAAGGAACCTTGAAAACATATTTGAAACTTCCCTCCCCCCTTCTTTTTGTAAGCAACCAGTCGGTCACTCAAACGTATTAACTGGTTTTGGAAAAGTCTCCATATTTTTCCTTTCCCTTCAGTATTGAATCTAGGCCAGGTCCTTGGGATGTTCCGTTGAAATTTCTGAAACGTTCTCACAGGGCTTCCTGATTCCAGCCTCTCCCACCTCTGAGATGTTCTGGATCAATAACCCTTAAAAAACTCTCATTTTTCTGTTCCAGAACCTGTAGGTATTTCCTCTCGTCTGCTGCATCAACGTCAAACCTCTTCCCATGGCTTCAAGGTCACTCCAAGGTCATGAATAATCTCTAAGCACACAGCCATCCATACTCACTATTTGGGTGTTTCTGCTCTCCACCACCCCCACTGAGGTCTAGCCAGTGTCCCCAATACACATGTGACTTGTGGTATCATTCTCTTTCCACTGGATACTTCTGACTGGCATTTAAACACACTTAATTCTCTTTAATTTAAAAGATACATGCACCCCTATGTTCACAGCAGCCAAGACATGGAAACAACCTAAGTGTCCAGTGACGAATGAATGGATAAAGAAAATGTGAGATACACACACACACACACACACACACACACACACACACACACACAATGGAATACTACTCAGTCATAAAAAAGAATGAAATAATGCTATTTGAAACAACACGGATAGACCTAGAGATTATCATACTAAGTGAAGTAAGCCAGACAGAGAAAGAGAAATATCATACGATATCCCTTATATGTGGAATCTTTTAAAAATGATACAAATGAACTTCTTTACAAAACAGAAACAGACTCATAGACATAGAAAACAAACTTATGGTTAGCAGGGGGAAAAGGGGAGAGAGGGATAAATTAGGAGTTTGGGATTAACAGATACACACCACTGTATATAAAACAGATAAATAGGGGCTTCCCTGGTGGTGCAGTGGTTAAGAATCCGCCTGCCAATGTAGGGAACACAGGTTCGAGCCCTGGTCCGGGAAGATCCCACATGCCGCGGAGCTACTAAGCCTGTGCACCACAACTGCTCAGCCAGCGCTCTAGAGCCCGTGTGCCACAGCTGCTGAGCCCGTGTGCCACAACTACTGAAGCCCGCGCGCCTACAGCCCGTGCTCTGCAACAAGAGAAGCCACCGCAATGAGAAGCCCGTGCACCGCAATGAAGAGTAGCCCCCGCTCACTGCAACTAGAGAAAGCCCACACGCAGCAACGCAGACCCAATGCAGCCAAAAATAAATAAATAAATAAATAAATAAATGTATTAAAAAAGAAAAAAAGGGCTTCCCTGGTGGCGCAGTGGTTGAGGGTCTGCCTGCCGATGCAGGGGACACGGGTTCGTGCCCCGGTCCGGGAGGATCCCACGTGCCGCGGAGCGGCTGGGCCCGTGAGCCATGGCCGCTGAGCCTGCGCGTCCGGAGCCTGTGCTCCGCAACGGGAGAGGCCACAACAGTGAGAGGCCCGCGTACCGCAAAAAAAAAAAAAGGAAAAAAAAAACAGGTAAATAACAAGGACCTACTGTATAGCCCAGGGAACTATACTCAATATCCTGTAATAACCTATAATGGGAAAGAATCTGAAAAAGAATAGATAATTATATATGTATAACCAAATCACTTTGTTGTATGCCTGAAACTAACGCAACACTGTAAATCAACTATACAATAAAATTAAAAATTTTTTAAAAGAATACCTGAATCCACATCTTCCTCCAGCTCATCTCTGATCTGCCCCTCCCCCTCCCAGCAGAATCCTGCCCCAAGCTGTGTTTACTGGTGGTCTTCATGTCTCCCCCTATATCCCCTCCTCTGCCCACTCCCATTACTCAACCAAATGCCAGTTCATCAGTGACCTCCACTGCAATGGGCGTTTCCAATCCGCTCAGCAGGGCGGGAACAATACCTCCCTTTTTGACACACGCTGACCTACTCTCTCTGACCTCAGCAGCCACCCCCTGTCTGGTTCCTCCCCCTCCCCACTCTCTGCATGCCGGAATTCCTCAGATCTCAGTCCTGGGCCTTTTCCCTTCTCTTACTACAAATATTTTCTTGGTGCTTCTACTCAGTGCCATGATTTTAAATATCACCTACATACTGATGACTTCTACATCCCTTCTCTCATACGGTCCTCTCCTCTGAGCAACATCTGAATATCAAACAACTTCATAAGCATAACTGAATTACCACAAAAATACCTCAAGCTAGATAAAAGGGAGAAAGGAAGGCTAGGAAAGTGTGAACAGAATGGGCAAAGGCCCTGGAGTGCAGGGAGGGGGAGGTAGAAGGCTAACTGGCAGAAGGCACTCAGGGAAAGTCTTGCCATTGAGATTCAAGGTGACACACATCCACTAAAACAAGGCCAGGACGCTATGGAAAAGGAACAGAGATAAAACAAGAAGAAGCTCTCAGAATATTTAAATATGTTTTTCAAATTAAAACATTCAATGGAAGGAATGGAATGCAAAATCAAGGAACTCTCTCAATGTGTACAAGAGAATCGAAACAAGACGAAAACAGAAAAGATAAACACAGAGGGCCAATCCAGGCAATCAAATAATCAATTAATAGAAGTTCCAGAACTATAGATCAGTGGGAACGGAGTGGAGGAAATAATCAAAGAACGGACACACAATTCCCCAAAGTTGAAGAATGTGAGTCTCCAGAATTCGTGTCAGGCAAAAAGATCTACATGGAGATAGATAAATCTTTTTTAAAGTTTCAAAATACCAAGAATGCCTGAAAGTTTAGGGAAGGGGTGTGAACTGAGAATGAGACTGGCCATCATCATGTACAGGCAATACTGAATGCTAGAAGGCAACAAAGTAAACGCCTTCAGAGTTCTGTGGGAAAATGATTTTCAACCTAGAATTCTATACCCAATCTAACTATAAATCAATCAGAGAGGTGGAAAACACGTTTCAAAACACGCAAATTCTCAGAAAATTAAATTGTGAACACCCTTTCTGAGGAAGTCATTTGAGGATGTGCTCCAGGAAAACAAGGAAACAAATCACAGAGAAGAGGAGGAGTGATCCAGGAAGCATGGCCCTATCAGAGGAAAGCGGTCAAGGGGAGTCCAAGATGGTAACCATGGAGCAAGTCTGGAGAACAAGCCCAAGCTGGGTGAGAGGACAAAGTGCCTAAGAAGGGAATTTCTTTAACAGAACACCTCCTTGGATGATGAGTACGGGGGGTGAGGGGGGGGGATGAGGGTATAATAAACATGGTGAAGAAAACAGAAACCTCATAAAAACAAGAAGCCACATAAGAAAGGTAACAAAATCATAGCACATGACTTCACTCTGCAAGGAAGGCTATCTATGTAGTCATAATAACATTAATACTACTTAAATTGACACCAAGTAGGAAAGACCCAAAGTAGGAAAGACTATTTTATAGAACATTTGAATAGTATCATCCTTGTTAGCAAAAAAAAGTTAAAGTACAGGTGAAAGAAATTGGGAGGTAGAAGACAAGGTGGAGAGAGCTGGCAGAAAGGGGTAGAGACAACAATATCCACCCTCATCTTACAAATGGAGAGTCCAAGATACTAAATACAGCTGACAAAACAAGAAAAAAAGATGAAATACATTATTAAAATAAAAGAGGTAACCACGAAAGGAGCTAAAAATAGTGATATTATGACACTGGGAGGAGGTGACATGTTATGAGTTAAATCCTCATCTATCACAGCAGGAATCCACAAAACGTCTAAACTTGAAAAATTAAAATATAGCAAATGTCAAGAGAATTAGACAAGCCACAGACGGGGTGAAAAAATTTGCCAAAGACGTATCTGATCAAGAACTGTTATCCAAAATACACAGAGAACTCAACAATAGGAAAATGAACGATCTAATTAATGGGCAAAATATGTGAACAGACACCAAGCAAGATATGCAGATGGCAAGTAAGCATATGAAAAGATGCTCAGTGTCATATGTCATTAGGGAATTGCAAATTAAAACAACAGTGAGATACCACTGCACACCTATTAGAATCGCTAAAACCCCAAACACTGACACCAAACGCTGGTGAAGATGTGGACCAACAGGAACGCATACCTTGCTGGTGGGCAGGCAAAGTGGTACAGCCACTCGGGAAGACAGATTGGTGGTTTCTTACAAAACCATATATACTCTTGCTGTGCAGCCCAGCAACTGCACTCCTTGGTATTTACCCAAATGAGCTGAACATTTATGTCCGCACAGAAACCTGCACACGGATATCGATAGCAGCTTTCATCACTGTTGCCAAAACTCGGAAGCAACCAAGACATCCTTCGGTGGGGGAATGGATAAACTGTGGTACATCAGCCAATGGAATATTAATCAGTGCTAAGAAGAAATGAGCTATCAAGCCGTGAAAAGACACAGAAGAACCTTCCATGCATATGACTAAGTGAAAGGGGCCAATTTGAAAAAGGCTACATTCTGTACAATTCCAACAACATGACATTCTGGAAAAGGCAAAACTATGGAGACAGGAAAAGAGATCAGTGATTGCCAGGCTTTTAAGGGGGGCGGGGATGAACAGGTCGAGTGTGAAGTATTTTATGGGCGGTGAAGCTCTTCCGTAAAATACTTAGATGATGGATATATGTCGTTATACATTTGTCTAAATCCATATAATGTACAAACACCAAGAATGAGCCCTGATGCAAACTACGGACTCTGGGTGGTGATGACATGTAGGCCCATCGACTGTTAACAGGCCCATCGCTCTGGTGCGGGACGCTGCTGGTGGGCGAGGCCGTGTGTGGGTGGGAGCAGGGGGCATATGGGAAATCTCTGCACTTTCTGCTCAGTTTTGCTGTGAACCTAAAACTGCTCTAAAAGTCTACTAAAAAAAAACTTAAGCAGTGTAAGATGATGAAATGGTTACCTTTCAGAAGCGGGACACCAAAGAAGAAGGTGACAGGCAGCAGTGGCCTGGATTTTCATAATAAGGGTCTTGCCCTATTTCATTTTTTTAACCTGTGCATCTGTCACTCTGTTAATAAGACTTAAGAAAAAGAAATGTGAGCATCTGTGGATGCAGTGTGGAAGCAGGTAATCAGCAGTTGGTTTTATAGGCAGCTGATCCTTTGGACTTAGAACAAACGAGATAAAGGAGGACAGCTTGAGGCCACTCAGCAAGCAGCGACACTGCCGCGAGGAGTCTCTTATCATGCCTCCGGGCCGCACCTTGCCTGTGGCAGTTAAGCCTTTCCATAGCTGGACTGCCTTCCGGAAAATCTCAATCGAGTGATTTCTAGAAATTCACACATACCTCATATTAAAGTTCACGGAAACTCCCTCTGCAAACCAAACAGAGGAAAACACACAAAAGAGTTCTACACGCACACAAATGAACCAAATGACGTGCTCATCTGGCTTCCTTCACCGGAGGCAAGCAGTAGGGTCCACATTCGGAGCTGGTTTTTGAAACAGGACAAATGGGCTGTCTCGTCTTCACCTCACTTTTCTTTCTCCAGAACGCAGAATTAACTTCACTCACGCTCCATTTCGTCAGCGACTTGGGCGAGGTTTCAAAACACCCAGAAATCTGCATTCTTCTCCTTCCCAAACACTCACGCTGGACCGCAGCCACGACGTACAGCGCTCCAGAACCGGGGAGCTTCTGAACAAAAGACCCCTAACACTCAGCAGGGGCTCTGGCCTGGGGAGGACACAGTGGCCGCTCTGTGCCGGGTTCAAGGCGAGATGGGGCAGGAGACAAAGCGGCAGTGTTTGCAGAAGAGCTTCTTGCACGCGGCCCGAACAGCCGCTCGATTTGTCATCACCAGGAAGAGCCGAAATGCAAACGGGCGCTGGACGTGCAGCTCCCAACGCGCCGGCCGAGAGGCACGGGGACAGCTAGTTTCTCTTGAAACCAAAGTGGCCCGGACTTCGCTCTGCAGGCCACGTGAGCCTCCTCACATACCATCCTCATTGCCTAACCCTAGAGCTCAGCATTTGCACGCAGGAATGTCCCAGCATCCCCAGGGTCTCCAGGCAGCAAACGCGAAGAATGAGGGGGAGCTGGGGGCGGAGGGGCTCTAGTGAATGAAAAGACCTGCCTCTCCATGCGCAGGCTTCCTTCAGGTCAGACAGAAAAGATGGACCTTGCGAGGCCTGATGCAGGGGGGAGTGACCTATCTCGGATCATGATTTAGCTCTGGCTCCTTAAGATGAGACACTTGGCTGTATCTCACAGTGACCCCCAAGAAACTTCCGAGTTCCACCATTAAAAGATATGAAATTCACCTGAATTTGCGCTTGGAGGAAACAAGAGAATTAGGTGGACTGGGCAAGCTGAATCCTATTTATCTGATTAGTATCACTTTTCTTTTTCTCTCTCTCTTTTTTTTTAACCACCCATAGGTCAAAACAAACAAAGAACTTTAAGGAACTGTCCACATTCTTTAAACTGGAGTTCACAATGTAGGCAGTTATAAGTTTTTGCCATGTGTGGAGGGCTTTGGTTTTCACAGCATTTTCATACACATTATGAGGCTCACAAAAATCAGCTGGCAACGTGCTGTTATCTTCATTTTATGGAAAAGGAAAATGAGAGCCCGAGAGGCCTCACAATTTGCCTGAGGGTCACATAATAAGTACATCTTCTGAGACCTAAGGAGGCTCAAAATCCTGTTCTTTCAGAACTGGAAGAAAAAGAGAAATCATGTAGCCTGATCTTCCACGAAAAGTAGTTATCGACAGCATCCAACTTCTGTTGCTATTCTGAACTCTCACGTTGGACCCAGCATTAGCTGCTTCCACTGCTGAGCAGCTCAAATAGTCGGACGATCCTTCTTTATACTCGGCTGAACGGTGTCTTCGTTAACATGGCACATGTGGGTTCCAGTTCCGAAACCATCTGGAACCACAAACAACAAATGGATTGCCTTTTCCACGTGACATCTGAACATCTGAGGGCAGCTTTCATCCCCCTGGTCTTCTATTCTCGAGACAGGACATTCCTAACCCTTCCCGCCAGGCCTCTCAGGACCTGGGGCCAGTCACCGGATGAACTGCCTGGAGATCCCCTGATTTAGCAAGGTCCCTCCGAAATGTCACCCAGAATCTCAAAAATGCTGCGGACGTGGTCACTAGGAGTTTTTGCAACAGAAAATCCAAGTCAAGCTTGCAGTAATAAAAAGAGAGGTTTTGGGCTCACAGAACTGGAAGTCCAGGAGCGGCCCAATGTCAGGTCCAGCTCAGCAGGAAGATGTCCTCAGGGCCCATTTCCCTCCATCCCTTCCCGGACAGGTGCTCTTCATCAGTAAGCTGCTCTGCCTCAGGGCCCCAGGATGCCCCTGGCAGCTCGAGGCCTCATATCTGCACACCCCCAAACGCAGTGAAGAGCGCTAAGTCTCTCCCAGAAGCCCCGACAATGTCTCCTCACATCTCAGTCTGACTGGACCATCCTCGTCTCACTGATGTCAAGGGATCGGCTGATCTACTAGAAGTGGAGAAATGGTGAATTGGCCAAGGAGAATTCCTGAAAGAAGAGGGAAGTAGATGCTGGAAACAAACATCAAAGTTTCAGAAAGTGTTCACAACGTGGTCTGAGCAAAGCTGAGTCAGTTTCCTGGTATAGCACGCCAGTACGGGAATACAGCATAGAGAGGATGGTATAGTACTCCAGTTCAAAACGAAGAAACAAGTAAGGCTTCAGACCCCAGCACGGGATATCAGGCAACAATTAAAAATCAATCGACAGATGAATGGATAAAGAAGATGTGGTGTGTGGGTATATATATATATATATATATATATATATATATATGTATGTATATAATACACACACTGGAATATTACTCAGCCATAAGAAAGAATGAAATAATGCCATGTGCAGCAACATGGAGGCAAGTAGAGATTATCATACTAAGTGAAGTAAGTCAGAAAGAGAAAGGCAAATACCATATGACATCACTTATATGTGGAATCTAAAATATGACACAAATGAACCTATCTACAAAACAGAAACAGACTCAGACAGAGAGAACAAACTTGTGGTTGCCAAGAGGGGCGTGGGGGAGGGATGGATTGGGAATTTGGGATTAGCAGAGGCAAACTATTATATATAGGATGCAGAGACAACAAGGTCCTACTGTAGAGCACAGAGAACTATATTCAATATCCTGGGATAAACCATAATGAAAAAGAATATATATATATATTTATGTAAGTCAATTTGCTGTACAGCAGAAATTAGTACAACATCGTAATCAACTATACTTCAATAAAATTTTTTTAAACGTATACTGTTTGCCATACTTTTAGTGTATGTAATGCATATATAATATATATATTACATATATACTATTACAATATCTAATACATACTTATATGTATTATATATATTATAATTATGTTATATATATGTATTATATATATAACATCGTAAATCAACTATACTTCAATAAAAATTTTTTTAAATGTATACTGTTTGCCATACTTTTAGTGTATATAATGCATATATATATAATATATATATAACATATATACAATTACAATATATAATACATATATGTAATACTTAAAAATAAAACATTATATGTAAAAAGGCCAAGTGGGATACCAAATTTTAAGAGTACTTATTATAACTAGGCAAACCTTTCTTGTTTATGGCATGGTTTATTTGCATGCAACACGCAGCTGGGATCAGCCCCGTGAAGGCTCCTCTACCCTGAGTGTATGAACATCGTCACAGTCACGCTGCTATCTACCAACCCTGCATGTCTCAGTTACCGCTGTTTCAGGACTAGTTTCCCCATAACCTCAACGATTAAAACAACCATTTTATTTCGCTCATGGTTCTGCAGGTCAGGAAATGTGGGAGGGGCTGGGCTGGCTTGCCCGCACGGCCGGCAGGTGGGAGCTCCCGGCAAGGTGGGCTCAGGGCTCCTAGCGTCCCTGTTTCTGCAAACAAGGGCAGCTGCCGGGCCTGTCGTAACCCAGCCAGCCCCGGTGGTCACACAGCATCACTTCTGTCATATCTAGTGGTCGGAGCACCTCCACAGGTGGACAAGACAGAGCTGTATCTCATAAAACCAGCAACCGCTCACTGAGCCGTCCAGACATGAAGCCAACGTCCATGCTACTGGCGATCTACTAGTCCCCAAGGCACAGTGAAGACACCTGTAAAGTCCACTCTGCTAAGCACACGACTCTCTGTGGTCTGCACTTTCCTGGACAAGCTGGTCCCACGTCTTCACTACATGCCAAAGAGTGAAGCCACACAGAGATAACAAAACTGAAATAATCAAAATCCCCTACCTTCCCGAGCCATCAATAAGAACTATGAGACATGGGAAGAACGCGCTCTTCCACGTTGAGACAAAAGGGCTTAGTCTTTTGTTTGGGATCACGACATCTGCATACACGGCATAAAGCTGCAAAAGCTCCTTTGTGAATTCCATTTCATCACATTAGAATACGCTGCATTTACAACCTTCTGAGACAGTGGGAACAGATCTCGCTGCTTTTTTAATAATACAATACTTCCTAAGAATAATGTCCTGCAATTTATTCAGCCAGTTCCTACCGAGGAACATTCAGACTGCTCCTAGATTTGGGCCATTACAAAAAATGTACTGCAATTGACAAACTTTTTCTACCTTCACTGCATGCTTAAGAACGGGTGCTTTTATTTCTAGAGGACAGAATCCCCCAAACGGAACTGCTTTGTCAATAGAAACGTGTATTTTCAATCTCAACAGCTACTGCTGGATTGCCTTCCAAAAAGACTGCAATCACTCATGCTGCCACCAGGACGTAGGGGAGTTTCTCGAGTCCCTGACCAGCCCGGGAAGCTATTACTCTTTTCGATGGGTGAAAAATGGTTGTGTTTGACTTCCACTTCTCTGATCACCACTGATGTTCACTATCTCTGTTTTTTCTTTTCTGTCCTTTTTGCCCTTTAGTTGCTTGTCATACTGTTGCCAGTTGACCTGGACCACCACCCACTCTGGCATTTAGTTTTTCCTTATTTGTTTCTAGGTGGACATCACAGACACAGGGTATCCTGCAATATTTCCCCCGATTGTTACATATCTGTAAGCAGAGGTTGGCTGTAGCCCAGGATTCCTTCCCTTTTCCTCCTCAGTAACTTGACTTTTCACTGGGCACATGGTTTCAGAACGAGGACATTTTCCAGCCTCTTTGCAGCTGGGTGTAGCTGGGTGACTAGGTTCTGGCCAACTGGATGAAGCATTTTCTGCAAGGTCTCCTTAACACCCCTTTCCTCCATCCTTAAGCCTGAAGTACAAATGCCACGTTTGGGACCACGAAGTCAGGGTCTCACACGGTGGAGCTGGAAGTCACCGGGAGCCCAGGCCCGGAACATCAAGCCCCATGCCGGCCTGGACCACGTACCTAGACTTTCACGTGAGAAATAAACTTGGGTCTGGTGTCAACCTCTATCATTTGGGGGAGGGGGGTTGTCACTTGTAGCCAAACATAATCCTAAGATAGAGTGACTCTGAATCTAAGGTGATACCCATCTCCCAAAGAGCAAAAAGAACAAAAACAAAACAAAATACAAGCTTCTTGACCAACCTGAGAAAGGTTTCATTGCTGTAGACAAAGGGGTCAAATCCCTATCTTTAATTTATATATTATATATATTTAACATGTAATAGGTATTCCATATTTCCATATAAAATATGTACTTTAATTATATATTTATATGTGTTAATATATATTATGATTATATATAATGCCTTACTGTATTACATAATATATGTTAATACATTAAATTTCTATTTATATGTACATATTTAAAATCACATTATATAAAATATATTCGTTCAGAAATATTGATCCCATACTCACATTTCAAGAAAATGTCCAGATCTGTCACAAGCCATGTTCTACATCACAGTCTCCATCACCACTAGAGCTAATTTTTTTTTTTTTTTTTTTTTTTTGCGGTACACGGGCCTCTCACTGTTGGGGCCTCTCCCGTTGCGGAGCACAGGCTCTGGATGCGCAGGCTCAGCGGCCATGGCTCACGGGCCCAGCCGCTCCGTGGCATGTGGGATCTTCCCGGACAGGGGCACGAACCCGTGTCCCCTGCATCGGCAGGCGGACTCTCAACCACTGCGCCACCAGGGAAGCCCCCCTAGAGCTACTTTTAAACCATCTATTCCAATTTACAAGAGAACCGCTGAACCTGTTTGAGATTCTGTGCTTTTTGAGTCCAGTGACAGTATCATGCTGTCACTGAAAATTTTATACCAAGTCACAAATACATATTTGCATGATATCAGGTTGATTCTTTAAAACACAGTTCTTCCCATGGGAATATATATTTCAGAACTCTACGACCTAACCACCTACTGTACTGTCATGTAATCTTTAAAGCCTCACGCCAACAACCTATGATGCTTGTAACTCTGAGATCATACCTCATGGCATAAGTACTAAGTTTGTTTTAAATGTGCCTCCCTTTTTCTAAACCAACTCTGTAATTAAAACTCTAAAATTAAATCAGAGTCGGGTTATTTTAGTCTGTCTTCCCCAAATATTACTTTGTTATTCAGAATAAAGTAATTAAGGACACGCTCAGTTAAAAATGACATTTCGTGAGGCTTGAATGTAAGGAACTTCCTTTTTTCCTAAGAAATTAGTCTCATATCCAGGCATATTAATTGAGAAGTACAGTTTCTGTATCATTTCAAGTCTTGTTTTATGAACCACAAAGAGGTTTAATATTTTTCACGTTATGTTCTATAATAGTCTAGTTAAAATTAATCCTAGATATTTTATGGCACCCGTGATTTTCTTTTTTTTTTTTTGAATTTCCAGGGTTAACCAGTTCCTGCTAGTATAGAAAAAAAGCTATTGTTCTTACAATCAAATTCCCTTATTCTTGGGTCTAATTTGTTTTTTCTTTTCAATATTTAAACCAATAGATGTTTTTGCTTAATAGCATTAATACCAGAACGATGTTAAACGTTAGTGATAATAACTTCGAGTTTTCTATTTTTTCTAGGAATAGTTTTGTGAACTTATATTTTGAGGGAAATTCACCCATGTCCTTCAGTTTTTCAAATGTGGGCTCAATTTTTCATTTCTTTCATACTATAACAATAGATCCTTACTCATTTTTAATATTTTTCCTCTTTTTTTTTTTTTAATCACAGATAATTTCCATTATTTGCCTTTCAAAGAACTAGTCTTTGGCCTTATTTATCTTCTTTACCATTTTATGTTTTCTATTTCATTCGTTTCAGCTTTTATCATTATTAACTTATTTCTCTGTCTTTTATTTTTTTTCTGTTTCATAAGTTGAATATTTCACCCATATATTTTCAGTCTTTCTTTTCTTATATACTAGTATATGCATCTATGATTATACATTTTCCTCTGAGTATGGCTTTAGTTCTATTCCATGAATTTTGCTACAAAACTCTCCTCCCTCCGTTTATTTCTAGGTGATTTGTAGTTTCTGTCTTGGCTTTCTTTTGGTGCAGAGATTATTTTAAAAGTGTCTCTGAATTCCAAAGCAGGTTTTTTAATAATCATCTTTTTTTTTACCACTAATTTCACTGGATTAAGACGACATATTGCAAATACAATCACAATGTTTATATTTTACTTTTTGTTTTCTGTGACAAAGCACATGATCAACTTCTGTCGACAATCCTAAGGTCTAGAGGAAGAACATATAAATTTGCTGAGTGTGCTATTTATAATCTGTATACTTTGCTTTTTCGTTTTGTTTTGTTTTATTTATTTATGTAGTTATTTATTTTTGGCTGCGTTAGGTCTTCATTGCTGCGCACGGGCTTTCTCTAGTTGCGGCGAGCGGGGGCTACTCTTCGTTGCGGTGCGTGGGCTTCTCATTGTCATGGCTTCTCTTGTTGCGGAACACGGGCTCTAGGTGCGAGGGCTTCAGTAGTTGTGGCACGTGGGCTCAGTGGTTGTGGCTCGCGGGCTCTAGAGCGCAGGCTCAGTAGTTGCGGCGCATGGGCTTAGCTGCTCCGTGGCATGTGGGATCTTCCCGGGCCAGGGCTCGAACCCGTTCCCCTGCATTGGCAGGTGGGTTCTTAACCACTGCACCATCAGGGAAGCCCTACTTTGCTTTTTAAATTTGTTTCAGAGGTTGAAAACTGGCAGCCTGCAAGGTACAGATATGTTTTCTTTAGCTGGCAAAGTGCTTTAAAATGTATGAAACTCAATGCCCTTAGGCAAGGCATGCATCCTCCAGTTCATTGTGCAATCCTGTCATCTGTGCTGTTTTACACCAGGAATTCACATATTCACGCTGCCCAACTGGTCCCTGTGGGCATCCCAAGTTGGCAACCTAGTTTCCCTGGCCCGTCAAATTAGAAAAGACACATAATTAACATCTCCTGGCATAACATGTGTTTTTTTTTAAATTCAATTCTTCTTCTATTCCCAGTTTTTGTTCTGCGTAGTCACTTAAAGATTAAAGATGGTCACGTACTTTTGGTTTTTATCAGTACATATCTCTCTGTGCTGTTCAACGCTTTTGTTCTTCACTCTACTTTGTCTGACACTAATATTGCTACCTCTGTTTTTCATGGGTGAATTTGGCTTAAGAATACTTATTGTGAGGCTGTTTCTTTGGTTTTATTGTTTCCACTTCATTTTGTTTACTGTGTATTAATTCCTGGTTCACCATCTTTCCTCTCCCCACTTTGGCTGATTTGGTACTGTTTCTCCCCATTCCTCTGTGGCCTGCCTACCCCTCGTGGTCACCCTCAATCCCTGTTATTTGGGGAAAACTAGCTTTTCTATTCTGTTTGTGGTTACCAGGCGTTCCTAACAGTCCTAACCACACGTTCATCAAAATTAAATAACGATGCCCCCCAATCCCTTGCCAACAAAGATGAGATGCCCCCCAGTCCCTTGCCAACAAAGACGAGATTACTTTCACAGTAATTTTACATCTGAATGTCTTGAATGCCCCCAGCCGCAAGCCTGGGTTTTGCTGAGGTAGGCAAGAGTTCTTAGTTCTGGGCTATTCCCTAGATTTTCCCTGAGAGGGCAATCCTTCTTTTCAAGAATCCTACTTCACATTTTCAGCCGCATTAGCATCCTTCACTTGTGTGCAGTGTTTCCTGAATTCTTCACCCCCCCCCCTCATATTTCTACTGATCCAATCACCAGCATCTCATTGGACGTCTGAACATTTGCTCAAGTAGGGGACATAAGTCCTTCATGTCTAAAAATACCCTTCTCCTGCCCTGATTCACTGGACTGATTCATCTTGGCAGGGGGAGCTGCATCCGGCACCCTTTCTTTCCTGTGCTTGGGAACTTCACACTCTGTGAGTCCCGGGGGAGGGCAGGGTCCACCTCCCATCAAATAAGCTGAGAACGTCACCCGCTTGCTTTCCCAGCTGCCGCCCTGCCTCCCCTTGCAGCCAGGGAGGCCCCTTGTCCTGACGTCATGTGCGCCTGCCCTGGACTCTGACTCCGGAATTCCCGCTGCACGGCGACGCCAAGACAGGGGTGCTCGCTGGCAGGCATGGTGGCTGCAGGAACACCCCCAGGTCCCGGCAGGCGGTGGCTCAGGCGCTGGCCGTGGCCCCGGTGTTAGCGTGTCTGGGGCCAGGCACACTGGCCACGCTCCTGCACACGCAGGGGCGTGTCCAGCCGGAGCCAACCTTGCCTGCGGTTCTGCGCACTGCTCCTGGCTGCAGCATCCCCGAGCCTCGCTCGCCAGCCCTCGGGACAAGTCCACAACCACTCAATGGCCTCTACGAGCTGAGTTTTCTTCCTCAAGGAACCGAAACCAGCTGCTGTGGCTGCAGGGAAGCACCCAGGCCCGCAGGGCTGGCACGGAAGCCGCGAAGACCTTCAGAGTCACTCGTCCCTACGGATGTGACCCTCGCCCCCAGGGCAGGGGCACCTGGCGCCATCCCCACGCTCCTCAAAGCTGGATGTCCTCCTGTGGAGAAGCTGCCAGGATTTCTATCTTCATTTCTGCAGTCTAGACACCAAGTTATGTCTTTTTCCGGAATTCTGCGAGCCCTCTTCCTCTGACGTCTAAAGTTTCCTTCGGCTCAGGTCTTCTCCCTTTACTTATTTATGTCTTCCCCCCTGTACTGATTATTTTATTTTTATTTTTTATTTTTTGGCTGGGCCACGCAGCTGGTGGAATCTTAGTTTCCCGACCGGGGATGGCACCTGGGCCCTCGGCAGTGAGAGCGGGGAGTCCTAACCACTGGACCACCAGGGAAGTCCCTCTATGTCTTCTCCATCTGTTCCTTGTTCCCTGCTAGAAATCCTAGTGTTCAATGATTAGGTCTCCTGGATTGACCTCAAGCATCTTCCCTTATTCACCTCATGATATCAGTATCTTTGTGTTTACAAGCCACTCCTTCCAGAAGACTGATTCAGTTCTCAGTAGGGGCTGTGATCCTTTGTATTTCATCAGGAATACTAACTCCTTGAGAATGACCACTTTCTTCTGGTGAATGCTTTCTTCTGTCTCTTTATTCTCAATGTTCAGCTTGAGGTTTCCAGCTCAAGTTATTCAATCTCTCTTAAGGTGGAACAGGTTTGTTCTTTGCAAAAAAAAAGGGTTTGGCCCCCGGCATCCAAACACAGCAATGCTTCTAGGGTAGTGGCAACTCATCACACAGAGCAAGTTTCATGCTGGAACCCAGCAGTGAACGGGCTGGCATACTGGGACCCCCTCCACCCAGCCATGGGGAACATTTCCATCTGAGCTCACGTCTCTGAGAATAAACAGAGGAGACGTGCTCCTTCCCAACGGCCAGCTCCTGCCCGCTCCAGGTTCCTGGGATCTTCGGGACCCGGGGCCCCTTCCAGGCTGAAGGCAGGGAGGGCAGAGGGCACTGTTCTACCTGACACGCTGCGGCTCCTCCTGTGCTGAAAACCGCTTGTGTCCTGAGCAGTGGCCAGAAGATGGGACCAGGCCTGAGATACACCATCTCCATCCCCAGACTCCAGACGTAAATAAGGTTCGCAGGAGATGGGTTGGGTGGGAGGGGGAGGGGGAGAGGGGGTTGCAGGGGGGGGAGTGCTGACTCTGCTCTTCCCTTTCTGTGCCTTTTCCATAACCCGCCTCTGAAGTGTCAGACAGCCACTCCATGTGAATGATTCCCAAATATTAATCTCCAGCTATAAGATTTCCAACCACCTGTGTAATTTCTCTATATCTATGTCCTGGCATGAATGTAGCTCAGATTGTTTGCTTTTTAAAACAATTTTTGGCTGCATTGGGTCTTTCTTGCTGCGCACGGGCTTTCTCTAGTTGCGGCGAGCGGGAGCTACTCTTCGTCGCGGTGCGTGGGCTTCTCATTGCGGTGGCTTCTCTTGCTGCAGAGCATGGGCTCTAGGCACACGGGCTTCAGTAGTTGCAGCATGCAGGCTTCAGTAGTTGTGGCTCGCGGGCTCTAGAGCGCAGGCTCAGTAGTTGTGGCGCACGGGCTTAGCCGCTCCAAGGCATGTGGGATCTTCCTGGACCAGGGCTCGAACCCGTGTCCCCTTCACTGGCAGGCGGATTCTTAACCACTGCACCACAAGGGAAGTCCCAGATTATATGCATTTTAACAAAGCTTTCCTGAATATGTTGTATGTGCCAAGCGCCCTGGTACATGGTATTGATGCCAGAACGTATGTAACAGATACCCAAAGAGGTGCTTTCAATACAGTGCGGTAAAAAGAGAGACTTGGGAGCACAGAAGGGCACTGGGTCCAGCCCAGGGGGTCAGGGGAGATGGTCAACGAAGGGATCACGACTAAGCTGGGTCTTGAGGACAGACCAATGAGAGCAGTGAAGACAGGCCATCCCAACAGAGCTGGTGGACTTGCAGATGAAGAAAGTGGAGCAGACAGATGAAGCTACAAACCCAGTAAAATAAACAGCACGTAATAAAACAACAAAGAGTACACCAGCATTTCAGAAATTAGGAAGGAGCCAATCTCATCCCATCATCTTGAAAAGCGCCATCCTGAGACAGAACAGTTAAAAGGATGAAACCCAGAAAGGACTCCATAAAGACTGAGGGCAGCACAGCAGGGATGACAGCAAACGCACCTGCTGTACAATGACTTGTAAAAGATATCAGAATGGCTGTCCACCCTCCTGGAGGAAAGGAAGCATCCCTGGGGGGTGGGGGGCGGGGAGGGAGGTACTTAGACCATCTCCATAGACCAGCAACCACTTTACCCTACACAAATCGATGGCAGCTTAACAGAAGACGCAGAGCCATTCAGATGTGCCCATGCGCTAAAACTCAACATTTCTAAAAGTGAATTCTTCACGTTGTCTCTCACACCCTCCTCTGGATGTCCCTGTTTTCAGCCTCTGTCTCTCTCTCTCTCTCTTACTGATATCACCATCTTCCCAACCACCCAATCTTAACACACATCACCTTTAATTCATTTCTCCCTTTAATGGGAAGAAAGTTAAAAGTTTTACTAGATAATACAAAAGAGAATTACTGAAGACATTTATCACATTCCTAGAAGGAAAAGCTCTATACTGGAAAATGTGCTAATTCCCTCCTAGAGTAATACAATTTCGCTAAAATTCAAATTGGATGTTTTGGAAACCAGCTAAAGTGACTCAAATACTCATTTGGAAGAATAAATAAAACAGTTAAAAAAAAAAAAAAATTACAATGAAGAAAACTTGTCTTGTCAAATACTAAGATACTGCATAGCTACAACAATTAAAATCATACAACAATGAGCAAAATATAGAGAACAGAAAATATATCCAAGAATATACAAGTGTCTAACATAAGATAAAAAACGGCAAATTCAAATCAGCGAGGAAAAGAAATTTTGCTCAGTAAATGCTGCTGGAATAATTGCCAAATGTTTTAAATACATTTTCTTACAACATATGTCAAAGTACATTCCAAATGAATTAAAGATATAAATATTAAAAAATGCGAACATGAAACCCCAAAACATCTGACCTTTGGGAAGGAAAAATCTTTCTAAGCCTAGAAACAATGCTAGAAATCACAATGGAAAAAAAAAGATTTCTATGTTTCAAAAAACTGAATAATTAATATACTACCAAAAAAACCCACAAAAAACCCTGTACAAATTATCTGCAACAATAGAACAGAAATGGATTGGCAGTGTTCACATGCCAAAAAATAAACAAGAATAATACTAAAACTCCAATGGAACATTACGAAAAGACAGGAATAGACAAATCACAAGAAAAAATAACCAATAAATATATGAAATTCAAGAGATACACAAATTAAAACAATGAAATACTTTTTTGCCTATCTAATTAGGAGAAATCATTTAGGATCAGAATAACACAGGCAAGGCTACCCTGAGACCAACACTCTCCTCCTAGCCAGCGGCATGTATTTTATAACGCTTCCAGAAAGGACACAGAATACCTATCAGGAGGTTTACAAATGATCTTATATTTTGGCCAAATAAATATCTATCTAATAATTTAGCCTAAGGATATATTCAGAAACTTAGACACATTAATACATAACAATAGAATATCATGGAGATGTTAAGAATATTTGGGAATATTTAATGACACAAAGAAACTTTATGATACAGTGTTAAGTAAAGAAGTCAGGACGTGAATCTGAATACACAATACAGTTTAACTGTGTGACAGTGCGTATCAAAAAGGCTCAGTAACCACACCACACAGAAACGTCAAGAGTCATGATCTCTGAGTGGCAGGATTATGAGTGATTTTTATTGTCTGGACACAGTTCTTTAGTTTCTTCATTTTCTATAAAATGAGCACGTATTACTTACATAATCAGACAAGACATTTGTATTTTAAGAAAAACTACCAAAACCGCTGCACGGGCTCCCCTCTCTCCACGGGGTACATTCTAAGCCCCTGACCACAGCACACTGCCTTTTTAACCTGCACATCTTTGCCTCCCATCCCTCCTTAATGCTCTGGCAACAACAAAGAGCCAACCAGCCCTCAACAGTGCTGCATCCTCGCACAGCTCCACTTCTTGGCAGGTGCTGCGCCCCCTGCCGAAAGACCGTTCCACCCCCAAAAGGCCTCTTCATCCTGAAAGACTCACTCGAATGTCCCTCTTCTGTGAAAACTTCCCCAGTGTCCCCAGGAAGAAATACTGCTTCCTGGTCTGGGTTCCACACCTCTTTGCTCAGGGCAGCAGTGTGGAGGGAGGGCGCCATAACGAGGTTTACTGTGTGTCTTCCTCCCTGTGGTAGACACGACGATGCCCCAAAGGTGTCCATTCCTAACCCCCGGGGTCCGGGAATATGTCACATGGCAAAGGGGCTTTGCAGGAGTGATGAGATTACGGATCTTGACTTGGGGAGATTATCTTGGATCATCTAGGGGGTCAACATAATCACAAGGGTCTTTTAAGAGGGAAGCAGGAGGGTCAAAGACAGAAAAAGGAGATGTGACCATAGAACCAGAGGCTGGAGGAGGAACTTTGAAGGTGGAGGGAAAATGCAGGTGACCTTTAGAAGTTGGAAAAGGCAAGGAAACAGATTTGCCCTGAAGACTCCAGAAGGAATGCAGCCCGGCCAACACCTTGATTTTAGACATCTAACCTCTAGAACTATAGGCAAATAAATCTGTGCTCTTTTAAGCCCGTAAGTTTGTGGATTTGTTACAGCAGCAATAGGAAACTAATACACTCCTGACCACACCAAAAGCACCTTGGGGCGGGCACGGGGAGGGGAGGGGACAGGGAGCGGACGGGGTGGGGGGGGACAGGGCAACAGGGGACACACTCCGTCAAACATCAGGTGATAAACGAACCACTGTCTACCTCAAGGAAAACGATGGAAAATAAGTAGGAAAATGAGAGGAAGGAGGAGAGAAAAGAGGTTAACATTTACTAAGACATTCAAGTTTATTGCTAATTTATTTGTTAATGTTTATTAACATTTTTTGAGAACTTATTCCCCCTTCCAGGCATTGTTCTAAGAACATTACGTCGTTCTGGGAATTTCTTTAAGGAAGTGTTATTATCCCCATTTTACAGAGAAGGAAAACAAAACAAGAAATTAAGCAACCAGCCTAGGACCACCCAGCTGGTAACTAGGGAAGCCAGGATAAGAATGCAGGAATTCTCGCTCCAGAGCCCGGGCTGTTGAATATTAAGAAGAAACAGCGTACACACTGAGGGACCGGCAGGAATTTGCATGTTTGCATAAGACACAGGGAATAAGTATGCTTTAAATTAGGCTGAACTTATTAAAGGACTATTCTCTATTCGACCTGCCATGCTTGGTGCAGCTCTGTTTTCTGCGTAGTCCGACTCACACGGGGACGCAAACCCCGCGGCCTGATGCCAAAGGGGCTGTTTGAAGGCTGCGGGGATGCTGCCTGGGGTCTATCCTTCCCAGGCATCCAGCCCTCCCTCTTACCCCCGCCCAGTCTGTCCGCCCAGTCCGTCAGTCCAGTGCACACTCCCCGCACGAGGACCTGAGCTGACAGTGGTCAGAGAAGCCCCAGGACCTGTAAGAAGTGTTCATTTTGGTCAGGAGAGCCGGTGGAAGGGAGGTGGGTGACTGTAGGCCGGCAGCAGCACTGACGGCCCCGGAAGTAAATCAGTCACGGTTCCCAGATTACAAGGCAAGGCCAGTGGGGAAACACATCTTTGCAAAGTCTCCCTTCCCTGTTTTCAGTGAGATCTGAAAGGAAAACACCTTCCTTTAAGGGGAAAACTTGGCCTCAGGAAAGACTGCTTTCAGGTGCTAAATACCGATGCCTGGCAATACTGCCCACGACAGAAAACCAGTCCGTGAGTCAGAAGACCAGCTAAGGAAAGTCACTCCGAATCCTGAGAAAAAGGATAATGGGATGAATACAATTTGGTTTTTTTTTTGTTTTTTTTTTTTTTTGCGGTACGCGGGCCTCTCACCGCTGTGGCCTCTCCCGTTGCGGAGCACAGGCTCCGGACGCGCAGGCTCAGCGGCCACGGCTCAATGGCTCAGGGGCCCAGCCGCTCCGCGGCATATGGGATCTTCCCAGACCGGGTCACGAACCCGTGTCCCCTGCATTGGCAGGCAGACTCTCAACCACTGTGCCACCAGGGAAGCCCAATTTTTTTTTTTTTAAATTAAGAGACACGGAGGACGATCAGCGAGACCAACCTAAGCACTGTAGGAAAGCCAGATGGTAAGAAGAAAGCAACGGGAGAAAATTAACCTGAGATAAGGAACAGGGTTAACAGACTTCAGGGATCACCAATTACCTGGCAAAGCACCACCAGGGGTGTCAGCCCAGCCGGGCTGGCCCACAGCAGAGGCAGGAGGGAGGGTTCCGACGTCTGATGAGGGTGCTAGAGGCGGGGGCCTAAGAATGACTGTCCCCGACTGGGGGCTCCCCATCCTCCGGGGGGCACTGCAGATAGAGGTGCGGAGCCCACAGCGAAGGCGCCAGGCTGAGCTGGAGGATGTGGGGAGGCCCTGGCTGGAAAGAAGGAACCCTGCTTCCCCGCTGCACTTGCCCCGACAGCCGACCCCAGAGGGGTGGGTTCCCCACTCCGGCCGCCTCTCTCAGCCGCCTGAGTTCTGCCCTAACTAACTACCTGGACTTAACCCGGGACCCACACGTTAAAGTAAGGGCTCAGTCCCCAAGATCGCCTCCCCCCACCCCCCAGAGGTGCTGTCACAAGTTCCACGTTGTCGCCTGTACTTCTGACCACCCGGCTATGGACCACCAGTCTCACAGCCTCCCTCTCAGCTTTGATCATGCGCTACAGCCGCTCACAGAAGTCCGCAAACAGGTAGATCACTGGTTTACTGCAGACGACACAACTCAGCACAGCTGGATGGAAGAGAAGCCCATCCAGGGGGGCCACACCCTCCAGCACCTCGACGCCCTCCGCAGCCCGGAAGCTCCACGGCCCACAGTGAGGAGTTTCGGGAGGTTCCGCTATGTAGGCAAGATTGATGGGATCCCTGGCCATTGGTGGTGAAACCCCTCCACACCCCCTCCCCGCCCCAGGGGTCCCAAGCCTCCGACCGACCGACGGACCGCCCGCCCGCTGGTCCCTCTGCCACCAGCCCCGGCCTCAGGTACGGAAGAAGGGGCTCCTTACAATTAAGAAAAGACGTTCCCCTCACCCCATCACTCAGAAATTCCACTGGTCTCGGGGCTCTGTGCCGGGAACCGGGGCCCCGATGTATATGGCTTAACTCTGCCAGGCATCACCAGGCCTGTGACTTTGCAGGGCCTCCGGCGCACATGTCCCAGGGGGAACAGAGTGAGTCAGGCCCCGCGCTGACCTCCTGAGTCAGCCAGTCCCTGTGGGGCAGGACCTGTGGTCAGCATGGAGCCAACTCCCTGCGAGTGAACTTTTTAAGCAAGAAAACTCCGGGTGACCTTCATCTGCTCCAGGACGTCAGAGTGCTCCCTTCGGGGCAGAATTCGTAAAGGAAATGAAAGATTGCTGGAAGACGCCAGGAAACAGATTCTCCCTCGGGGCCTTCCCCTGGCTCCTGGGGGACGACAAAGGTCTGACCACCCGGCCTCAATGTGGGCCTAGTGTGAGGACCGTCCCAGCTCCGGCTCCCCCAGGACTGACAGACAGCGGCTGTGACTGCATCACTCCCCCTCTGCCACCCCACTTCCGTGGCCCCCTCACGGGTACTGTTTCCACGGGGACCCCCCCATAAACCTGCTGCACACAAATCTCTGTCTCGGGGCCTATTTCCCCGGAAGCAACCAGAACAATCCGTTAAAACCTCATTACACGTGTGTAGTGTGTTCATTTAATTACTTGATCTTAAAATAATCTTTCTTTTAATTTAGTTTTATTTCATTTTTTTAATATATAAATTTATTTATTTATTTTGGGCTGCGTTGGGTCTTTGTTGCTGCGCACGGCATTTCTCTAGTTGCGGCGAGCGGGGGCTACTCTTTGTTGTGGTGTGGGGGCTTCTCATTGCAGTGGATTCTCTGTTGTGGAGCACGGGCTCTAGGCACGCGGGCTCAGTAGTTGTGGCACGTGGGCTCTAGAGCGCAGGCTCAGCAGTTGTGGCGCACGGGCCCAGTCGCTCCGTGGGATCTTCCCAGAGCAGGGCTCGAACCCGTGTCCCTCACACTGGCAGGCGGATTCTCAACCACTGCGCCACCAGGGAAGTCCCAAGTCTTATTTCGTTTTAATTCGTCTTATAATTTCTTCAATCAGAGGTCAAAAGCTCAACTGCCAAGAGATCCACACAGGTAAATAAAGTTCTAAAAGGCAAAGTAAGGAGCCAAAGGGAATGGAGGGAAATATGACACGTGGAGCTCAGGCCCCATCCAAAAACTTCCAGACACTCCGGAAGTAAAGGAGGTTTGCCCATCCACATCCCCTGGACCGTACTTCCACAAAGACATCATCGGTACACACACAGCTCTGCACTCGGCCTTGTTCATCCCCCTCGACATCACATGCTTCTCATCCTTGGGTGTAACCCTGACGGTTCTGTCTGGTGCTACCCAGTGAGTCAAATCACCACAATCACTGGACCATTCCTTCTGCTTAGACGGCTACACTGTGGGGAAGTGACCTAGCAACGCTTGGGATGGTTATCAGATGGGGTGCTGACTGAACGTCTACTGTTAACATCTGTGGGCTTAGATTAAGTTTTTCTAAATTTGGCTTTCAGGCACTGCTCCTGATACACAGACAATGAAGCATGGCAGTTTCACAGATAAAAGTGAGCACCAGGCTCTCAAGGATAATATAATCCACTCGGTATTACGCAAACATCTTTAAAGTCTAAATTGCAACTTCTTTGGGAATAATGGTCAAAGCTGCCCACTTCACCTAAATATGAAATAAAACAGAAACCTTTAGGTCAGTCAGCAGTCTGCATTCTTTTCATGCCAAGGCAAAGGCTAGACTTGTATTTTAGTATGATTTCCCTTTGTTTCCCAGAGTAGCTCATGCACCCTTATTTGGAAGTTTTCCTTTCTGGCCTGCAATTGGGGGAAAAAAACAGTACTCTAGAAACTCAAAATGCCTTCTAGTCTGGCATCTCCAAAGCATCCCGTGGAATCATGCACTTCTAAAAGGTGGAAAGGGCATCACGAATACAGCTCAGGCCCTCATCTGACCAAACGTGAAAACCCACCGGGTCAAAAAAGGAGAAATGAACCTCCAGCGTCTGTCTCTGAATCCAGGGCTCTGTCTAATATACGACCTATCACCGAGAGAAGATGCAGTTTATGTCACGCAATCCGTGTATAATCAACCCCCTCCCTGCGTCGTGCACAGTGACTGTCTCATTTCTGAAGCACTTAAATCTGATGCTACAGGGCTTCCCTGGTGGCGCAGTAGTTGAGAGTCCGCCTGCCAATGCAGGGGACACGGGTTCGTGTCCCGGTCCGGGAAGATCCCACATGCCGCGGAGCGGCTGGGCCCGTGAGCCATGGCCGCTGAGCCTGCGCGTCCGGAGCCTGTGCTACGCAGCGGGAGAGACCACAACGGTGAGAGGCCCGCGTACCGCACAAAAAAAAAAAAAAAAAAAAAAAAAAAAATCTGATGCTACAGCCTTGAGGGAAAGAGGGGATTAGAATTCCTTGAGGGAGGTTGCCCAGGATCACAGCAGTGACTCCCCCCTCCCACACAGACCATGTCCCCTTGTTTCTTCCTCCCTTTCTCCTCTTCCATCTCACCTCCCTCCCTGCCCCCCCACCCCACCTAAGCATCTCCTGTCTCACTCCTCCCGGCCTGGCCCTGCTCCGTCCCGTCCTCTCATGCAAAGAAGCCTAAATTTCTCTACTTCGCACAAACCCCGGCTCAGCCCAGCCCCGCCCCGCCCCGCCCCGGGGGCCGTTCAGCGGCCACACAAAGAATCTTCCCCCTCCCCGCCACCCCCCCCCACCCCGGGGGGCGAAGGGAACCTGCCCGGGCTGGTGGGGAAAGGTCCACCTGGGGAGGCCACATCTGAGGCCTGGGAGCATGAGGAGTAGGTTAAAGGTATCGTTTATCTTCTCAATGGCGGCACTTTTGACGGCGTTATAAGAGTAAACCGATGGGCGGGTGGCGGGCGTTAGCTGGGACGGTGGCAGGCAGGGTAACCCGCGGCGGGCTGTGAGTCCTGTGACAGGAGCATCCCAGGAGAGGGGCAAGGACAGGGGCAGGTGGGTCACGGGACACAGAGGACACGCCTTAGGCAGGAACGGCACGTGACCACACAGGTGCGCACTGAGGCCCCGGCTAAGGCTCACCTGGACGGCCCTTCAGCCTCCTGCGGGGTTGTCATTAACCGGGAACAAGAAGAGATCTCCAGAGATGGTAAACATGTCTGTGCCCTAAACTTCACACCCTTTCATCAACAGGAGAAGCACCTCTGCTTTAGACACATCTGGCAGCTTTGGTGACTGGTTTCCAGGTGCGTGGGAACACACTTGCGGCAAGAGGTAAGTGACGGGGGGAGTCCAGAATGTGACCAGCACATGACCCCGTATGGACTGACCACAGCCATCAAGGAGCCCCAGGGCACCCCAGAGTCAAGGCTGGGGACAGAATTGACATGGACAGTGGCGACCTGAGTAAACAAAAGGAGGACGTTGGTAACACTTTGGGGGATGATTTTGTATCCGAAGTGGTTAGCGTAAGACTCTGGATACCAGAATTTATTACAGAGAAGAGGTTGTTTCAATGTACAGATTACATTAAAATGGAATCACTGTTATCTCTTCATTTTCATTTTTTCTTTCTTCTTAATCGCCTAGAATTACTGACTGAAAATCCCTACATAGGCAGAAAGCACAAAAGCAGAAAGCCACAGAAGATTAGGCTGCCAGGAAAGTTGTGAAGGACACACACAAACACAACACACACAAAGGCACGCCCCTCCCCAACACTGTGAACCTGCAAAAAGACACTCTTCTGCCACATCTTCGGCCCAGCTTGCAAGCGTGTAATTCCACGTAACTCTGGCACGCTGTAACGCACTCAGACTGAAGAGAGAGCAGAAGAGACCAAAATAAAACTACAAACATAATTTTCATGAGAGTTCTATGCCCATGTGAGCCTCTGAATAGGCTCTTTGTTCATCTGTTTGTAAATCAGAAGAGAAGGTTAGACTGCTGATAACTTAACCTTCCAAGTTGTTTTGTTTTGTTTTTTAATGTGGCCACTAGTGCCAGAGAGAAAAGCAGGACCATTTAGAGGAATGAGATGGATTCTTTGGCAGATAAAACAAAGGGGATTTTCAAGGGCTCTGAAGGTGGTTGGCACTGGTTCTTTCCTGGATATAGTTTCAGGTCAAAACTTATGACTTTACTTTCCAAGTTGATCATAACCCCTAATCTTAACACTCATCGTAATTAGGTTTAATTTGGAACAAGCAGCTGGAAATGAGGGAGCATAAGGGGTAAAGGAGAAAAGACTAGAGAAACAGAGCACGGGTTTTACAAAATGAGCAGAGGCAGAAGGACACTGGTGAGAGAATATTTACAAATAGATCTGAGTTATGACAGGGGGACGGCCTCTGTGACAGGCAGGGAAGGAGACGATGGGGGCAATGTCCTGGCCAGCCCCCCAGGGAGTCCTCAGCCCAGGATATCTGGCTTATCTCTGTAGTGGTCTGGAATGCAGACAAACTCTTTCTGTGAAAGAAGCTTTTCTGAATTTCATAACATTAAATGATTTTTTTAACCTCAATTTTAAATATTTGGCCAACCGCATTAATTTTGAAACATCAAACCTACTTTCTCCTGGGAATTCAAAAATTCCCTGGCAATACAAGGGCCAGCTGCCATGAAGGTCTTCATAAGGATACACGGAAACCTTCGAAATTCTCCATGTTTTAATGCTGCTTCTATGATATTACTACACAGTCTGGTCTCAGCTGATTGGAGCCGTAACAACACTTAAAGAAAGTAAAACAGGATTCAACAGACTAGAAATCTCATACCTAAAGCACATTCGGGCAACACACTCCCCAGGTGAAATCCCAGTCTCCTCCATCCCCAAACAAAGCCACAGAATGTTAAAGGTAGCAGAAAGCCCTGCACACACACCCTTTTTTACATACACGGCAACAAGGGACCAAGAAAAGCTTTAACTGATAATTCACCTTTCCTGTTAAAAAGTTTTTTTTTCCAAGAGGAGGATTTAAGAAAAACCTGATTGAAAATTTCATTATAAGGTGAAAAATTTCAAATCCATCACATTATTCTGCCCAAAAAGAAAAATCATAATCTCAAGAGCGATGCCCAGGAGGCATCTTACAAAACTCAGCAACGGCTTCTGACCTTAAAACCTGTAATATGTGAAGGATAATTCCTCCGTGTAACAGGGGACATCCATCCTGTGATCACGAGCATGCAGCTCATCCCAGAGGGCCCGACACACCCATTTCTCCCCAGGCTCACGCCATGAATGTGACCTTCTAATAAACCCTTGTTTCTGGTTATCATTAACTTAAAGAAAGCTACGGTCCTACACACATCTACATACACACATGGACGCACGTATACGCATGTTCGCACATATAGGACTATACGTGCATTTCCAAGCTGGTTACCTTACTGTATTCTCACTAGTTCTAATAGTTTTTCAGTTGATCTTCTTGGCTATTATAACAGAAGAATTACAGCCTCTATAAATAATGCTAATTTTGTCTCATTTTTAATAAACCTTAAAAAAAAAAATCTTACTGCCTTGGCTAGTCTATCTGAAAACAACGTCCTCTATGGGCACCACTGTTTTTTTCCTGACCTGTGAAGGAATGTTTTTAGTTTCCTGTTAAGCATGGTGTGTGTGTGGCTTTCAGACCATTTTATTTATTATCTTAAGAAAGAATCCATTCATTCCTATTAAATGTTTATGAGGTAGATGTTAAGTGTTATTAAATGCATTACTGACATACAGTAAGATGAATTTTTTTCCTCTTTAAATTTACTGATGTTGTAAATTCTATTTATATAATACTATTATTGCATTCTTGGAATTAACCTTTTTTTTTTTTTTTTTTTTTAACCAGTGGGTATAATATTTTAAAAAGGCATCGCTGGAGTAAATTTGGCTTATATTTCAGCCGGGATGTGCACTCCATACTGTCCTCTGGGTTTCTTTTTTCCTCTCTCTCTGAAAGGCTCTGGTATCAGGATGAGCACTGATAGTATTAGCACTGCTTCTGTCAAAATAAATTAAAATGCTCTCCATCTTTTATGTACTTTGGAGTATTTTTCAAGCTTCTGTTATTTGAGTTTTACATTTTTGGCTGTATTTGCATTTACCTGTCCTATTACATATTTAATATTTTTCTGCATAAACTTAATATCGACTCACTTTTTAAAAAATCTAACCTTGTCCTAAGCAACACAGATTCAACGAACTAGTTACAATTTTTCTAACACATTTTAATTTAATTACTAAAATAAGAACTAGTCATCAGTATATACCTTAAACCATTTATCTGCACCTTCTGTAATATAATAATCTTTGGGAAACGATGCATTAGACGTCTTTAAATAGCACAGAAATTCTACTTTTCTGATCTTTGAGAAACTCTGCCTATAACACCATCTGGGTTCAGGATTCTTTTTGGAGCTTTTTTTCTTAAGTCACTTTGTGATGTCTTCCAAGATTATTTTTCTGCCCAAGTATCTCATTACTTCATGAATTGATTTTGGTAATTTCATTTTCCTAGAAAATTTCAATTTCATCAAAAATTTCTATTTTTTTCTCTTTTTTAAAATCTCCACATCTCTGATTACATACATTCTTACATTACTAATTTGGGGTATTTGCGGGGGGTTTTTTCTAAGTTTAACTACAGCTTTATCTACTTCATTGTTTTAACAAAGGACCTACTCTTAGATTTTTCAATTCCAGCGGTTTTTTTTTCTTTTCTGTTAATTCATAGATTCATTTAACAAATATTTACTAAGTGCCAACCATGTGCCAGGCCACCTGCCAGGTGCTGAGGGTAGGAGAAGGGGGAACAGACACTGTCATAATTTACTTCATTAATTTCTGCCCCTTTAAAAAAACTCCCTCCTGTTTTCCCAGATATCTTTTGTTGTTTATTTTCTAATTTTCTGCACTTCATTTTGCTTTACTATCAAGACACCGCCTTAAGAGACCAAGTGTTAAGAAAAGCAGGCAGAGTTGTATCAAGTCAAAGGTCTTCTGAGTCAGATGGGAAAACGTCTACATATTTTAAGTCCCAAAGACGCACAAACCCTAATCAAGTGATACCGCCGGCCGTTTGAATGGAGGTCTCAGACTGCTGTCGGGAGCTACAGGAATTACGTAAAATGTAATTTGAATCTAAGGTAATGGGCATTATGACCACTTCCTTCTTCAAGTTTTGAAGTTAGTGTCACAGAGAGACTACAAGGATTTTGAACCTAGAATTCTCTACCCTATCAGTAAGGTTGAAGGCGTAAGAGAGATATCCTCAGATAAAGGTTGAGTCAGTGCATCACTCGTGGATTATCTTTGCATGGGCGCAAACCCAACTGCTCAAGAATGTGCCCCAACCACAGCAAAAGGTGCTCTGGCTGCTATGGGTAAGAATCCCATCCCTGTTCCTGCCAGAAATCTCTGTTGGTTAAAAAAACCTCAGCAAACTGAGGAGGCAACCCCAAAATTATATGGGATGAAATCCCAATACCATTTATTATTTGGGATAAAACACTTAAGTAAACATATTTTAATTTGAGAGGTTAGAATCAAGGAGAAAAATATTCAGAATAATTTAACCAGTAGTAATAGTATTATGTATTAAGAAATACCTGCATTTTGGAATTACGTGTTTTAATGTTTAAGAGAACTGGACCTACCAAGAGTTACCGATCAGCCTCAAGATTCTAATTTAAAATGTGTAATTGAAAGTGTGCATCTATATACACGCACATATAAAGAGAGAATGTGTGAGTGTTTGGGGATGTATAAGAGGACTTAAGAAACACTATATTTTTAAGAATAATTATTAAATGTATAAGACTTCTAAAAACTGGACTTGTCAGTCAGACTTTAACAGGTACCTAAATATATTAAATAAACACAGTTTAAAATATTTAAAATTTATTAACCAAGTTTGAACACTTGGTTAATAAATACTAATCAAATAGTGATTAATAAGTCACCCTTAAATAATGATTATTAAATTTTACTTGAGTTATAAATAGAATAACAAGATGCTGAATTGAAAGCTTTCTTTAGAATTCGTTTCTTATTATTCACAACTTTAACTGACTTAATTTTAAGAATCAAACTAACATCTGAATATGATTTTCTGCAGCATATATATTTTGTTTTTTGTTTTAATCTAGAGGAGGAGGCTCTTTTTTTAAGTGAGTTTAACCCATTCACATTTATTATAGTAACAAATACATCTGATATTCTCACCTTTTTTTTTTTATTATGTGTTATCATTGATCTTTGATATACACATCTTTTTAATCCTAAAAGGCTGCATTTTCCCAAGTATGTCTCTCAGGACACTAGTTCCACTCTGAAATTCTTCTATGGAACAAAATACATCTGAGAAAAATGCATGCTATATTCTCTTCTTTGTGACTATTGTAAAAACTCTGATGAATCCTTGAAATCTAAAACTAAGGACAAGAGAAGCCACTAACTCATTGACTCAAGCTCTCCTACCAACTCCACTCCCCTCCTCCCTTAATTCAAAACCCTAAACTGCTGCTATGAATAAGATAAAACAGAGCACAAAAAAATACGTTGAAATAGAAAACAGAGTTGATGAAATTTTAGAAGTCAATAGGAAACCTGGAAGAAAAATGTGAACGTAGAGATGATACAATATATAAAAGTTCAGCAACAGAGAGAATCACAGGAAATATTCCAGCCAAAGCAAAGGGAACGCAGGAAAAGAGAAAAAGGATTCAAGCAGCAGTCTGTCCTGAGAGTGAGTCAGGACCAAAAGGCAACCAAGTCCAAACGGAAACGTTAAGTCAGAAGGCCTAGAATAGTAACAACTAAACCTTACCAGGCACTTTCTGTGACGTGTGAGCCTATTCTAACCCATCATGTGTTTCAACCTATTCATGACCACAACAACCCTATGAGGTAGGTTGTTCTACTATCCCCTTTTCTAGAGCTTAACTCACTTGCCCAAAGTCTCAGAGCTACTAAGTGACAAAACTGGGATTTGAACACGGAGTCTGGCTCCAGAGCCCAAACTCTCAACCACCATGCCTTGTGTCTCTAAGAAGAAAATGAATTCTCCACAACAATCCATAAAATCGAGAAGGTGGATAAGAGGGTAAAACCATGTTAAGATAATTTTCAAAGTATCAATAAATAACTATACTACTTTCCAATCTCCTTACTCGTTCTATTTTTCTTTCAAAGTAATATTGTCTGTCACAGATTATAAGTTAAATGACCTAAGATTGCATGTCCTTCTCTTCTACATCTAAATGCACTACCTGATTTTCCAGCACATAATATACATGGGATCCTAATATTTTAAATGTTGATTGGTTTTCAATTTTTAGAATCAACCTACAAACATGCACAGAAGATTTAATGATACTGATTAGGAAACAGAATGTTCTAGCCATGTAAAAATAAAGGTTGAGAGTAGGCCAGGATAGGGTATGGAGGATGTAGGGGAAAAGGCAGAAGAACTTTAGAGACAGCATATCCTCCTTTACCCAGCCAAGGACACTGTTTAAAGTTGGTTACCGTCAAGAAATACAAGCGGTAAATAATAAAAGATCTCCTTAGTATTTTTGTTTTTTGAATGAAAATTTCATAAAGTTAAAAGAATTTTACGGTGAACAACCAAACACCAACAACTGTATACCACCGTTAACACTTTACTAACAATAGATTTAGAAAATTTCAGTATGACTTGCAGGACTGGGGGAGGACAGGAAGACAGCAGTAAAAATGTGCTGAATTCCTCACCTTGCACAGTGACCGTTCGTAGACAGCCTTCAAAGCTAATAAGTCAAGAAATAGCGTAGGTATAGCATATTATGTAGAATTACAGAGATAACCACCATTTCTTTGAAATGCATCAAAAAATAAGAGGGACTGACGGATGGATAGCAGGATGAATAGAAGGATAAAGCAAATGTAACAAAATGTTAATTGTAGACTCTACGTGGTGGGTCTATGGCTGTTAACTATATATATCTTTCCATTTTTCTGACTAAAATTTCGTAAGAAAATATTGACACAGATGTGGTTGAGAGTGAGCTGCCTTCCAGCCCCGAGCCTGGCCGGTGGAATGCGGGTAGGGATGACGGGCACCCCGTCCAGGCCTGGCCCCACCAGCCCCCGCAGGACCCTCATGCCCTCTCCCCTCTCCTGACCGCCACCAGAGCCAGCACAACCAGGGAGCCAGACCCTGAAGACGATGTTCCCCAGCCTGAGCCTCTAAGAGCCCTACAACTCCCTGGACGGCCCCCACCTCCCCCTAGACTGGGGGGTGAGCGAGAAATCATCTTTTACTGTCTTAAGGGGCTATTTTGGGATTCGTCTTTAACCACAGTTAGCATTAACTATAACCAGTACCGAGTGGAACCTGAGGGAGTGTGGGTAGAAGCTTTTACTTTTGTTTCCTATCACTGGTAGCCACTGTTTAAACACATACATGCAAATTTAAAGCAAAGACTAAGCAGATATCAGCTAGTTGTGAGACTGGGAAAAGCCTTCTAAGCTTCTAACCCTAAGTAGAAACTAACACCTCCTTTAGCATACTGGGTACCTTTGTGTGAACATAAAATGGCAAAATGGCACCCCTTCCTCTGGAGTGATACAACCCCACCTGGGCCCACTCGTTTCTTTATTCCCAGCTGCCTTTGAACAGTGTGCAACCTGCGCGACTACACCCAGCAGCCCTCTCTGACTTGCAGGCACCAACAACCTGGTTGGAAACTGAAAGACTGTTAACTGAGATCTTTTAGGAAGTTAAGAGGTGTGGTCATCAACACGTTCTGATTCCAGCTGCCCTCATCCGTGCAAACTTTCATGCCTTCTGCTTGATTCATTTCTCCTGTCCATCCTGTAACACCACAGTAAAAGTGACTCATCTCAGAGGATCGCAGACCCCACAAAAGAGACTCTTGCTGTCACAGCAGCCAATTCCAAGGCTAGAAAAGCAGCAGCAGCTGAGAACCGCCTTCTGCCTCAGGCCTGCCCACAGAGGGGGCTGGGGTGGCGTAGGGGTTGGAGATGGGGCTTTTACCTCATTTACCCTCTCATAGCCCCTCCCTGTGCGAGTAACCGAGGTCAGGGATCCGAGGGAGTCAGCCAGGAGGTGCGCCACTTGGATCTCCATTCCACAAAGACCTCGGTGTTCAGCTGCAAGGACTGGGGTTAGCTGACACTCCAGCTGTCAGCGCCGCTGGGACTCAGCCTGGCTTCTGGGCCTAAGGCACATTCCTCCCAGGCAGCCTCCAGCAAGAGGACTAAGGACTGGCCATCACCGCCCGAGCCGGGGCTCCTCTGCTGGGCGGTCTGCTGGGGGCTCCGGGCAGCTGGCCAGGACTTGGTCGGACCTGCGCGGTTCTGTGCTCACACCTGCTGCTCCCTCCTTTTCCATTCCTAGGTGGTGCGTCTGCATCATGGTCCACAGGCTTTCCAGGCCCGGTCCTGCTTCCCACCCCTTCCGTCTCCCCTCTGAAAACCCTCCTTCATTCCTGATTCTGTTTAAGGGTCTGCGCCTCAGAGGACAAAACTGACACGACAGAAGATGGGTGTGAAAATCATACTTGGGCGTTTGTCGCTCTGCCTCATCTGCCTGTTTCTACCGCCCGCCCTTGGGCCCTGCTCTGATGACCCACCACAGCACTTGCTCTGATGCTAGTCCAATGCACCACACCTGCCAGTGGGAGGCACCGCCACTTCCCGTGTGGGCGAGGTGGCAAAGGGGATTGAGGATTCGTTAATCTTTAACTAAACTCTCATTTCCGGGATCTCATTGGCGCATTCTATAGCATTTCATCACAGCACGGAGATCACCTAAAGTTATACACACACTTTCAGCCAACAATATTCTAGCATTACAATCTTTCCTAAGACTTTCTAACTGGGTATCTTTACTCGCAGCAAATCAGCCTGAGTTCCCATTCTGAAATTATTTGCACTCTGAAAAATGCAATAAAATAACTCACTGGCATAAAGTGTCCTTTTCATCTCCTATCCATCAGAGTTCCCTGGTGGCGCAGTGGTTAAGAGTCCACCTGCCAGTGCAGGGGACATGGATCCGAGCCCTGGTCCCGGAAGATCCCACATGCTGCAGAGCAACTAAGCCCGTGCACCACAACTACTGAGCCTGCGCTCTAGAGCCCACAAGCCATAACTACTGAGCCTGTGTGCTGCAACTACTGAAGCCTGAGAGCCTAGAGCCCGTGCTCCGCAACGAGAAGCAACCGCAATGAGAAGTCCGCGCACCGCAACGAAGAGCAGCCCCCGCTCGCCGCAACTAGAGAAAGCCAGCGTGCAGCAACGGAGACCCAACGCAGCCAAAAATAAAGTAAATAAATAAATACATTTATTAAAAAAATAAAAAGGTCACTTAGAAATCGGAACAAAAGCACCCAAATAACTCTTAAAAACTCTAACAAAGGGCACAGTCTCTTCACAGTTTTGACACTAAAGAAATAATACACAGAGCAAGTGTGTACTACTGAGAGGTGTTTTTAAAATGTTACATATCCGGGGCTTCCCTGGTGGCGCAGTGGTTGAGAGTCCGCCTGCCGATGCAGGGGACACGGGTTCGTGCCCCAGTCCGGGAAGATCCCACATCCCACATGCCACGGAGCGGCTGGGCCCGTGAGCCATGGCCACTGAGCCTGCGCGTCCGGAGCCTGTGCTCCGCAACGGGAGAGGCCACAACAGTGAGAGGCCCGCGTACCGCCAAAAAAAAAAAAAAAATGTTACATATCCTTCACCTCATAGCTTACCACAGGGCTGTTTATGACACAGGCAAATTTGCACTAATTTGCAAATGTTGGCTATTTTGCCCAAAGAAGTTTGGATAAGTGCTGTGTAGTTTAGAAAGTCACCCCTACGTGATCAATGCAGTAACCCCATCTCTAGAGTTTTTCTTCGTGGTCTGTCTCCCTGTGTGGCAAAGTTTTCCATGCCGGTTGTCATACCAGTCCAATGTCCCACAGCTGCCAGGGAGGCACGCGCCTCCGCCCAGCCTCAAGGATGTGGCCTGGCCCTGCTTGGCCTCCCTGCCAAGGTGAGTGAAGAGCAGTGACCCGAGGCTGAGATCCAGGTCTTAATTAACGGCCCTGCCTCTAATTCGACGGATAAGTCACCTGGACCATTCGCTGCACCTCTCAGAGCTTCCATTTCCTCATCCAAATTCAAATTTAAAAATCACCCGCTGGAAAAAGTATTCCGAGTTCTGACTGTCCCACAAACACAGACCCCGTCACCTGCCAGCCCAGGACTCCAGTCCCAGGTGGACCATCTCTCCCCAACCGGCCAAGATACACTTTTGGGGGCTAAAGGAAACCCCGTTTGCGTGTGACAGTACAGAAATGTTCTGTTTTGTTTGTAAACGCGACCCCGCGGTCAGCAGCATCTAACTCTGCTTAGGAGGTCAGAATGACCAACAGGAGATGAAAACCAGAGGCCAGCTGCCTTCCACCCAGCTCGCCCAATCTCTGAGCAAATAAAAATTTGATAAGCCGGAGAAGCGCCGGAATCCCAGAATAAGCACTGGCTATTTTGAGTAAGAAACAGTCACAATCCAGCCCCGGGTCTGAGCATGAGTTAAGAGACCTGCTGATGGGCCGCCACCTTCCACAGGACTCTGGAAAGTGTGTGACACGCACACGGACAGTGCCCACAAAGTCCGCACGAACTGCCCACGCGGCCACGGGGGCGACCCCGGCCCCTCGGCCGTCCCCGCCCCGCCCCCGGGCGCCAGGTGAGCCGGCGGCGTTTCCCTGTCGCGGCGCGGGCACAGGTGAGTTCACCACCCCCGGCGCGCATTCCAGAGGCGGGACTCACGACCGAGAACTTCGCCGTCCGCGCCCCTCGGCGCCCGCGGGCAGCGCGGCTCCGGCCCAGGGTGGTGGGGGAAGGGCGCCCGGCCGGGAGGGGGTGCGGCGACCCCCCGCCCGCCGCACCGACCTGCTTCGGGATCCTCGGGTCGCCCCGAGTGGTTGCCCATGCTCTGCGGCCTCGGGCAGCGGCCGACCGGCCGCCTCAGACGGCGTGTCCACCGCGCGGCAGCTCGCGCCGGCTCCGGCTGGCGAGGCGGCTACGTCCGGCGGGTCCGCTCCAGTCAAAGAAAGGGCCGGCGCCTCGAGTCCCCGCGACCGCCGGCCGCTCTGCGCCCGCTCATCTGCATACCGCCCGCCCACCTTATCTACATACCACCCCCCACGCAGGCCGTCCACCTCGACTCGGGCTGCCCACCCCACGAGGCCCGCCCACCTCATCTACATACCGCCCGCCCACCTCATCTGCATATCTCTCTGGATCTTCCAAAGCTTCCCTCCCAGGCGTGGGAGGGACGCGCCCGCTGCCCGACTTCCGGCCTCTAGGGGCGGACGCTGAGAACTGCGGCTGGACCCTGCAGGCTGGAAAAACCCCACTGCGGGGACGCTGAGGCCAGGTGTCACGAGGAAGGAAGGCACAGTCCCGCGCGCGAGAAATCAGACCTTCGGGAAATCTGGGTTGCCATAAGACAGGCGCTTCGTAAGTATTTTTTGGGACTTAGTTCTTGGATGAATGAGTAGACGAATAAGCAAGTTTTGAGGCGGAGGCAGTGTAGACGACGCTTTAACAACATTCTCCACGATGAATACTGCCACTAATAATAAATATGCATGCCAGTCACAAGGACAAACTGCCCTCAGAAATGACTGCCTTATCGGGGACTTCCCTCGTGGCGCAGTGGTCAAGAAACCGCCTGCCAATGCAGGGGACACGGGTTCGAGCCCTGGACCGGGAAGATCCCACATGCTGCGGAGCAACTAATCCTGTGCGCCACAACTACTGAGGCTGTGCTCTAGAACCAGCGAGCCACAACTACTGAAGCCTGTGCACCTAGAGCCTGCGCTCTGCAACAAGAGAAGCCATTGCAATGAGAAGCCGGTGCACCGCAACGAAGAGTAGCCCCCGCTGGCCGCAACTAGAGAAAGCCTGAGTGCAGCAACGAAGACCCAACGCAGCCAAAAATAAATAAATAAATAAAAGAAGTGACTGCCTTATGTGAAAACGCTTAGAACTCACTAAATCTTGCAGTGAAAAGTATGTAATGGGGAAAAAAAATTATGAGCAGGACGGCGGGTTCCACGTGCTGCATCACTTCAACACTGGCCAATTCTCAGCTCTCATTCAACATCTTAGGTCACCGCTGGTCACTCTCAACAACAGTTTATTCCCTTGGTTTCAGGGACACCACACTCTCATAGTTTTCTGCCACTTCCCCGGTCCTCCTCTCTGTCCCCTTCATTGGTTTCTCCTCATCTCCTCTAGACCCCCAGCGCCCTAATGCCCAGTCACCTCCATCCAACTTACTCTTTGCCTTTAACTTGGCCATCACAGCCAAGCTGTGGCTTTTAGATCCCGCCTGTATATCTTCCGCCTGATCCTGCCCTCTGAACTCCAGACTCATCTATCCAACTACCTTCTTGACGCCTCCACTTTGATGTCCTAATAGGCATCTTCAGTTTAATGGGAACAAAACCAAATTCTAGATTTTCCTCCATCGATGTCTCACGTAGTCTCCTCCATCTCCATAAACGGAAGGTATCAGGATCAATATGGTAAATGCCACCTCCTCAGCACTTCTCACCGCTTCCACTGCTACCACACCTGGTGCAGCCCACAGTCACCTCCCACCAGGATCACTGCAGCCGCCTCCTAACCTTCTCCCTTCTTCTGCTCCTGACCTTCACGTAACAGAGTGATGCTTCTAAAACCCAGGTCAGATCATATCACACCCCCACTGACACGCTCTGATGGCTTTCTGTCTCACTCGGCAGAAAAGCCAAGCCCTAACAATGGCCTTCAAGGCCCTGAATTCCCTTCCCCTCCCTCTACCAGTGGACTCGCCCCCCCTCCACACACACACACCTGTCTTGCTACAGTATCCTCCTCACTCTTCCCAGGTAAGCCACGTTGCTCCCACCCAAGGGACTTTGCACTTGCTGTTCCCTCTGCCCGGGACGCTTTTCCCCACATTCCTACGTTACACAGACCATATGGTTCACTCACTCTCACTTCCGAGAGGCTCTCACTTCTCATTCATTCGATTAAGAGGGGCTTCTCTTGTCACATCATGTGAAATAGTCAATCAGACCCTCCACACATACACTTCCCTGGTTTGTGGACCTTTGTGACACTTTCCACCATTTAGTCGACGGTATGTTTACTCGTTAACTGGTTTACTGTCTCTCCAGTAGAGTGCAAACGTCATGAGAGCAGGGAATGAATGCATGAGTGAGTTTATAAGCTGTACTGTAAACACATCAGCTCTTACACGTTACTTCCTTTCAGTAGGAGTGCTGTGAGTTATTCTCCATCAAAACTGGTTTGTCAAAGACAAAAGCCACAGTTCTATTTCTATAAACTACAAAACCTGGCACAACCCAGAGCACATAGAAGCGGATGTATGAAGGAAAATAAATTGCATGGGATGACTTCAGAGCAGAAATGCATATGAGATCAAGCTCAACCCCCCTTTTTAAAAGGTGAAGAATGGACTTCCCTGGTGGCACAGTGGTTAAGAATCCACCTGCCAGTGCAGAGGACACGAGTTCGAGCCCTGGTCCGGGAAGATCCCACATGCCGCGGAGCAACTAAGCCCGTGCACCACAACTACTGAGCCTGCGCTCTAGAGCCTGCGAGCCACAACTACTGAAGCCACGTACCTAGAGCCCATGCTCCGCAACAAGAGAAACCACTGCAATGAGAAGCCCGCGCACCGCAACGGAGAGTAGCCCCCACTTGCCGCAACTAGAGAAAGCCTGCGCACAGCAATGAAGACCCAACGCACCCAAACATAAATAAATAAATAAATAAATGGTGAAGAATAAGCCCAGAAAAGATGTTTGACTTCCCAAAATATGTGGATCAATCGACAAAGGCTGAGTTTGTGAACGCTGCCACAGTGACACCACTTCGACTTACAGAACAGTTACATACTTATCTGGAGAGTTTTGAAACTCATGAGTCATCTTCTTAATCCCATAAACTGTTATTCAATTAACATGTATCTCGTCAGGAAAACTTGACAAGATACCAACCCGAGATACATCCTGTACAACTATGACTCTCTTTTACAGTCAGAAATATTTAAATCGAGTCCTGTGTGTATTTCATCTTCTTAACATTGTTCTAATCTTGCCTCTCTCTTATCTTTGCTGGCACTTGTTTAATTCAGGCTGTTAATTCACACAAGGAGAAACTAGCACTAGCTTCCAACTCACTCGATGCTTCCCGTTTTGCGGCTGCCCAAACCCCTCCCCCATTCCACCCATCAAGGAGGCAAATGCGACCTTATCACACCTCTGCTTAAAAGCTCCCTGCCGCTCCCTTCTACCTTTAGCATAAAGTCCCCAGTTCTTGATGTATCATCTTGCACCCCCATACCCCTTACTCTACCCTCATCTTTCAAAAATACACCCTCCGTTTATCTCCCAGCGACATGAAGCCAGTTGTGGTGCCCTGAACATGCCCTACTGTCTCAGGTCCCTACGCTTTCATATCTGCTATATTCCCTCTGACTTGATACCCCACTGTAGCCTGGCAACCTGGCAAATGCCTATGCTTTCCTCTAAATTCCTGGGCAAGCATCACTCCCCCTGGGAGCCTGCCCATCCCAGCCAGAATCAAATACATACTCACTCCCTTATGGTATTTCTGTCCCTTGTAAATGCTTGTATTTTCCCACAGAACCACATTATTTAAACTATGCTTCTTTGTAAGACTGTGAACTCTTTGAGCGGCAGTGATGCTGTCTTAGTCATGCTTGCATCCATATCTCATAAAACTGAAGTAAATAATATATTTACCTACTCTGTAATACATTTACCTACTCTATAATACAACGCTAACTTAAACAAACAAAATAGTTCTGGGATGGTCACTTGAACTTCTGAAGGATTCTTTGCTCTCCGGAGACATCCTATGTTATTGAAATGAAAAGACTAAATATTATAAAGACATCAAGTCTGCCCAAATAATTAATCTATAATTTTAACAAAATTCAAATTAATCATGAACTTGATGTATTTACTCCAAGATTCACCTGGAGGAATAAAGGCATCAGAAAGTCTAAGAAACTCTGGAAGAAGAAGAAAAAGAGAAGAGATTTGCCTTATTAGAGATGAACACATGCCATAAAATTACATCAGAAAACCAGTGTGGTTACAACAGAATGGAAATTCCCCAAAAAACAGATTTAAAAGAATTGAACAGGACTTCCCTGGTGGCTCAGTGGTTAAGAATCTGCCTGCCAACACAGGGGACACGGGTTGGAGCCCTGGTCGGGGAGGATCCCACATACCGTGGAGCAACTAAGCCCCTGCACCACAACTACTGAGCCTGCACTCTAGAGCCCGCGAGCCACAACTACTGAGCCTGCGTGCCACAACTACTGAAGCCCTCGCGCCTACAGCCCGTGCTCCGCAACAAGAGAAGGCACCGCAATGAGAAGCCTGCGCACCGCAACGAAGAGTAGCCCCCGCTCGCCGCAACTACAGAAAGCCAGTGCGCAGCAACAAAGACAAAACGCAGCCAAATAAATAAAATAAATATATAAATAAATTTATTAAAAAATTAAAGAATTGAACATAAAGTAGCACTTCAAATTAAGTGACAGCCATATATCCCTCTTTATGCCAACAATAAGTTCAATTCAGTATAAATTTAAGTGTAAAATATGAACATATAAAAGTCTTGAAGTAAACACGGATGAATGTTTTATAATATTGAAGGGGAAAAAGTCTTTTTTTATTGTCCGACTTTTCACTGTGAACATTTTCAGATTCACAGAAAAGTGTGCCCAGAACACGACAATGAACCCCTTCTATATCCATCACTTACATTTACCAATTGTAAACATTTTACCGCATAAACATTCTACCACATTTGGCCTTTATCTCGACCCCTCTCCATTTTCCTTCTCATTGACTCATTTGAAAGTATGTTGCCAACCACATGACATCACAACACTTCCCCCCCAAATACTTCCAGCAGGATCTCCTAAACTCTCCTACAACACCATGATCACACCTACGAAAAATAATATTCTCAAAATATTACACGGTACACAGTTCATATTAAAATTTCCCCAATTGCCTCCAAAAATTTTTTTTTCCAAAAACATCATGATCCAATCAATGTTAAATACTGTTTAAGGAAAACACATCCTGAAATAACCTTCATCAATGATAGTTTTATTTATTTGGCCACGCAGCTTGTGGGATCTTATTTCCCCTACCAGGGATCGAACCCAGGCCCTCTGCAGTGAGAGCAGCGAGTCCTAACCACTGGACCACCAGTGACAGTGATAATCCATCAGTGACAGTTTTAGATGCTGATGGCGGTAACCTGATAAAACCATTTTAAAAGGAGGTAGAGAAATTTAACACACTCCTAGTAATTATTCCTGAGGGCATGACCTCACAATTTTAAGTATCAGCCATCACTGAAAACAAATCTTTTAAAGAGAACTTTGAAAGCCGGACAGCGAGAAGTCAAGTTGTGGCAATAATACGAACTGGGCAAACAAACGCTGACCGTCCAGTGTTGGAATAGGATAAAATTTCCAGTGGAATCAGTTTGTCCGGAGCCACAGGTGGAGGTACAGCTGACATGCTCCAGAACCAGAACCGGTGCTAAATAACCTCAAAAATGCTCTAGGGACGTCAAAGACAGCTATGATGCTTGTTTTAAAAGAGCAACAGGGCTTCCCTGGTGGCGCAGTGGGTGAGAGTCCGCGTGCCGATGCAGGGGACATGGGTTCGTGCCCCGGTCCGGGAAGATCCCACATGCCGCGGAGCGGCTGGGCCCGTGAGCCATGGCCGCTGAGCCTGCGCGTCCGGAGCCTGTGCTCCGCGGCGGGAGAGTCCACAACAGTGAGGGGCCCCCGTATCCCAAAAAAAAAAAAAAAAAAAAAAAAAGATACGCTGCGTTTGTCTTTCTGCTCAGACCTCCCCGCGCCCTGCCCTGTACTGCTCTTTCCTGCCTCTTCCTTCTCTGCTGCTTCCAGTGAACTGTGCGCTGGACCTGCTGGCAGCACCCTCAGGAAGCAAGCCAGTCCCAAGCGTGGCTGAGGCCTCTCTCTCCCCTTTATCTCATCTTCTTCAAAGCCAGTATCTTTCTAGCCTTTATTCCTGGCCTTGAGGCACCCCCAGGCTTCAGTCTTGCTAATTGATTTAGAGTAATGACGGGGCTCTTTTTAGTTCAGAAATAATTCATTGAGTCTTGAAGGCTCATCCGTTTATCTCCTTTTACTTATTAAAAAAACCCCAGGGCTTCCCTGCTGGCACAGTGGTTGAGAGTCCGCCTGCCGATGCAGGGGACACTGGTTCGTGCCCCGGTCTGGGAAGATCCCACATGCCGCGGAGTGGCTGGGCCCGTGAGCCATGGCCGCTGAGCCTGCGCGTCCGGAGCCTGTGCTCTGCAACGGGAGAGGCCACAACATTGAGAGGCCCGCGTACGGCAAAAAAAAAAAAAAAAAAAAACTTTTAAAAAATTAAAAATTAAAAAAAAATTTTAAAACCCAGCTTTATCGAAGTGTAATTTACATATCACTAAATGCACCCATTTAGGATGTGCAAGCCAAAGAGTTTTAGTCAGTTTACCAAGTTACAAGCATCCACCACGACGGAGCTTTAGAACATTTCTGTCACACCGAAAAGATGCCTTCTGTTGATTCCAGTCAATTCCTGTTTCACGCCAGCTCCAGGCAACCACAAATCTGCTTTCTGTCCCTACAGATGCGCCCTCGACGTTTCCTGCCACCTTTTTGTCGTTGGAGTGTTTTTCAGACCAATGTATGTGCTGTTTGCCTGAGGAAGTTTTCTTCTGATTCAGTTACTAGGCTTCTTCTGTTACCCTCTCTTTGACTCTTTCTCTCAGCGTTTAAGTTTCTCTTGGTTTTCTTTGTGCGAACCTCGTTGGCCTTTGACTTATTAGGAAAGTTGAGGTTTCCCCCCTCCTTTAGAAGATGGAAAACTTGGAGAGTGTCATGTACAACACAGGTGCTGAATATTATTGATTGAATAAAGCAGCCTAAGCCCCATGCTCCTGGGACTTCCAGAAATCATTGAGGGAAACACGACCCCCTTTGTGCTCCTAGACTTGGAAGCTTAGGGGAAAACTCACGTTACACCCCTAGGCTTGTCTTTCGCATATAATGTGAGCTTCAGAATCTGAAGGCCAGTGATGAGTTTTTATTATTCATACGAAGCTCCAAGGGAAGGTGATTGGGTAGATAATAAGGCTCTTGTAGGCTCAGGGGGTGGTCTGGGCGAGGTCACCTAATGAGTCAGTGGCTGAGACAAGGACAGACAATGGGCATTTTTACTGTACCGGGGTCTATGGTGGCAATGACCATTATCTCAATCTGCCTTCCTTTACCCTCTAGCGATGTTATTTATATTTAAGTTAAGCCCTGTTGGAGATTTAAAAAATGTGTTTTCTCTAATTCAGGAAGGGTTTTTCCAAGATTTTCTCCCATAGTTTACAGTTACTTATTTCAAGAAAGTATTTGCTTTTCTGAATCCCGAAAGAGTCGCTTCTCTTTGAAGATTCCGGGGCCAGCTTCTCCTGAAGGCAGAGAGGTAGAGAAAGAAAGAACAAGTGCTTCGCAGGCAACAGGCCTGAATTGAACTCTGGCTCCTTCCTTTTTATCTCTATGTCCTTGGGCAAGATAGCGAATCTCTCTGAACCTGAGTCCCTTATGGAGAAAAAGGAGAGCTACCTGGTCAGATCATATCTGACTCAGCTGGACTTCAACACTGAGGAAGCGTGCCATGTTGTATTAACACAACAGAAGGTAGGTGACTCAAAGGAGGTTTACCTTGGGGACACAGTGATGTCGTGGGAGAACCAGTTCTCTCTGTCTTTCTCATCTACCCTCCTGGCCACCTCCCTTCGCCGTCTTGGTGGAGATGGCCGCTGTAGTGCTGGTGACTGCAAGCAGGGAGGACAAAGCCCCACGGAAGAAGAGAGCATTCTTCCAGTGTGTCCCCTTAAGGGCAAGAAAGCGTTCCCGGACTCTCCCACCAGACCTCCCTCAGTCACTAGCAAGGAAAATGGAATCACCATGATTGGCTTCGACCGTGTAATTAAGATTCATTCCGGAGCTAAGAACAGTGTGACCTTCTATCAGCATCGTGTTCCATGGAGTTCATTAGCAAAGAAGAAGGAAATGGCTGATGGACAGGTGATCCCCGGTGACTGTTATTCCTGTTTTGTGGTGTTAAGCCTGAGGTAGTTATTTGGATCATGATTTTTGTTAAAGGAATAGCCTTTGTTTTTTAAAGAGGTTTCAGGTTTATAAAAGAAATGAGTGGCAAGTATAGAAAGTTCCCATATATCCCCTCCGCACCCCCCTGTTTCCCCCTTTACTAACAGCCTGCACTGTGGGGTACATTTGTTACAATTGATAAGCCAATATAGATCCGTGGTTTTTTTCATTTTTTTTATTGACGTATAGCTGATTTACAATGTTATAGATCCGTTATTATTAACTAGAGTCCACAGTTTATATTGGAGTTCACTCTTTGCGTTGGTTATACATTCTGTGGGTTTGGACAAGTGTATAATGACATGTATCCATCACTGGAGTGTCACACAGAATAGATTCACTGCCTTAAAAGTACCCTGTGATCCACCTAGTCTTCCCCCCACCTTTCTTCCTCCAAACCTCGGCAACCACTGATTGTTTGC
>NW_021703786.1:39603099-39608741 GCF_005190385.1 Monodon monoceros | reverse complement strand
CGAGCCCCTCACTGTTGTGGCCTCTCCCGTTGCGGAGCACAGGCTCCAGACACGCAGGCTCAGCGGTCATGGCTCACGGGCCCAGCCGCTCCATGGCATGTGGGATCTTCCCGGACCGGGACACGAACCCGTGTCCCCTGCATTGGCAGGCGGACTCTCAACCACTGCACCACCAGGGAAGCCCAAACGCAGCATATCTTTAAAAGGGGAAAAGCTCATCCTGTTGTGTGATCGAGAAAGTCTTCACGGAGGAGGTGATGCTTACCAGTTGGTCCTCCCTCCTGTGGTGAACAGCACTGCTGTCAAGGTCCAGAGTGGCAGGAGGGGCCAGCAGGAGAGGTGCCGGGCCTGGACGTGTGTCCTGGAGGAGCATTGCCGGGTCTGTGCTCACCAGGGCGAACAAAGGCTTGATTGTTGGAAAGTCTTGAGTGTATTTGGAGAACCAGCCCCGCTGTGGCCCAGGACTGGAGCTCAAGGCACGAACAGGGTTGGGCCGAGGCTGCTGCGGGATCGCGCTGGACCCAGGCAGGAGCTTTGCCCCGGTCTCCCGCGGGAGGGCCGCAGGCGTCTGAGTAGAGGGCTGAGCCATCCAAAGCTGTGGTTCAGGATGATGGCCCTGCTGATGCAAGGCCTGCTGTTCATCCACCCTCCTCCTAGCATTTTACACATAACCAGCTCACCAAGATAACCAAGGTGCCCATTTGAACAGGACACATTGACCAATGTCCTGGGCAGGACGAGCACAGTTGGCTGGGAGGCCCCACCTGGAACAGCCGTGCACTTCAGCCCCTCCACATGGGTTGTCTGCATACTGAGAGTAGGTCTATTTGTTCCAACCCTATTTATGCTAGTTGTACCAGTGATTTTATTGACGTAACGTAATTAGTATGTAAACCAATGAAATAGCGCAGAGAGAGAGAGAGATATTGTTTCCTCAAAAGCCACTCTGGGGCTTCCCTGGTGGCGCAGTGGTTGAGAGTCCGCCTGCCGATGCAGGGGACACGGGTTCATGCCTGGGTCCGGGAAGATCCCACATGCCGTGGAGCGGCTGGGCCCGTGAGCCATGGCCGCTGAGCCTGCGCATCCGGAGCCTGTGCTCCGCAACGGGAGAGGCCACAACAGTGAGAGGCCCGCGTACCGCAAAAAAAAAAAAAAAAGCCACTCTGAATGGTTTGAAAAGACTGGATGAAAGTGAGCTGTTAAAATAGGGGATGGGGGAGGGATAAATTAGGAGCTGGGGATTAGCAGATACAAACTACTATATATAAAAGAGGTAAATAAGGTCCTACTGTATAGCACAGGGAACTATATCCAACACCTTGTAATAAACCATAATGGAAAAGAATCTGAAAACACATATTACATATAAATAAATAAATAAATATATATATATATATAAAAAACTGAATCATTTTGCTGTACACCTGAAACTAACACAACATTGTAAATCAACTATATTTCAATTTAAAAAATGCCCAAAGTAGCTCTAAATGATGAGGGGACCAGTAGCAAACACGTGAAAGGATTCTGCCGGCAGTCTTCTTCAGAAGCACCTAAGTTCTCGCTCCTGTTTAAAGCTGGAAATCATGGAAGGTGTGTCACAGGTGTGGGAAGATGCCAAAGGGTTCCCACCGACAGGTGCGCTCCAAGAAAATACCTTGGCTCTGTAGCTGGACATCAGTGAATGAAAGCACTTGAACATTTTAGGTGAAAATAAAATGTTTACAGTATATCTTTCATTTTTTAGGATTCCCCAATTTAACCAACTTTGTCAATGAACTGACCCAAACTGGTCCCAGTCTCTCAGGACAAGAGGGTGGGGCAAACATTACCAGCAGCCCGACTTCAACCAGGAAGCCTCTGTGCCTTAGGTGAGAGACGCTGTGCCAGTTGGGGTCAGGGGAACCCAGAGGAAATGAAAAGAAGTGGGTAGACGTGGTGACAAAGAAAATCACACGCTGAAGGAAAGGAGGCTGACGGATAACAGGAGAGCTGATCTGGGTGTCGGGAGAGCGCTGCAGTCGGCAGGAGTCAGATGCTAGAGGAAGCAGGGAAACAAGTGCAGTGAGAGGGGTGGGCATCACTCCGGCAGATCCCACACGAACGCAGTGTAAGACCCAGGAGAGCCGGGGCTTCCCTTGTCTCACTCGTGGCTGCGTCCCCGGCACCTGGGAAGATGCCTGGAACTCAGTGGACACATTTGTTGAAGGAACGAAGGGACGGACACAACACGTGCAGAACATCCACGAGACGCCGTGGGCAGCTGGAGAAGTGTTTCCGGAAGGCAGGTGCAAGTTGGGGCAGAGATGCAGGTTTGGAGTCATCAGGTACCTGGTGGTCCGAGGGGCTGGAGCAGTGTCTCCCACATGGAAGGAGACAAGAGGAGGAGGTCTCTGAGCTTCACAGCAACCCCTCGAGGGCTGGGAAGGACGTTAGTGAGGATCTGCTCCCATCGCCCTCCAACATCTCCAGCAAGGAGTTCAGCGCAGAATGAAACCTCCCCACCGATAACCGGGAGCTCTTGGTTTCCTGGGGCAGCACGCTTCCCTGCACTTCTGTGGCTGCTAGAACATTCTTCCACATATTCAGTCAAAACCTGGCCCTAATTTTACTGCTTGGAACCAAAAAGGAGAACTCTAACTTTGACTGAAAAAGGAATTGTTGACAAAGTGCAAGGAAGAAAAAAGCATATCATCTTAGGAAAGCAGAGCTGGAAGAGCCTGGTCAAGACGCCCCAGAGTCCAAAGCAGGTGGATTTTACTTAATTGTCACCATTCCTAACTCGGAGATCCTGTTATGGAGGATGGTTTCAGAGGAAGAGCAGGTTTTATAAAGATATCTACATTTTAGGCTCTGTTCTTGGTTCCTGACAAAGGCCATTGCCTTCTGTGGTCCCCACTTCCTGAGATGGGTGGGGTTAACTTCGTCTTAACAGGTAACGAAACATGTGATGCTTCTCCAAACGGGAGAGTCTCATCCCACAGTGAGTAACGATGGGAGAAAGGGGTGATCCCTAAGCAATCAGGGTGACGGTGACCCGGGCAAAGTCGAGGACTTGCGTAAAACTGAAGGACAGGATGCAGAGCCTTGCCTGACTATGAAGTTGGCAGAAACCTGTAAGAAAATGGTCTGGAAAGCTAATCCTGGAAAGGAGCTGAGGTTTGCTGAAAACAATTAAGGGCAAAAGCTCTGCCCCTCCTCCTGTCTTCCCACACACACGTGCCCCCCAAAATGGTTTTGCCCTGCGGAGGGCAGACCAAACCTTAGAGGAAACTCAAGCCCAAGAAAACCAAGGAGCATAAATTTCCTGGCCCAGGGAAATGACAACCCCAGAAGCGGAGATAACTTTGAACAAGGTCATGAATGGCTCTCATAAGCACAGAGAGATGAGGGGCAGGCTGGAGAGGAGTGAAGCACACCGCACACGTGGGAGGGTGCAGACTGGGTTCCGGGACTCACCGCGCAGAACGTGTGACTGTTCCCGCCACCGTCCGTGCACAGAGAGGGAAGAGGACGCACACCTGCTTCTGCACACACTGGGAATCTCTAGAAGGATAGCAGAGGGCCGGACAGTGCTGAACGAGGCAGACAGAGGGGTGGCAGCAAAGCTTTTCACTGTACCCTTTACATTGTGAGCCATATGATTCTATGATCGATTCAAAAAATGAATATGATATAAAAATTTTACCTGACCAAAGACTAGAGTTTGATAGAACAGATTTTTAAAGGAATGGTTTGCAAGGGCCCAAAAGGAGCCCCAGGGGTGGCCAGGAGCCAGGATGGGTTAACTCGGAAAACGCACTGAGAACGAGGCAAATGACAGAAGGACCTTTTCTACCTGCTTTCATTTGAAAGCCCACAGACGCGGCTACTCCAAGAGCGGGACTGGCGGCGTTGCTGGGGGAGCCTTTTGCTTCAGGCCACACAGCTGGGGCATGGCGGGAAGGGAAGAACAAAGCCGTGTCTGTGCCCGCCTCTGCCACTTTTCTTCCAGTCTTCCTGCCGCTCCACTGCTGTCTGCAAGTCTTCCTTTCGGACCCTCCGCCATCAACCCCACACACAGTTCCTGACTTTAATACTCTGCACTTAGATTATCAAATATTGATTTCATTTATTATCAATCTCTTGCGTTCGGGTTCCGAAATGAATTCCCGCAGCATAAAGCCACCTCGGCTGGGCTGTCTTTTGGAATTGATCAAATGAGGATAAATATCCCCTCCAAGAGTGTTTAAGAAAACCTGAGCAAGGTTCAGTTGAGGGAGGGGGACGGCACGTATCCGCAGGACACACTTCTACTCTATCTGTACTGTAATTTGCTTAGGAAAAACGCTTTCCTCAGTATTCACCTAATTTTTGATGTGGAAATCAATATGCTAAGAAATAGAATTCGACGGCAAGCTTAATCATCCAAACTTTCGGGAAGAGAGAACAGAGCACTGAGAATCTACTGTGCGTCGGCAGCCAGGAAAGGCAGCACGAGGCAGCAGGTCTGGTCATGTTTTCCAGAGGGCGATGTGAACGTTTCAGAAGGTCATGGCCAAGTTCAGGGCCTGGAACTTGAATGTTCCATGAATTCAGTGGAAACACCTCCAGCTTACCTTCCATCCAACGTGACGGTTACCCAGAACCAGAAAAGCAGAACTTCCTTCTGGAACATAAAACTCATTCCACAGTGGGACCCACCGTTTCCTTCCCTTTTCTCCGCTTCCATAAAGAAGCCTGGGGCACGGGCGCCAGGCCACGTGGTTCTGACCAGCAACCAGCTCACGCTCACTCAAGGAGCAACACTCATGATCGTCCTCCTAGAAGAACGAATCATTCCATCCCTCCGTCCAGAAGCTGACCCTATTAAAAGGCCATTAGTCACCATGCTCTCCCGGGAAGGGCAGTTGCAGTGGGAGACGTCCTCGATCTCCACCCACTGTACTGCAGTCATACTGAGCTCTACGACGGCCCCTGCCAAGCTTACTCACAGGCATCCTCGACATTTCAGCTAGCAGACCCCAGCTGTCAACACAAACACTGATATCATCAGTAGTATCACCTCCATCCCTGAAGTTTACTGCTGTAATGTCACTCTGGCACGTAACCCAATATTCTCACCTGGTTTAAATTCACCGAAATCTAACAGTAATGCTGTGTTTCTGATTAAATACTGAAGAGAGAGAGAGAGTCAATGTATGGATTGTTTAAAAGAATAATAAAGGAGAGAACTGTTACCTAGGGGTGCTAGTGGGGTGTCCAGACATACAAGTTTTGCTTTATAAGATGCCTTTGCCGACTTTAGAAAATCGATCCCTTGTTCCCTTCAGATACCTAAAGGAGACTTGATTTTTGTACATTTCAGTCCCAGGAAGGTTGTGTGTTTCATCAGTAGCTGGCTTCTTCTCATCCTCTCATCATGAATCAGGTTTCCCTCTCCCCTCTGGCTTCTAGAAACTCCTTGCCAAACTAGCAATCATGCACTTTCCTTCTAGCTTTTGGTTTTTCTATTTCCGCCCCCCCCACATTTTTATCTTTTTATTTTCTTGCATTTATCTCTATAAGACTTCTTAAATTCTTTCATACAAGAAAGGGTATAAATCAAAACATTAAAAATTCCACTCTCCCTTTCCTTTCTTTTTTTTTTTTTTTTTTTTTTT
>NW_021703786.1:39587002-39602999 GCF_005190385.1 Monodon monoceros | reverse complement strand
TTTTGCAGTACACGGGCCTCTCACTGTTGTGGCCTCTCCCGCTGCGGAGCACAGGCTCCGGACGCACAGGCTCAGCGGCCATGGCTCAATGGCTCAGGGGCCCAGCCGCTCCGCAGCATGTGGGATCTTCCCGGACCAGGGCACGAACCTGCGTCCCCTGCATCGGCAGGCGGACTCTCAACCACTGCGCCACCAGGGAAGCCCCACTCTCCCTTTTCTTAACGAGTGGTTCACAAAACGCTCTCCCAACCATCCACATTTTTAAAAAGTAAATCTAGCTGGTGAATATGTTGAAGGTCAGCTGGTCTACTTTCCACCTTCCATTCACGATAAACGTTGGAATAGAGGGAAATTCCTCAGAAAAAAAAAATCTTACAAAAATTAGGATAGAAGGGAAATTCCTCAGCTTGATAAAGAGCATGTACAAAACACCAAAAGCTAACATTATACGTAATGGTAGAAGATTGAATGCCTTCCCCCTAGGGTTATGAACAAGGCAAGTATGTCCACTGTCAGCACTTTTATTCAACACAGTGTTGGAATTTCTAGACAGTGCAACAAGGCAAGAAAGGGAAATAAAAGGCATACAGGTCAGAAATGAAGAGTTAAAACTGCTCCTACTTGTAGATGACATGATTGTCCACATAGAAAATCCCAAGGAATCTAAAGGAAAAAAAATCTCCGACAACTAATAAGTGAGTTCAGCAAGTTCACAAGATACAAGATAAACATAAAAAATAAACTGTATTTCAATATTCTAGCAATGAACATCAAAATTAGAAATACAGTAACAATACTTACAATTGCTAAAAAAAAGAAATAGGTATAAATCCAGCAAAATAGGTACAGGATTTGTACGCTAAAAGCTATAAAATGCTGATGAAGGAAATCAGAGGAGATCTAAATAAATGTTTGTGTATTGGAAGGCTCAACACAGTAAAGATGTCTATTCCCAGAAGACTTTCTGTGTGTACACAGATGAGATAATTCTAAATTTATACAGAAAGTCAAAGGAACGAGACTAGATAAAACAACTTTGGAAAAGAAGAATAAGGTTGGGTTTTCCCTGGTGGTGCAGTGGTTAAGAATCCGCCTGCCAATGCAGGGGACACGGGTTCGAGCCCTGGTCCAGGAAGATCCCACATGCTGCGGAGCAACTAAGCCCGTGTGCCACAACTACTGAGCCTGCACTCTAGAGCCCATGAGCCATAACTACTGAGCCCGCGTGCTACAACTACTGAAGCCCGCGGGCCTAGAGCCCGTGCTCCGCAACAAGAGAAACCACCGCTACGAGAAGCCCGCACACTGCAACAAAGAGTAGCCCCGTTCGCCGCAACTAGAGAAAGCCCGCGCACAGCAACGAAGACCCAATGCAGCCAAAAATAAATAATAAATTAAATAAATAAAAAATTTTTTTAAGTTGCAAAAGAAAAATAAGATGTGCTTCAACATCATTAGCCATCAGGGAAATGCAAATTAAAACTAGAGTGAAATATCACCACACACCTATTAGCATGGCTGTGGAGAAACTGGATCACTCACACATTGCTGGCGTGAGTATAAAATGGCGCAGCCACTCTGGAAACATATTTTGGCAATTTCTTAAAAAACTAAACATGCAACTAATACAATCCAACAATTGCACTCCTGGGCATTTGTCCCAGAGAAATGCTTCCACAAAATGTCCACGTAAAAACCTGTACCGCTTTATTCATGATAATGTTTGTAACAGCTTTATTCATGAGAGCAAAACACTAGATACAACCCAGACTTGTGGGTAAATAAACTGTGGCACATCCACACCATGAAATACTATGAAGAAATTAAAAAGGAATAAACTTTTGATATATACAACAACCTGGATTAATATCCAGAGAATTATGCTGAATGAAAAACGACAGTCCCAAAAGCTTACATACTGTATGATTCCATTTGTATAACCTTCTTGAAATAGCAAAACTATGGAAATGGAAAACAGATTAGTGGTTGCCAGGGGTTAAGGAGGGGGTGGGGATCGAGAGACGTGAGTGTGGCTGTAAAAGGACCACGGGAGGGATCCTGGTGGTGATGGAGACGCTCTAAAACCAGACTGTGTCAATGTTGCTCTCCGATTGTGACACTGTACTAGCATTTTGCAAAATGGTACCATTCGGGATAACCAGTAAAAGGGACTAGGGAATCTTATACCTTGCTACTGCATGTGAATCTATAATTACTGCAAACTTAAAGGTAATTAAAAAAAAAAAAACAGGGCTTCCCTGGTGGCGCAGTGGTTGAGAGTCCACCTGCCGATGCAGGGGACACGGGTTTGTGCCCCGGTCCGGGAAGATCCCACATGCCACGGAGCGGCTAGGCCCGTGAGCCATGGCCGCTGAGCCTGCGCGTCTGGAACCTGTGCTCCGCAGAGGGGGAGCACAGTGAGAGGCCCGCGTACCGCAAAAAAAAAAAAATATGTGAAATACATTTTCAACTATTTTATTGACTTTATATTTTGATGAAAATCTATATAAAAACTATACACTTTGAATACCATTACAATTTTTTTAAAATCTTTGAGAATCATTCAAAATCATGAAGTGATAGAAATTAGAAAATACTAACATGAACTCAGGGGGAAAAAGGCTTAGCAGAAAAAAAGAATAAAATTTGCCGCACAAAATTCATACCTTACTGATAAAAACAACGAAAATGAGCCAGAAAATTATTTTCATCAAATCCACAACCTAACAGATCACCCAAAATCCCTGATCCTTCATAGGCTACTTAATTACACTGATCAGAACCTTGCCAACAAACAGTGGGTCCTTATTTGCCTGCTTGCCCCAGGCCCTACAAATGTCAGTGGTGTGCCTGCTTCTTGCAGCCTTCTCCCCTCTCTTAGGATACCCAGCATTCGGGAAGTGAAAAAAAAAATGTTTATAATGATCTGAGTCCAGAATCTAACACTATTTTACATAGAAACACAAGGAGAGGTTTTTTTGGTGTTTTTTTTTTTTTTTTTTTTTTTGCAGTACGCAGGCCTCTCACTGTTGTGGCCTCTCCTGTTGCGGAGCACAGGCTCCGGACGCACAGGCTCAGCAGCCATGGCTCACGGGCCCAGCCGCTCCGCGGCATGTGGGATCCTCCCGGACCGGGGCATGAACCCATGTCCCCTGCATCGGCAGGCGGACTCTCAACCACTGCGCCACCAGGGAAGCCCACAAGGAGAGTTTTTACACTTAATTAGACACTGAATTTTCTAGAAATGCAGCTAACATGTAAATCAAGGGAAGCCAGCACTTTGCATTATTCAAAGTTTACCCTGAGTCTCCGCGTGAGAGAAAGTCACCGGCATGGATACCACCCCTGGGACGTGACACAACAGATTTACCTCTGTGAAGATGGATTCTAGAAAATCACTAGATCTATATGGAAAGTCTCAGCAGTTCATAAAAGGGGAATCATCTGAGGAATCCAGATAAATATGTACCTATGAAACAAAGTTATTGGAAGAAATAGGAAATTTTTTTAAAAATCTCTAATCTGCATCCTCATTGAAACTCAAGGAGCTTTTATAGTTATGAAGATAGAGCAAGAAGTCATAAAGAAACAATTTGCAATCAGAGAAATTATACTAAAGATTAAAGACACAATAGTTGAATTCAAGTAAAGAAACAAAGCAAAGCATATTAGATGATAAACTTTTAAAAATCAGAGGATGTATGAAAGCAATCAAAAGGATTAAAGAAATACGTGATGTGGAAGACATACCCAGGAGACCAAATATACACATATTTGGATTTCCTGAAGGAGATTCCAGGGTAAAAAATAAAATCAATAATTAAAGTAATAACAATGCCTTGAGGGCATTTAATAAATCTACCACCCAATCCTAGTAACTCTGAGCAAAAGAGGAAAGGAAGAACTGAACCTGCAAAACAATATCTCAAGCCAACTTTCTGTATCTGATTTAATGGGGAAACATCAAAAGCAATCACAGTGGGCTTCCCTGGTGGTGCAGTAGTTAAGAATCCTCCTGCCAATGCAGGGGACACGGGTTCGAGCCGTGGTCCGGGAAGATGCCGCGGAGCAGCTAAGCCCGTGCGCCACAACTACTGAGCCTGCGCTCTAGAGCCTGCGAGCCACAACTACTGAGCCCACGTGCCACAACTACTGAAGCCTGCGTGCCTAGAGCCCGTGTTCCACAGCAAGAGAAGCCACCGCAATGAGAAGCCCGTGCACCGCAATGGAGAGTAGCCCCCGCTCACTGCAACTACAGAAAGCCCACGCGCAGCAACGAAGACCCAACACAGCCAAAACCAAAATAAATAAATTTATAAAATTTTTTAAAAAGCAATCACAGTAAAATGAGAACAAGGACGTCACTAGCATTGAACACAACTCAGGTCTCACGATACAGCAGGAATCAGAGAGAAAAGACACAGCTACGGGATGGAGGAGACAAAAGGCATTGTTATCGCAGCTGATAGAATCCTCCACTTGGAAAACACATAAGAATCAACTGAAAAGCATCAGTACCAGTAAGGGAAGGAGTCAGTTATGAATTAAATAGTTTAAAAATATCTAATTAAAAAAATACAAATGCTCACTTCAGCAGCACATTCTAAACTTGGAAGGATACAAAGAAGATTAGCGTGGAGGATGACATGCAAGTTCATGAAGTTTTCCATGTTAAAAAAGAAAAAAAGAAAGAAAATACAATGACTAAGGAATCCCATACACCAAAGCAGGATAAGTATAAACCTAGGCATAAACTCACCAAACAGAAGGAGCCGGAGGAAGAGCCGGGGGCAGGAGGAGGGGGAGGGGGAGGGGGGGGGGGGGGGGGAGGGGGGAGGACGGGGGCAATAAGCAGACATCAGGGAAAAACGAAAATGAAAACTCAGAGAGCTGGAGAGGCAGCACATTTCTGGACGGAAAGACTTGGCAGAAACGTCAGTGTTCCTGGGGGCAGGAGCAGGGAGAGCGCCCCCCTCTGAACCACGGGTTCCTGGGGAGGACCCCGGAAAGCCGCCAAGCCCTGATGACCCCTGGGAAATACAGGGCCATGAAACCACCAGGTACCACCTAAGAACCCAAGACTTGATAATACCAGCACCAAGTTCAAAACCTCCTCACACCGGGGTCACCCCAGACACCGCCTGAAGTTAAAGCTCGTTCCTGGTCTTTCTGGTCTGTCCGATGGCGGAGGGATATAGAAAACGTAGTATTTACATATGATGGACTATTATTCAGCCTTGAAAAGTCTCTCTCCTAGGGTCTGGCCATAGCCTCTCATCTGGTCTCCCCTGTCCATTCGTCCAGTCTGCACAGGCAGCCAAAGTGCTCCTTCCAAAATGAGGTCGGGTCATTCACCCCTCTTTCTCTCAGTCCCCGGCTCCCCCGCCCTCTGTCCTCCTCCCCCACACGGCCGCAACCACATCTGTTCACGGAGCTCCATGTCGTGCTCCTCGATGTCTCTCTGTTGCCTAGGACAGCGCCGAGCACACAGTAGGCGCTTGAAAATATTTGTTGACCTAATGAATGCCAGGAGGACTGCTGGTCAGAGCAGGGACTCCCAGCGCAGGGGTCAGTGTTTGGACGACACTGCCATCTAGTGGCAGGACCGCCTTGCAGCTTTAGGGGGCGCTCAGCATCTCGTGCGGGCTGAGATGCGCGGTTATGGGGTACCAGGGAGGACAGCTGCCTACCACGAGGGGCCACCCCATTCTCTAAGCTCCACGCCCGTCGGGTAAAACTAGGTCTTCACCACGGGCACCGGAGGGAGAAAAGGAAGAAGCAGGTGTGTCCGGCTGTACCGCAGAGATGTTATAATACTGATTCAGAATCAGTTAGGAGGAGCCCGTGTTCAGTGTGGAAATAGGGCGGGCGTGGGCGAGACAAAGCCACGCTCGTTTGACCTCTCTGAAGCCCCCTGATCTGGATGAAACACCGCCTTCTCCTGGAGGCTGCTGGGAGGACGAATGAGGCCAGCACCTCGGGGGCACCAGCTGGGGCTGGACCCCGAGCGCCCGTCCACACCCCTGCGGCTGCTGCAGTTACTGCAGACGGCGGCAGGGCCCCGGGGATGCTGGGGCCTGGACACCAGAACCCGGAGACAGTCCAGCCCCTTCACGCAGTTCCCCCAGCACCTGGGTTAGACTGTGCGTTAGCAACAGATGCAAGCGTGAGCAATCATACAATCATTATTACCTAAGGAGTGAGCATTTTCTCCTGTTCTACGTTTGAGGGCTCCTCCTTCAGGACAGATCAATTCCCAGGAAAGGGTGCAATATAGGCTGATCACAGGTTTAACCACTGTGAGTTTAAAACCACAACACTGTATCATAATTTCACAATGAGATCCCTTCCAAATTTAATATATTTGAAAGAAAACACAGATTATACCATACCATGCATTACCAAAAAAAAAGTGTGCTAAAGCCAAAAGTTCAAAAACTAAGTAAGACTTGAGGGCCATAAAAAGATTTCTGTCCCCTAAGTTCTATAAATAATTTATAATTACATCTTTCCTTTAAGAGGAAATCAACTACATACTGCTAGCATTTTCCTTATTTTCTTTAGTTTTATATTATTCTTCACAGCTGAATCTATAGAGAATGGTTGTGAGTCCAGTGAGGTGCCGTTTCTAACACACTAAATCACCTCCCTCTTTGACTCAACAGGACTGAGATTTAAAAACCCACACTTATGACTAGTGCCAACACTCTCGTTCCCCTGGTTTTCGTGCTCATAAAATAAAGACAAAGTGTGATCCGATATTCACACGAGCAACTAACACGACTGCATAATTGCAGGGGTGCCGGCACCTGCAACAGAGACACACCGGCTGACGGGCAGCATGGCCATGCCGGCCGCTGCTTCTAACAGTGCGCTTATCGCTGATGCGCGGGTCCAAATTCACCAGGAACCAGGCAGTTTGGGGATACAGGACAATGTACAAAAGTGTCAGCTGTCCAAAAGCTGACATGAAAATGTTAAGGACAACCTGCACTTCAAAACAAAAGGTCCAGAGACAAATGCAATTTTCTAATTCAACTCGATGAGGTCAAAGGATATAATTTCATTACAATCAAGTAGAGGGCAAACTGAATTTGAATGATAACTATAGGAATAGAAGTGCATCTTACATTTCAATAGCCCGTTACAGTTTACAAAGCATTCACAGACCTTTGCTGTGACATCATTGTGCCCTAGATCTGTAGGTATCTCCTCAAGGGAACAAGTAAGGAAACTAAAGCCCATGGGGTGTGGGAACCAGTAAAACCAAGGTCTTTCTCTAGAATCCTGAAAAAAGGGAGTACGTAATGGGATCAAGCAGTTAAATAATTTACCAATGAATAGTTAAGACACACTAAAAAGCAAGTGGAAGAGGAAGGATTTGGCTAAGGCAAAAAAAAAAAAAAGAAAATTAGGTTATGATTTGTATTTACTCTGTTTTTATTTTTTTAAAGCAATGTCTGCATGTGTTTTAAAAATTTTTAAACAGTATAGAAAGATCTAACATGAAAAGTCTCCTTCCTCCACCACTTCTTTTTTTTGTGTGTCTTTTTATTTCTTTAATTTATTTTTGGCTGCGCTGGGTCTTCGTTGCTGCTCGCGGGCTTTCTCTGGTTGTGGCACGTGGGGACTACTCTTCGTTGCGGTGCGCGGGATTCTCATTGCGGTGGCTTCTCTTGTTGCGGAGCACAGGCTCTAGGCGCGTGGGCTTCAGTAGTTGTGGCTCGCAGGCTCTAGAGCGCAGGCTCAGTAGTTGTGGCGGGTGGGCTTAGCTGCTCCACGGCATGTGGGGTCCTCCCGGACCAGGGCTCAAACCCGTGTCCCCTGCACTGGCAGGCGGATTCTTAACCACTGCGCCACCAGGCAAGTCCCTCCCCCACCACTTTCAATTCTGGTAACTCTCCTCAAAGATAACATCCCTACATCCTCCCAGAAAAAAAGTTACGATTTCAAAAATTATATTAACATCTATTTAAAAATCAAAACCAATGAGGTCAGACTAGATGCACCATGTTACTTTCCCCACTTAGTAATGATCTTTCCCTGTCCGTACAGACGAATCTGTGTCCGTTTCCATGGCTGCATACTGTTCTGCTGTACCAAAATCTCATTCTGCAATCAGCGCTGGGCTGATACACACTTAGGTATTTCCAGTATTTTACTGTTACAATAATGCCACAACCAAATATCTTGTCCATATATATCGGCATCCTTTTTCAAGTATATCAGTAACGCTAAATGCTAAGCGGTAGAAATCCTTGGTGAAAGATTGTATGTATTTCAAATGTAGATAGATTTTACCAGATCGTCCTTGTCATCAGCTATATGTGGTGTGGTTCCTTTCACCCTTCATAACATCAGAAATTATCAATCATTTTAATGTTTTGTTTTGTTTTTTTGACTTATATTGGCCGTGCCGCACAGCATGTGGGATCTTAGTTCCCCGACCAGGGATCAAACCCGTGCCCCCTGCAGTGGAAGCGTGGAGTCCTAACCACTGGACCACCAGGGAATTCCCTCAATCATTTTAATTTTTATTAATCTGTTAGGGGAAATTGTATATCATAATTATTGCTCTGATTTACATTCCTTTACCTCTAAGTAAGACTTGGCATCTTCCTAGTGGCTATCTGTATTTCCATTCTATGTGAACTACTCTTTTTTTTTTTTTTTTTACTATTTTTCTTTTTCTTATTGATTTACACAAACTCTTTGTAAATAAGCCCCCTTTGTTACATGTTTTGCAAATAATTTCCTCTTTTTACGAAGGAGTGTTTAATACTTATGTGATTTTTCACCATTTCCTCTATGGCTTCTGTGTTTGTTTCTACTTAGAAAGACCCTTCCAGGGCCGAGACTACAAGTTGATTCTCTCATGTTTTCTCTTTGTACTTGCATGGTTTCACTTTTTAAAATTTAATCTCTAATTCACTTGTAATTTATTTTGATGAGAGGAGTGAGATAGGGATCCAGCTTTATTTTTCCCTAAAAATCCAATCAGTTATTATTTTTGAGTGAATTATCCGTCTTGATATAAAATGCCGTCTTTATCCTACATGAAATCCTCCAGTGTATTCTGGACTGTCTCCACTGTTCCACTGAAGAGGTTAGTCCCTCGATCACTAATTTTTCAGAAATTTCCTGCTTATTCTAGAGTATTTATTCTCCTAGATCAGGGTTTATCATCAGCGGCACGATTGACATTTTGGGCAGGAAGTCCTGTGCCTTGTAGGATATTTAGCAGCATCTCTGACCTCTACCCACTAGATGTCAGTATCACCCCCCTAGTGATGACAACCAAAAAATGTCTGCAGACTTTGCCGCTTGTTCCTTGGGTTGAGGTGCAGGGCAAAATCGCCCGCAGTTGAGAACCCCTGTTTTATTAGATAAACCCAGTATCATTTTATCAGTGTTTCTACTCTCAAATTCCCACTGATATTTTAATTGTGATGAAAACGAATTCACAGAATAATTTAGACATCTTTGTTGTATACTGGCTAAATTTAATCTTTTTTTTTTTTTTTTTGGCTGTGTTGGGTCTTTGTTGCTGCCTGCGGGCTTTCTCTAGTTGCAGCGAGCTGGGGCTTCTCTTGTTGAGGAGCACGGGCTATACGCATGTGGGCTTCAGTAGTTGCGGCTTGTAGGCTCTAGAGCGCAGGCTCGGTAGTTGTGGCGCACGGGCTTAGTTGCTCCACGGCATGTGGGATCTTCCCGGACCAGGGCTCGAACCCATGTCCCCTGCATTGGCAGACAGATTCTTAACCACTGCACCACCAGGGAAGTCCCTAAATTTAACCTATATTATATTTAGTCTTATTATCCAAGAATCATGTGTATTTATATCTTCTTTTATGTCCTTTAAAAGGGTTTTAAGAGTTTTTAAAATAGAGGCTCTGGTAATATTAAGTTTATTACTAGGTATTTTACCTCTTTTGTTCCTTCATAAATGGGATTATTTCTTATTATCTTTTCTAACTAGTCACTGATAAGAAAACTATTGATATTTTATATTCTATAATGAGCCACACACTGAACTCTTATATCTAATAGATTTTTAGCACATGCTAAGTTTTTTCTCAGGATACAACTTTCAGGAAATTCTAAGCATTTTTCTAAACATACAGTGGTATTATCTGCATAAAATCATCATCTTGTATCCTCATTTCCAACATGAATACACTCCTATAGCTCTCCTGCCTCACTGCCTAGGTTAATACTTGCAGAAAAATTTGGTGGTGGGCAACGTTGAATCATTCTTGATTTTAATGGAAAGACTTCTAGGATTTCACCATTGGGCATAGTGCTGGCTTTGGCTTGAGATACATATATATTTCTTTTTTTTAACATAAATTTATTTATTGATTCTTTTGGCTGCGTTGGGTCTTCGTTGCCATGCACGGGCTTTCTCTAGTTGCAGTGAATGACGGCTACTCTTCGTTGCAGTGCACGTGCTTCTCATTGCGGTGGCTTCTCTCGTTGAAGAGCACGGGCTCTAGGCACACGGGCTTCAGTAGTTGTGGCACATGGGCTCAGGAGTTGTGGCTCACGGGCTCTAGAGCTCAGGCTCAGTAGTTGTGGTGCACGGGCTTAGTTGCTCCACGGCACGTGGGATCTTCCTGGACCAGGGCTCGAACCCATGTCCCCTGCATTGGCAGGCGGATTCTTAACCACTGCGCCACCAGGGAAGTCCCCAGGTACATATATTTCATATCACTAAAGAAGTACCCATACACTTGTAGTCTACCAAGAGCTTGTTTTTAAATCAGAAAGAGTGTTAATTTTGTCAAAGACATTTTCCATCTCTATGGGGATGACCATATGGTTTTTCTTTTTTAGTCTATTAATATTGTATGATGGATTATATTCCCCAATCTCCTATTAAGCCATTCCTGGATGGCGTAAACCCACTTGGTTGTGATGTGCACTACTGTTCTTTTAATTTCTTGTTGAATCACACTTGCTAATATTTTCATCTCCCATTTTTGCATCAATATTTGAGAGTGAGGTCAGTCTGTTAGTTTTTAGTGGTGCTTTGTTAACCCTTATTTATTTGTTTGTTTGTTTATTTATTTTTGGCTGTGTGGGGTCTTCGTTGCTATGCGGGCTTTCGCTAGTTGCATCGAGCGGGGGCTACTCTTGGTTGCGGTGCGCGGGCCTCCCATTGTGGTGGCTTCTCTTGTTGCAGAACACAGGCTCTAGGCGTGCAGGCTTCAGTAGTTGTGGCATGCGGGCTCAGTAGTTGTGTCACGCAGCCTCTAGAACACAGGCTCAGTAGTTGTGGCGCACGGGTTTAGTTGCTCCGCGGCATGTGGGATCTTCCCGGACCAGGGCTGAAACCCATGTCCCCTGCATTGGCAGGTGGATTCTTAACCACTGTGCTACCAGGGAAGTCCCTTTGTTAACTTTTAGAATCAGTTTTAGGCTGCCTTGATAAAAATAAGTTGTACTTTCATATGTTGTACTTTACAAACCAAATGTGGGGACTTCCCTGGTGGTCCAGTGGTTAAGAATCCTCCTTCCAATGCAGGGGACACAGGTTCATTCCCTCGTAGTGGAACTAACACCCACATGCTGTGGGGCAACTAAGCCCATGTGCCACAACTAGAGAGCCCAAGTGTCGCAAACTACAGAGATCATGCGCCACAGCTAGAGAGCCCAAGTGCCGCAAATTGCAGAGCCCATGCACCACAACCAGAGAGAGAAAAACCTGCACGCCACAACTAGAGAGAAGCTCACGCGCCACAATAAAGAGCCCGCACACTGCAACGAAAGATCCCGCATGCCTCAGGGAAGATCCCACGTGCCGCAATTGAGACCCAATGCAGACAAAAAAATAATAAAAGAAAATAAATAAATAAAAATTTAAAAAAATAATGAAGTGTCAAGTTAAAAAAAAAAAAGTAAAACCATTATGTAGAAACACAAGGCCATTCCCCTGCATCCTAGGAAAAAAAAGCCACATATATTCTTCACAGATTCAACTTTTTGAAAACTAAATAAATTAAAATACACCTTTGGAAAGCTAATCTGGATTGTGATATTTTATGTAACAGTGCAAAAATCACAAGTAGTCTACCATTCACCTCCTATTATAAATGAGTAATGTCATATTTCAGCTGTGTTCCCACCTTAGACAATTGAGCAGTACATTACTATTATTAATTGAGCTGCATTGTGAGTTAGACCACGGAAAGCTTAGCTTTCTTATCTATGTGCTGCAAAAGAAAATGAAATACATTCTCTGACGTTTTAAGTTTCCTATACTCTGGACTCAAATATAATGGTTTAAAAAAAACCTTTTCGAAAGAATGAAATTAGAACACTCCCTCACACCATACACAAAAATAAACTCAAAATGGATTAGAGACCTAAATGTAAGACCAGACACTATAAAACTCTTAGAGGAAAACATAAGAAGAACACTCTTTGACATAAATCACAGCAAGATCTTTTTTGATCCACCTCCTAGAGTAATGGAAATAAAAACAAAAATAAACAAATGGGATGTAATGACACTTAAAAGCTTTTGCAAAGCAAAGGAAACTACAAACAAGACAAAAAGACAACCCTCAGAATGGGAGAAAATATTTGCCAACGGACAAAGGATTAATCTCCAAAATATATAAACAGCTCATGCAGCTCAATATTATCCAAAAATGGGCAGAAGACCTAAATAGACATTTCTCCAAAGAAGACATACAGATGGCCAAGAGGCACATGAAAAGCAGCTCAACACCGCTAATTATTAGAGAAATGCAAATCAAAACTACAACGAGGTATCACCTCACACCGGTCAGAATGGGCATCATCGGAAAATTTACAAACAACAAATGCTGGAGGGGGTGTGGAGAAAAGGGAACCCTCTTGCACTGTTGGTGGGAATGTAAATTGATACAGCCACTATGCAGAACAGTATGGAGGTTCCTTAAAAAACTAAAAATAGAATTACCATATGACCCAGCAATCCCACTATTGGGCATATACCCAGAGAAAACCATAATTCAAAAAGACACATGCACCCCAATGTTCATTGCAGCACTATTTACAATAGCCAGGTCATTCATTGACAGATGAATGGATAAAGAAGATGTGGTACATATATACAATGGAATATTACTCAGCCATAAAAAGGAACGAAATTGGGTCATTTGTTGAGACATGGATGGATCTAGAGACTGTCATACAGAGTGAAGTAAGTCAGAAAGAGAAAAACAAATATCGTATATTAACACACATATGTGGTACCTAGAAAAATGGTACAGATGAACCGGTTTGCAAGGCAGAAATAGAGACACAGATGTAGAGAACGAATGTATGGACAGCAAGGGGGGAAAGTGGAGGGGGGATGGTGGTGGTGGGATGAATTGGGAGATTGGGATTGACATATGTACACTAATATGTATAAAATAGATAACTAATAAGAACCTGCTGTATAAAATAATAAAATTCTAAAAAATAAAGATATGCAAAGATATAAAATGCCATTTTTCTCAATATTATTTTTTGTTTTTGAAATTTTTTCATAAAGATATGATAATTATGTTAACATGTAATGGGTTTAATTTTATTTCTGTTATTTTTAAATGAATTAATAAATCAATATTTTTAAAACTTAGAAAAAAAAAAAAAACTCTTTTTGGTTTCTCAAAAAGAGCTAGTAACACTGAGAAAGCCCAGGGGTTCCCGAGGCCACTGGCATCTAAACGAGTCTGAACAGCCTTCCGAGAGGACCTTCCCGGCTTCCGTAGGGCCCAAGACGGATGCTGTGCCCCTGCCTCTGCCAGGGACTTACGCACTGACTTGCTTATCTGACACGCAGAGCACCATGAAGACACCAAGACGGCCCCAGAGCCTGCACCACCCTGCCCGGATCTCCAGGGACGCAACACGTGCTAGATGATGGGCAACCAGAGGGATTGGGGGAAGCACAGGGCTCCCCACTGCCTCTTTGCTTCCTTTTGTGGATCATCCCATCTCCTGTTGTGGGATGTTGTCGCCTGGACCAGTTCCTCACTCAGAGTAAGTGCTCCGTACATATCTGATGGGGAAGGAGGCGTGAATGCCCGAGGTGCTTTCAAATGGACAAGAAAAGGCCCGCCTGGGTCCCTCTGACCTGGCTCCCTTCCTGCCTGGGTCGCTTCGACCTGGGTCCCTCTCACCTGCGCCCCCCACCTGGGTCCCGCCCACCTGTCCCCCCCGCAACCTGCCTGAGTCCTTCCACTCTGAGTCCCTCCCACCTGCCACCCCCTCGGGCCCTCCTACCTGGGGGGCCCCTCAGGCGGCTCTCCGCGAGTTCGGAGACGGCCCCGGACGTGGACGTCTTTTTCAGTCGAGCTGCCCCAGAAGCGGCGGCACCGCCTGGCTTGTTGAGCGTGTCCTCACTGCTGGCCCGCTTGAGCTGAGAGAGAGGTGGACGGAGAGAGAGAAGGTGAAGAGACGCATTTTCGGGCTGGAGCACTATAAACCAGTAAAGCACCGAGCAGGCCCACCTGCCCAGCAGCTGAGGGGCAGCGAGGGCACCTCGAGTAGCAGGAAGGCGCGGGGGGAAAAGCGCAGACAAACCCGCGATGCCCTCACAGGTCACAGTGTGATCCTCCATCACTGTTTCAGAGATCGGTATAAGGTTGCGGGTGGTTACTACCCATCATTCACACGTCAAATAATGAGGTCTTTTTTCAAAAAAGTTAAAAGGCTGGGAACTGATGAAGAAAGAACTGTATGGTACACAGAAGTCAGGATAGGGCAACGCACAAGAAATTCAAAGACAATAAAATGTAGCACAAAAACATACGTCTGGAGGAAGCAGGGGGAAGAGATACAAAGATCTGACTGAACAGCTACGCGTGCTCACCCCAAGCACTCCCATGCCCCCAAACACACGCCGCCTCCAAAGGGAGCAGAGGGACTTTTTTGGAGGCCAGAAGAAGGCTGTTAGGGACCCTCGGTTCCTTTTCTGCTTTCTTCCCTGGCATGGGAGGTGCAGAACAAATATTTGTTGAAAGGTATTGAAGTGTCCCGAAATGAGCTCACACTCTGGCCCAGGTAAATTACTCTCAAGGTGGAAGAGAAAACCCACAAATAAGTTCTCTCAACCAGTGTGAGTCTCTGCTAAAGAACACTAATCGTTCCAGAAGATGGAGGCAGGCAGATGCCACCACAAACGCACCTGACATCCTGGGATCCAGCGTGAAAACGCCCTCAAATCAACCAGGACGTGGAAGCAGCAGCCTGGCCCACCACACCGGCCAAGGGCCCTGCTCCAGCCCGCTTTGCTGGCTCTGGGGTCACATACTGAAGGTTAGGAGTCTAGATATTTGCACAATGCAAAAAAAGCATGTCCACCTTTGCAGCATTTAGATTTCAGGGTGTTGCGACATATCCCTCAGAATGGCTTGAAAGAGAAGAGAAATACCAAGTGCTGGTGAGGTTGGGGAGCAACTGGAACACTCCCCGTCTGCTGGTGGGAGTGTAAACTGGTCGCCGCTTTGGAAAACAGAGAGGATTCACTAAAGCTAAATATTTGCACCCTGTGACTCAGCAAACACCCTCAAGCTCCACACAGGCTCCTCCGAAGAATGTTCATAGCAGTTTCATTTATTACAGCCAAACCTAGAACAACCCGAATGTTCTTCAACAGATGGGGTAAATTAAATAGCGGTACAGTATACAATGGAAACCACGCAGCAATTTAGTTACCGATACAGTAATGAATGGGTGGGTCTCACATTCATTATGCTAAGTGAAAGAGACCAGACACAAAAGAGTATATTATGCCCGGTTCCATGCAAGTGAAGCTCAAGAATGGACAAAACCGGGCTTCCCTGGTGGAGCAGTGGTTGGGAGTCCCCCTGCCGATGCAGGGGACACGGGTTCGTGCCCCGGTCCGGGAAGATCCCACATGCCGCGGAGCGGCTGGGCCCGTGAGCCATGGCCGCTGAGCCTGCGCGTCCGGAGCCTGTGCTCCGCAACGGGAGAGGCCACAACAGTGAGGGGCTCG
>NW_021703786.1:39505759-39572002 GCF_005190385.1 Monodon monoceros | reverse complement strand
TTAGCTCTAGTAGTTTTCTGGTGGCATCTTTAGGATTCTCAATGTATCTGCAAACAGTGACAGTTTTACTTCTTCTTTTCCGATTTGGGTTCCTTTTATTTCTTTTTCTTCTCTGATTGCTGTGGCTAAAACTTCCAAAACTATGTTGAATAAGAATGGTGAGAGTGGGCAACCTTGTCTTGTTCCTGATCTTAGTGGAAATGGTTTCAGTCTTTCACCATTGAGAACGATGTCGGCTGTGGGTTGGTCACATATGGCCTTTATTATGTTGAGGTAGGTAGGTTCCCTCTGCCTACTTTCTGGAGGGTTTTTATCATAAATTGGTGTTAAATTTTGTCGAAAGCTTTTTCTGCATCTATTGAGATGATCATATGGTTTTTATCCTTCAATCTGTAATACAGTGTATCACACTGATTGATTTGCATATACTGAAGAATCCTTGCATTCCTGGGATAAATCCCACTTGATCATGGTGTATGATCCTTTTAATGTGCTGTTGGATTCTGTTTGCTAGTATTTTGTTGAGGATTTTTGCATCTATGTTTATCAGTGATACTGGCCTGTAGTTTTCTTTTTTTGTGACTGTCTGGTTTTGGTATCAGGGTGATGGTGGCCTTGTAGAATGAGTTTGGGAGTGTTCCTCTGTCTGCTATATTTTGGAAGAGTTTGAGAAGGATAGGTGTTAGCTCTTCTCTAAATGTTTGATAGAATTCACCTGTGAAGACACCTGGTCCTGGGTTTTTGTTTGTTCGAAGATTTTTTTTTTTTTTTTTTTTTTTTTGCGGTATGCGGGCCTCTCACTGTTGTGGCCTCTCCCGTTGTGGAGCACAGGCTCCGGACGCGCAGGCTCAGCGGCCACGGCTCACGGGCCCAGCCGCTCCGCGGCATGTGGGATCTACCCGGACCGGGGCACGAACCCGCGTCCCCTGCATCAGCAGGCGGACTCTGAACCACTGCACCACCAAGGAAGCCCTGTTGGAAGATTTTTAATCACAGTTTCAATTTCAGTGCTTGTGATTGGTCTGTTTATATTTTCTATGTCTTCCTGGTTCAGTCTCTGAAGGTTGTGCTTTTCTAAGAATTTGTCCATTTCTTCCAGGTTGTCCACTTTATGGGCATATAGTTGCTTGTAGCAATCTCTCATGATCCTTTGTATTTCTGCAGTGTCAGTTGTTACTTCTCCTTTTTCATTTCTAATTCTGTTGATTTGAGTCTTCTCCGTTTTTTTCTTGATGAGTCTGGCTAATGGTTTATCAATTTTGTTTATCTTCTCAAAGAACCAGCTTTTAGTTTTACTGATCCTTGCTATCGTTTCCTTCATTTCTTTTTCATTTATTTCTGATCTGATCTTTATGATTTCTTTCCTTCTGCTAACTTTGGGGTTTCTTTTGTTCTCCTCTCTCTAATTCCTTTAGGTGTAACGTTAGGTTGTTTATTTGAGATGTTTCTTGTTTCCTGAGGTAGGATTGTATTGCTATAAACTTCGCTCTTAGAACTGATTTTTGTTCATCCCATAGGTTTTGGGTCATCGTGTTTTCGTTGTCATTTGTTTCTAGGTACTTTTTGATTTCCTCTTTGATTTCTTCAGTAACCTCTGGGTTATTTAGTAGTTTAGCCTCCATGTGTTTGTATTTTTTACTGATTTTTTTCCTGTAATTGGTATCTAGTCTCATAGCATTGTGGTCAGATAAGATACTTGAAACGATTTCAATTTTCTTAAATTTACTAAGGCTTGATTTGTGACCCAAGGTATGATCTATCCTGGAGAATGTTCCATAAGCACTTGAGAAGAAAGTGTATCCTGTTGTTTTTGGATGGAATGTTCTATAAATATCAATTGAGTCCATCTTGTTTAATGTACCATTTAAAGCTTGTGTTTCCTTATTTATTTTCATTTCGGATGATCTGTCCATTGGTGAAAGTGGAGTATTAAAGTCCCCTACTATTATTGTGTTACTGTCAATCTTCCGTTTTATGGCTGTTAGCAGTTGCCTTATGTATTGAGGTGCTCCTACATTGGGTGCATAAATATTTACAATTGTTATATCTTCTTCTTGGATTGATTCCTTGATCATTATGTAATGTCTTGCTTTGTCTCTTGTCATAGTCTTTATTTTAAAGTCTATTTTGTCTGATATGAGGATTGCTACTACAGCTTTCTTTTGATTTCCATTTGCATGGAATATCTTTTCCCATCCCCTCACTTTTAGTCTGTATGTGTCCCTAGGTCTGAAGTGGGTCTCTTGTAGACAACATATATATGGGTCTTGGTTTTTTCTTTTTTTTTTTGCAGTACGCGGGCCTCTCACTGTTGTGGCCTCTCTCGTTGCAGAGCACAGGCTCCAGGCGTGCAGGTTCCAGACGTGCAGGCTCAGCGGCCATGGCTCACAGGCCCAGCCGCTCCACGACATGTGGGATCTTCCCGGACCGGGACACAAACCCGTGTCCCCTGCATCGGCAGGCAGACTCTCAACCACTGCGCCACCAGGGAAGCCCCCATGGGTCTTGTTTTTGTATCCATTTAGCCAGTCTATGTCTTTTGGTTGGAGCATTTAATCCATTTACATTTAAGGTAGTTATCAATAGGTATGTTCCTATTACCATTTTCTTAATTTGTTTTGGGTTTGTTATTGTAGGTCTTTTCCTTCTCTTGTGCTTCCTGCCTAGAGAAGTTCCTTTAGCATTTGTTGTAAAGCTGGTTTGGTGGTGCTGAATTCTCTTCGCTTTTGCTTGTCTATAAAGGTTTTAATTTCTTCACTGAATCTGAATGAGATCCTTGCTGGGTAGAGTAATCTTGGTTGTAGGTTTTTCCCTTTCATCACTTTAAATATGTCCTGCCACTCCGTCTGGCTTGCAGAGTTTCTGCTGAAAGATCGACGGTTAACCTTATGGGGATTCCCTTGTATGTTACTGGTTGCTTTTCCCTTGCTGCTTTTAATGTTTTTTCTTTGTATTTAATTTTTGATAGTTTGATTAGTATGCGTCTTGGCATGTTTCTCCTTGGATTTATCCTGTATGGGACTCTGTGCTTCCTGGACTTGACTGACTACTTCCTTTCCCATATTAGGGAAGTTTTCAACTATAATCTCTTCAAATATTTTCTCAGTCCTTTCTTTTTCTCTTCTTCTTCTGGGACCCCTGTAATTCAAATGTTGGTGCGTTTAATGTTGTCCCAGAGGTCTCTGAGACTGTCCTCAATTCTTTTTTTTTTTTTTTTTGTGGTACGCGGGCCTCTCACTGCTGTGGCCTCTCCCGTTGCAGAGCACAGGCTCCGGACGCACAGGCTCAGCAGCATGTGGGATCTTCCCGGACCAGGGCACGAACCCGTGTCCCCTGCATCGGCAGGCCGACTCCCAACCACTGCGCCACCAGGGAAGCCCTGTCCTCAATTCTTTTCATTCTTTTTTCTTTATTCTGCTCTGCAGTAGTTATTTCCACTATTTTATCTTCCAGGTCACTTATCTGTTCTTCTACCTCAGTTATTCTGCTATTGATTCCTTCTAGAGAATTTTTAATTCCACTTATTGTGTTGTTCATCATTGTTTGCTCTTTAGTTCTTCTAGGTCCTTGTTAAACATTTCTTGTATTTTCTCCATTCTATTTCCAAGATTTTGGATCATCTTTACTATCATTACTCTGAAGTCTTTTTCAGGTAGACTGCCTATTCCCTCTTCATTTTTTAGGTCTGGTGGGTTTTTACCTTGTTCCTTCATCTGCTGCGTGTTTCTCTGTCTTCTCCTTTTGCTTAACTTACTGTGTTTGGGGTCTCCTTTTCGCAGGCTGCAGGTACGTAGTTCTCGTTGTTTTTGGTGTCTGCTCCCAGTGGGTAAAGTTGGTTCAGTGGGTTGTGTAGGCTTCCCGGTGGAGGGGACTGGTGCCTGTGTTCTGTTACACGAGGCTGGATCTTGTCTTTCTGGTGGGCAGGACCGAGTCCAGTGGTGTGTTTTGGGGTGTCTGTGAACTTAGTATGATTTTCAGCAGCCTCTCTGCTGATGGGTGGTGTTGTGTTCCTGTCTTGCTAGTTGTTTGACATAGGGTGTCCAGCACTGTAGCTTGCTGGTCGTTGAGTGGAGCTGGGAATTAGCATTGAGATGGAGATCTCTGGGAGAGCTTTTGCCCTTTGATATCACATGGGGCCGGGAGGTGTCTGGTGGACCAACGTCCTGAACTCGGCTCTCCCACCTCAGAGGCACGTGCCTGACATCCGGCCAGGGCACCAAGACCCTGTCAGCCACACAGTTTTGTTTTTCTTTAAGGATAATTTGCTTCCTGGAGGAAGAAGTATAGGTTCTTCTGACTCTTTTCTATCTTGCTTGTTTCTCTTTAGGGCCTGACAGATTTGGTGCAGCAAGTTAGAAGGGAGAGTAGAGAAGATTCCTAGAGAATGTCTTAGCTACGCCTTCTCGTGGCCACAGGAAGCTGCAGTTGGTCCCGCCATCTCGGGGCGGATCCTTTATTCCCTTCCCAGGACAGTGTATCTGAGGCAGGGCTTAGCAGAGGCGGGAGGTGGGGAAGCCAGCATCTCTGAGGACGTCAAGGAGACATGAAGATGGCAAGGCGGCCGCGCTGGTGTGTACTTTGCATTCACAGCACATGTCAAGGGCTCATCGCCACACGGGGCTGGCGGCTCCTCTATCAGGCGGCGCAGGTGTAGAGCATTCACTCCTGAAGGATAATGACAGGACTGACCGGGTCCCCAAGACTCGTAGAGGACATAAACCTTAAGACTCTGCTTTCCGGGCACCCTGAACCCTGGCCACAGGAGACTGGGCAGGATCAATACATGACTCGCACCTAGCCAATTCTTCTCTTGCTTTTGTTTTTAACCAGCGAGAAGCAAAGAAGTGGCTGGGCCTTCCAAGGGATGAGGGAGGCTTGGGCCGGCAGGCAGCCGTGCTTCATACCACGTGCAGGCGACAGAGAAGCAGAGACAGGTGACACGAAGTCCTGGGACACCCCAGTCTATGGTCCTGGCCTATCTGTGCTCCGGTCTTGCACCTTTGGCCTGCACACAGTGACCCGGGAACCTCAGATCTGTTCCATATATTTCTTTTCTGCTCAAGCCAATGTTTTGTCATTTGCGACCAGGAGAGTCCTGACTAATAGACTAGGGCTGCGTAAGTGGCCGGTGTGACGCAGCCTGTCTGCATCAAAGCAGTCCGGGTACCTGCCTCCCTGTGCTGTGCTCAGAGACACAAGGAAGACTCACGGCAGCCCCTCACACCACCCCATCCCATCCAGGCTCCTGTTCCCCCACCTGCTCCCCCAGGGCTCCTTCAGCTCAGGCCAGCATCTGCAGTAGGTTATTTCATCCTACTTTTGGTGCATTTGTTTTAGTTTTCCTATTTGGAGCTAGTGAAAACACATCTGTCCATCCCATATGTGTCCGTCTCCTACAAAGCAGTCGTAGTAAGACGTTAACTGTGGCATCCAGGTGGTGGGACGCTGTGTTCACTGTGTAATTCAGCTTCTCTGAACGCTCACAGATTTCCGTAGTAAATACTCAGGGGGAAATCTGCTTGCTCTTCTGTCCATCGCTGTTGCCTCTTTCTCTTCTGTTCTCCGGGTTTTTTGTCTTCTTCCTCTGTCCACTGAGGCGGACAGCAGAGACGGTCAGAGCCAGACAGGTACAGGGGGGTATGGCTCTCTGCTACTCCGTCCCCCAAGCCCCATCATCCTCTTTTACAGGGTCGGGCCTGGGAATCCCAAGGACCAGGACGAGAGCTGAGAGTACTCCGCAGGAGTATCTGCTTTGCCCCTGACATTTTCCCCGTGGAACAAGTTTCCAAAACACACACTGATCAAAGGCGGAGCGGCCACCGTTTCACTGTCTTTAGGAAACACACGAGCTTCAGACCTTTTTTGAAACACTGCTTTTAAAATATTTTAATGTATTCCAGAAGCTCTAAGGGTCTGTTCTGGGGGAAATGTATGTATTCATTTAAAATCCATATTAGGGCTTCCCTGGTGGCGCAGTGGTTGAGAGTCCGCCTGCCGATGCAGGGGACATGGGTTCGTGCCCCGGTCCAGGAAGATCCCACATGCCACGGAGTGGCTGGGCCCGTGAGCCATGGCCGCTGAGCCTGCGCGTCTGGAGCCTGTGCTCCGCAACGGGAGAGGCCACAGCAGTGAGAGACCCGCGTAACGCAAAAAAAAAAAAAAAAAAAAAAAAAAAAATCCATATTAGAGATGTCTTCCAAATGTGCTATAGGTCAAAGATAATAAAAATTAAAATCATGGAAATAACAGTCAAGTCTGGGATATTAGAATAATAATCCAAATTATAAGTAGGACACTTTATCCACATTTACTCCTTGTGGCAAGTACGGTGCTCGTCCCATCTCGGAGCTCAGGGCAGCTACCTGGCTTGCCTGACGTTTCACAGCTAGAAAGGGGCAGAGTTGGGGGTCCCAATGTGGCCAGGGGTCCCGACCCCTCTCCTCCTGTTCCCACATCCATCACCCCCGGGAGAACAGGTGTGCTCGGGCATTCAATCCACGCCGAGCGCTCAGGTAGCAGGTGCCCTCCTAAGCGTGAAGGACACAGCTTGTGACAAACAGAAGAGCAGATGGTCCCGGCCCTCGTGGGGCTTCCCATCTAGCCATGGGGAGACGACAGTAACCACGCAGGTGGGTGTGAGGGTCCTAAGAGCTGAGAAGGAAAGTGAGGCAGGGCGGGGAGGACGGGCCGAGGCCACACTTTACACAGACTGGTCAGGGGCGCGCCTGACAAGGTGACCTTGAGCACAGACTTAGGGGAGGAGAAGCGGCAGAGTGCAGGGGGTGGAGGGAGGGATGCCCCAGGCTGAGGGGCAGCTACCACACCTGGCTCGCACGAGGGACAGCACCAGGGCACCTGGAGGCAGTGTGTCCGGAGCCCGGGCAGCCTGGGGGGCGGTAGGGGTTGGACTTTGCTCCCCTCTGAGTCGGTGGGGAGAGCCTGGAGCGTATTAAGCGGAGAAGTGACATGACTTGTGTTGAAAGGACCGCTCAGCTTCTGCTGAGAACGGAGCATAGGCCTCAAGTGAAAAGCAGGAAGGTGGTGGCATGTCCCCGGTGGTCCCCAGGAGGCGGTGGGAGCTGGTGGGAGTTGACATCTATTTTTAAGGTAGACAGCATTTTGCCGATGGACCACAGGATGTGAGAAAAGGAGGGTCCAAGGATGATGCCACGGGCTCTGGCCTGAGCGACTAAAAGATGGAGTTGCTGGGGACTTCCCTGGTGGCAAAGTGGTTGGGAGTCCGCCTGCCAACGCAGGAGACAGGAGTTCGAGCCCTGACCCGGGAGGATCCCACATGCCGCGGAGCAGCTGGGCCCGTGCGCCACAACTACTGAGCCTGCACTCCGGAGCCTGTGAGCCACGACTACTGAGCCCGCGTGCCACAACTACTGAAGCCCACGTGTCGAGAGCCTGTGCTCTGCAATAGGAGGAGCCGCCGCAGTGGGAGGCCTGCGCACCGCGGCGAGGGGTGGCCCCCGCTCGCTGCAGTTGGAGAAAGCCTGCATGCAGCAACAAAGACCCAACGCAGCCAAAAATATAAATAAATAAAATTTTTTTAAAAAGATGGAGTTGCTGTTTACTCAAATGGGAAGAGTCACCAGGGGCAGGGGCGGCAGGTTTAGGGGGGCAGGAGAGATGGAGAGGAGGAAGAACAGATTCAGTTTTGAATAGGTCACCTTCAAGGTGCCTTGTAGACATCCAAGAGGTGGTGTCACAAAGGCAGTTGGAGGAGTGCTGGTTGGAGATGCAAATTTGTGGGTCATCCACACATGGTGTTAAAATTCATGAGAGCAGAAGCTGTCACCTAGAACAAGTGTCCTCACCAGGGACGGTGCCGTCCCTCATGGAGCATGTTGGAAATCTGTGGGGGCATCTTTACTTGCCACTGCAATTGGAGGTGCTACTGACACCTAAGGGACAGGAGGATGGAGATCGTGAACGTGACAATCTAGCACAAAGAATTGCCCTGCATCCCACACGTCTCACGGATTCCACAGACACTCAGCGGTGGAGCATCTTCTTATTGTTATCCGAGCCAACAGCATCCCTTTGTTTTACATGTAAAAACAGTGTATTTCTTGCACAACTTTAAGATACACTCAACTTTCTAAGAGTAACGAGGGGAGGCTGCACTTGGGTTCAGAACTTTACGAAGAGCGCTCAGCATTCAAACCAACACGTCACGCGTCTCCCCCTCGACCAGCCTTCCTGGTACCTGACACGTCAGCACGACAACCCTGAATCCGTCTGCCCAGAGCTGCCACACCCACAGGGCTCCAAGGAGCATGGGGGTCCTTCAGCGGAGTCACACGCAGGCAGACGTGGGTAGAAATGCGGTTTACTTACCTGTAAGCGATGTTCCCTTTGTTTGGCTTTTATAGTTAGGATACTACACTGACTTCTCCAAAGTGTGTGTGTAGGTAGGTGACACGGTCTCTGAGTTTCATCTCAGGGTGAGGAAGGAGGCGCCCCAGCCCACCTGATATTAGGAACCCCTGGGGGGTGAGAAGGAGCCAGCAGTGGAGCCCCCAGGGGCTGCCCGGGTCAGGGGAAAGGAACACTGAGAGGAGGGAGCCCAGCTGCAGGCAGGTGGGGAGTTGACACCTGGATTGTCAGCATCCTGGTGACGCTGAGCCCGTCTAGTGGGCGCTGGGGGTAAACTCTGGCTGGAGAGTCCACATGGTCCAGGGCAGGGGATCCCAGTCACCCTGTTAAGCTGCACGTTTCCCCTCTCCACCCCAGGGCACTCCGACTGCATCCCCTTTGCTCTGCGCCTTTAGGTCAAGCAATGCCGGGGCTCCTGGGGCCTTGCTCACTGTCGCGGGGCGCCCAGCAGCCCTGCCCTGTGTGTCCCATCCATACCTTGCTGAGTCGGGACTCAAATGCCAGCGAGGTGGACGACTTGGAGCTCTTCATGCCGGGAGGGGGGGCGGGGAGGGGTCGCACGCGGTCCACCCCACGGCCTCCCACTCTGGTGACTGGACTCCAGGGCTTGGCTGCACTCCTCATGTTTGTCCCAATGGGTCCTTCTGTACAAGAGCAGAAAAGAAAAAGCGTGTGTCCACACTTGAACCACCTGCTGAGGCATATCACAGAGATCCATCCCCACGCACCACGGGCACCACCGTGGTCATGGAGAACGAGCCTTCGGGATGGGGCTGCACATAGAGCATCTTACTACTGAGAAGGTACCTTTGCAGCAGGTTTCTTTCTCTGGCTTCACTGCAGCTTTCATGAAACTATTAACAACACATGTGCGGGCTTCCCTGGTGACACAGTGGTTAAGAATCCACCTGACAATGCAGGGGACATGGGTTCGAGCCCTGGTCCGGGAAGATCCCACATGCCGCGGAGCAACTAAGCCTGTGCACCACAGCTACTGAGCCTGCGCTCTAGAGCCCGCGAGTGACAACTACTGAAGCCCGCGCGCCTAGAGCCCGTGCTCCGCAACAAGAGAAACCACCGCAATGAGAAGCCCGCACACCACAACGAAGAGTAGGCCCTGCTCACTGCAACTAGGGAAAGCCCGCACACAGCAACGAAGACCCAATGCAGCCAAAAATAAATGAATTTTTTTTACGTGCAATATTACTGATGCTCTGACATTACTCTTTGGCAAAATGATGGCTTCTCCTTGGTCAGGGGCACCTAGCACAGTCTTACTGCATATATATATATATATATATATATATATATATATATATATATATACACACCCACATAAAACAGCTTCACTCAGCTTGAGTCAAGACACGTTATGCCCATAAGCCTTGCCGTTTTAGGGTTGATAATTGAGCAACTTAACGTAATTTCCAAGTAGACATAAATGAATTACTTGAAAAACAGATTTCACAGAAGCACAGGTTTTTTTCTTCTTTTGGACAAAAATGGTATCAAAACTTAAAAGGGTGCCCTCAATAAATCTGTGAAATAAATTTTAAAAAATGAATAGGGCAGCTTTTAATTGGGCAGACCTGACATCACAGGACAGAGTTACCCACCCTAACTAGAACGTTCTATGAAAGACAATTTATGCAAAGGAGCAGGATGCGGTTAAAGACCTGGGGGGTGGGGGAGTGTGAATCCACGTCCCAAGGCAAGCAAGACAGCCTGAGTCCTTCGATCAATGCTGAGGAGGTGGGCCGGCCGTCTCTTAACCTCTCTGAGCCCATTTTGTTCTCAGTAGCACAATGGGACCCTGACTCTGCTGTCCCCGTGGACTCTCACGACCAGGGATGTGAGACAGAAGACCAAAACCGCAGACAAGAAACAAACTGAAAAAAAGCACTTTAAAAAACGCCACTAAGGGGCTTCCCTGGTGGCGCAGTGGTTGGGAGTCCGCCTGCCGATGCGGGGGACGCGGGTTCGTGCCCCGGTCCGGGAGGATCCCGCGCGCCGCGGGGCGGCTGGGCCCGTGGGCTGTGGCCGCTGGGCCTGCGCGTCCGGAGCCTGTGCTCCGCGACGGGAGAGGCCGCGACGGTGAGGGGCCCGCGTACCGCAAAAAAAAAAACAAAAAAACAAAACACCGTTAGGAAGGAAATCCAAAACAGAGGGGCTTTATGTATATGTACAGCTGATTCACTTTGCTGTACAGCAGAAACTAACACAACACTGTCAAGCAACTATACTCCAATGAAGATTAAAACAAACAAACAAACAACACACCACTAGGTGACAGCTAATGCCAGTGGCCGCACTCACAGGACCCGGGGCTAAATAACTGCTCCCCAGGATCACAGCTGGTGCTCGGCGGCTCTGGGCCTCCTCTCCGCTTACCGCATCCCAGGACACCCTGTCCGTCCCTCTGAGAAAAAGAAAAGGCTGCCCACTGCCCCCAGCCTGGCGCAGTGGGGTCCTCCTCCCATTCTTATCTCCTTTCCCAGGGACACCATTTCAACCCACAGCGTCCCAGCCAGGGCCATCCAGTTCCTGCTCCTACTTAAAGGGATTAGCTGGGGGCAGGGGTCCACGACCTGGGGCTCATTCTGCAACACTGCTATCCTGGCAGCTGTGCCAATGTGGCTACAGGTGAAAGTAATATTTTTTAAAAGATTTATTTATTATTTATTTTTGGCTGTGTCGGGCCTTAGTTGGAGCATGTGGGATCTTTCGTTGCAGCGCACGGGCTTCTCTCTGGTTGGGGTGCAGGGGTTTTCTCTCTCTAGTTGTGGCGCGCAGGCTCTGTAGTTTGCGGCGCGCGATCTCAGTAGTTGTGGTGCGCGGGCTTAGCTGCCCCGCAGCCTGGGGGATCTTAGTTCCCTGACCAGGGATCGAACCCCCATCCCCTGCATTGCAAGGCAGATTCTTCACCACTGGACCACCAGGGAAGTCCTGTGAAACTAATATTTTTAAGACAGCGATTTGTTTTCTAAAGTGTTTTTGAGAAAAATTATTCACGATTTCAGTTATATGACTAGTTCAATAGTCTCAGCTTGGTTCCAGGTATCATGATTTTTAAAAATTCTGTATTTAAAAAACCACTTCTCGCGTATTTTACGATGTTCAGCTCCAGCTATTCTTCTTTCTCGGCCCACAATTTTTAATTATGGTTTCCACAGCAACAATGAAAGAATTCCTAGGTTAAGACCTATAGAGCAACTAATTTTATTAAATGAATATAAACGTAAAATGAACGAACATAGCCTGAGTGATTCTTGGAGAGAATTACTGATGAATTTTATCCAGGACTGCAGGAACAACCAGTAACATGTCAGTGTGACTCATGGAGACAAGAAATAAAATACGTTTCATGAAGACGCCCTTTTACGTGATGATTGCAACTACTTAGAGATGATTATTGCAGGGCTTACTTGATGAAAACATAGGTGATTCTGCAATGCATCTATGCTTTCCAAAATCTGCCCAGGTCATCACCGAAATGAAATGCCTCTTGTTTATTCCCCAGAAGGAAGAAAGAATGTGAAGAGGAAAAGCAGAAGAAAGATGATAGAAAATTTCCCCAATGTTGCCCTAAGTCCTTGGCAAAAAAAAAAAAAAAGTAATAACAATAACAGAAATAAACAAAGGAAGGAAAGAAGAAAGGAAGGAGAGAAGGAAAAGGAAAGGGGGGGGAGGGGAGGGGAGGAGAGGGGAGGGGAGAGGAGGAGAAAGGCATCCTAGTCAAAACTCCAGATCTAAACTCTTAATCTCTGACAACCTTCTAGACAATCACCTGAAAAACATGCAGCCACTTTTTTTTTTTTTTTCATGCAGCCACTTTTCAAAGGCTGCCTGGTTACTTGCTCTGAGGCAGAATTCTCAGGTTTACTTCCTTTGCATCATCACACCTTTCTTTATTCTCCTAGAACCCTGAACCCATCAAATTACTCCCAGACAAGTGTACACAGAGGGCCTTCCTCCCGCGGGCCCTCCTCACTGCCAGGCTCTTCTTCCTTGTCTCCCTTCATGTGTCTTTCCCGTTATCTCCCCAGACGGAGGCTTCTATTTCGTATTCGTGCACAAGCCAGGCTCTTCAAATTCCATCTTCTTCCAGAAATCAAAATACACAGAAATGAAGTAAGTAACGTCCCCTCTTGAACCAGGAAGAGAGCCCTAACGGTAGGGAGCGTGCCAGGGGGTGGGCTGCCGGGGGGGGGGGGGGTAGTGAGCTCTGCCAGATCAAAGCAGCTCTCCAGGGACAGACGACAAAAGGATGAGAGCAGAGGGTGGGGACACCGCTCCAGCCAGGCTGAAGGCCAGCTTTGCACCATTCTCCCCACGCTCCACGTCCAGGACCTTGTTAAGCATCGCCCAACCCCCATCCAGCAGGACTGGTGTCTTCCTAGTGTTCTCCAAATCGGCCTGCTCTGGCCCTGCCCTCTGTCCACTCCCAAGAAGGCCTCCTGCTGGCAGGGGGCAGGTGCCCTCAGGCCCACTCCTAGTTTCTGCAGCCTTTCACCCAATCCGCTTCCCGCTGTCTCCTCTCCGACCCTCCTCTCGCCCCTCACCCCGGGCCTGGTGTCAAACCCTCCCTGTAATCCTACGAGGTAAGGGTCACCTCCGTTCAGGGAGGTTAAGCAACTTGCCCAGACCACAGAGTTTATGATACAGCCAGGATCCAAACCCAGTTTTAATGGGCTCTTACACACCAGGGTTGGGTACGGCCTCCCTGGATAATCTTTCTCCCACGGGAAAGCACACGGGCTTTTGGATCCAGTGTTCCTGGTCAAAATCCAGCTCCACTGTTCATTGCGTGAGCTGGGGCATGCTTGCCGAACACTATGATTCTCAACATCGTCACCCGATAAATGGAGTTACTGGTGCCTGCACTGCAAAACTGAAGATGAAGGAGGACACGGCACCCGGAAGACACTCAGCAAACCCCAGATGCCACAACTGTTCACCGTGTTCAGCCGAGGGCCGCTCTGCTTTATGAACTCAGCAACACCCAGCAGTGGATCGGTGGGATCAATGTGCACTGGCCGGGGCCACCTAAGGAAAGAGCTCTCTTTATACACAGAGCGGCCTGTTTTCATTTGGGAACGTCAAAGAGGGAAAGTATGGAGGAAGATGAACACCGAGAGCAGACACCTTACAGTCACTAGAACTGGCCCCCACTGCTGAAAGAGAAACACGGGCGTGAACGCTGGGTGAACGATACTTTTCTTAGGGATGTGAACAAGTAACGGAAAAGAAATAGACGGGTTCTGGCCAAGGACAAGATCATGGGAAAAGAAGTTTCTATTACTAATTCCCTGATTTCTAAAAATCCACCTAAACATCTCAAAGACGGTTGCATCCACTGTTGCAAAACATTCACTTGTAAGTAGATCCACGCAGTTCAAACCCGTGTTATTCGAGGGTCCACAGTACAGTTAAATTTAGGAATTCACTCCCACAGGGGTGGGGAGAGGGCCTTCCCAGGGGTGTTTTCCTTAAATTGTTCATTTTATTTAATTATCAAGCTCCTTTCCTCGCCAGAATCGTGCAAGACTTCTCTTTAAACCATAACTCATTAGTTGTAATGGAGTTAAGTAGAAAAGATAGAAGAGAGAGAGGGAAGAGGGAACACAGTTAGGAATACGGTGAGTGTCTGGGCACCGGGGAGGGTCAGAGCCCCTCCAACATGCTACTGGGCTGCTTCATCACCGCCTTCAGAACCTGGGCTGGAGGGGTTGTCTCGGCCCTCAGATTGGTTACCCTTTTAAGGCAAGAAAACAGAAAGGCGACTGGGAAACCATTCTGGACCATCACAAATAACAGGGAGCGTCCAGGGACTTCCCTGGCAGTCCAGTGGTTAAGACTCTGCGCTTCCACTGCAGGGGGCGAGGGTTCGATCTCTGGTCGGGGAACTAAGACCCTGCATGCCGCGCAGCTTGGCCAAAAATAAATTTTGAAAAAAATAAGGAGTGTCCGGGAGTGGGAGAGGGCATTGAGGCTTGCACTGCAAGTACAATAAACCCCAGGAAGCCGAGAACTGAGGCTTCGAGTCTGAGAACGAACAAACTAAGAATGTTCACATAGCTCAACTACCAGGGGACTCGGCAGGAAACAGAAGGCAAGTGAACAGCATGCCGAAAATAGCTAGCTAGAGCTTTCTAGAACACGTGCCCAGTTTGCTCTTGACCTCTTCAGCAGGGTGGGTGGCTGATTCTGCCCCCGGGGGGGGGGAACATTTGGCAATGTGCGCAGCTGCTTTGGGTTGTCACAACTTGGGGCAGGGGGAGGTGCTAGGGTAGAGCCAGGGATGCTTCTGGACATCCCAGTACCCAAAGGGCAGCCCCACAACAAAGAAGGATCCAGGCTAAAATGTCAAGGGTCGAGGTCGAGAAACTCAGTTCCAGAGGAAGAGCGAGGCTCCTCGGGCGCTGATTCTCAGGCACCTGGTTCGTTTATGCTAACATTGGAACATTTACGCTGAAAATCTAGTTTGGGAGCAGCTGAGGGAATCCCAGACTTCGGCTGGAGGCCACAGGAAACTCTTCAAAGCTTATTATTTCCTGTTAGTCTCGACATGAAAAATCATCCCGTTAGCCTTAGATTCCCTCCTGGTAAATAAATAGAAAAGAACAGGTTTCCACACAGCATCAGAAGGAAAATGGCAAACAAAAATTCACTGATCCTATCAGGAGAAGTCATTGAAAGAAAACGAGAACCAAGAAGGGATAAGACAAAAACTAAACAGAAGAGAACATTTGCATAGCACTAGCCATACCATCTCAAGCCAAAAACAAACTTTGGAAATGGAATAGGGACTTGCAGAAACTATGACACACTGCCACGAGGTGGAGACCGTAACAAATAGAGCTTAATCTGGAATAAGAAACAGGAGGAGCTGGTCTCTAAATATGAAATGCAGACCCCAAAGAGAGGCTGTAATCTGGGAGCTATATTGAGACCAAACCCTGAGAATCGCTGCCCCAGGACATCCTTCTGTCTCCAAAGCTGAACCAAGAAGCCGGCATCCCACAGAGCTAGTGGCCCCTAATCAGTAGTTATTTCCTTACTTATAACATGGCTTCACATCAAAGAATTAAAAGAATGAGCCAAGGCAGTAGAAAGGAGACGGAAATAAAATACTTCCAAGAGCTCTTTCTATAGGAATAGTTTGAAAAGGTCTGTTGAAAGAGTAACTAAGAATACAAGCTATAGTCTAGTGCCAAGACCATTCAATAGGGAAGGACAGTCTTTTCAGCAAAGGGTGCTGAGAAAACTGGATATCCACACCAAAAGAATGAAGTTGAACCCTTACCTTATACCATATACAAAAATGAACTCAAAATGGATGAAAGACCTAAATATAAGAGCCCAAACTGTCAAACTCTTAGAGGAAAACACAGGGGAAAAGCTTTATGACATTGGATTTGGCAATGAATTCTTAAACATGACACCAAAAGCACAGGCAACAAGAAAAACTAGACAGATTGGAATATGTCAAAATTAAACACTTCTGTGCATCAAAGAACACAGTCAACAGCGTAAAATGGCAACTCACAGAATGGAAGAAAACATTGGCAAATGGGTTTGCTGTGGACTGAATTGTGTCCCCTGTCCCACCACATTTACATGTTGAAGCCCTAATTCTCAGTGTGATTGCATTTGGAGCTAGGGCTTGTTAGGAGGTAAAGTAAGGTTAAATGAAGTGATAAGGGCGGGTCCTAATCCAATAGGATTGGTGGCTTTATTAGAAGAGGGGGAGAGAGAGATCTTTCTCCTGTGCACACACACTGATGAGAAGCCATGGGAGGACATAGTGAGAAGGCGGCCATCTGCAAGCCAGAAAAAGAGCCCTCACCAAGCACCAAATCAGCCATACATACCTTGCTCTTGGACTTCCCAGCCTCCAGGATGGTAAGAAATCAATTTCTGTTGTTTAAATCACTCAGTCTATGGTATTTTGTTATGACAGTCCAGGCAGACTAAGACAGGGCTAATATCCAGAATATATAAAGAGCTCCTGCAACTCAACAACAAAAACAAACCTGTTTCAAAGATGGACAAAGGGCTTGAATAGACATTTCTCCGAAGAGATATATGCATGGCCAATAAGTACACAAAAAGATGCTCAACGTCACTAATCATTAGGGAAATGCAAGTCAAAATCACAATGAGATACCACTTCATACCCATTAGGATGGGTACTACCAAACCAAACCAAACCAAACCAGAAAGTAACAAATGTTGGCGAGGATGTGGAGAAATTCGGAACTCTTGTGAACTGTTGCTGGGAATGTAACATGGTGCAGCTGCTACGGAGAACAGTATGGCAGTTCCTCAAAAAATAAAAAATAGGGCTTCCCTGGTGGCGCAGTGGTTGAGAGTCCGCCTGCCGATGCAGGGGACGCGGGTTCGTGCCCCGGTCCGGGAAGATCCCACATGCCGCGGAGCGGCTGGGCCCGTGAGCCATGGCCGCCGAGCCTGCGCATCTGGAGCCTGTGCTCCGCAACGGGAGAGGCCACAGCAGTGAGAGGCCCACGTACCGCAAAAAAAAAAAAAAATTAAAATTAAAAAACAAATAGATTTTACCGTATGATCCAGCGATTCCACTTCTGAGCACATTCCCAAAAGAACTGAAAGCAGGGTCTCAACGAGGTATTTGCACACCCATGTTCAGGGCAGCATTATTCACAACAGCCAAAAAAGGTGGAAGCAACCCAAGTGTCCACTGATGGATGAACGGATACACAACATGTGGTCTATACATCCAGTGGACTATTACTCAGTCTTAAAAAGGAAGGAAATTCTGATACATTCTACAGCATGGATGAATCTTGAACACATCATGCTAAGTGAAATAAGCCAGGCAGAAAAAGACAAACACACTTGTATGATTACAGTTATATGAAGTACTTAGAGGAGTCAAATTCACAGGAACAGAAAGTAAAATGGTGGGGGCCAGGGGCTGGGGGAGTGAGGAACAGGAGTTAGTGTTTAATGGGGACGAAGTTTCAGTTTTGTAAGATAAACACAGTTCTGGGGACGGATGGTGGTGATGGTCCCACAACAGTGTGAATGTACTTAATGCCACGGAACTAAACACTTAAAAATGGTTAAGACAGTAAATTTTATATTATGTGTATTTTACCACAATTTTTAAAAATGTGATAAGAAAGACAAAACAAAACAAAAGCTATAGTGTAGGAGAGAACCGCAGATTTTCATCTCCATTTCGGCAAAAGCATCGAGAAGAGCTCCAAAAGGACCCGTTTACAAGGGGCTGGGCCGGCCTAGAGGAGCAATGCGGGCTAGGACATTATCACCCCCGGCCTGCGGGTCGGGGAGGAAGCCGCTGGGACCCGGAGAGAGCTGTACCAAGAGCAGAAGCTGAGGCCTCGATAGAGAAATGCAGCTAACCCAAACAACTCAGTAGCACTGGGGTCGGGGGCAGCGGGAGCAGCTGGGGAGAGAAAGGCCTCAAGGGCATTCTCCCCTCCCCGACCCTCCAGGGCTACCCACGGGCTCAGGGAGAAGGCGGGGGTGCAGGCATGGAGCGGCCACCACCGATGCGGCATCCACAAGGTGGTGGCAACGTGGACGGACAAACGAAGGCCTGGCCATCTCCCACCCGCCTTCCAAAGTGAGCGCAGAGGTCTCCCTCCGGAAGCCTCCCCCAGCCCAGGAGGGCCTCCTCGCGGCTCCTACCCTCGTCTGTCCACCGGCCCGCCACGCAGCTGGCCTGTCGCCTTCCCAGGGGCCGCCTGCCCGAGCACAGCGCGAAGACAGTCCTGACTCCGCAGCTTCTCCCGACTTCCCGTTTCTGTTATCCTTGAGGGCTCCCTCCCGGCCTCCCAGACTCAAAACCTCAGAGCATCGTGGCCTCCCCGCGGCCCGCGGCCGCTTATCACAGCCTCGGCTGCCGGGGGAGCTCAGGCTCCGGCACCAACGCCGCGAGCCCTCCTTCTTCTCCGCATGGACAGAGCACAGCTCTGGCTCCTCCGTCCCGGAGCCACCCCTTCCCCGCAGTCCTCCTGCCCGGCTCCAGCGCTCAGCTGAGGCCGCCGCTCCCGCTCAGACCCTCGGTCGGTGCTCATCTTCAGGCAGACGCTTCTCACAGCGTCTCCGTGGCAGGCTCGGGGCCAGAGGCAGAGATGTCACCATGCTTCACAGTCAGCGCCCAGTGAGGCCCCAGGAATTTGCTCACTTCCCAAGCCGGGGCCTGTGCTCAACCTTGCTCCAGATCAAGGGACTGCCCAGCTGAGCTCTGCCCTGCGGTGCAGCCAGACCCAGACCTCCCCACCGTTCTCGTCTGGGGGCACCCACAGCCCCGGGACCCTCCTCAGAGACCTCCCCCAGGAATGTTCCAGCCCCTCCTGCGAGGCTCTGCCAACAACTTTCTGATACTCACCCGCCCAAGACTCCCCCCGCATTTCCCTGCCCCCTCCCCGTCCCGCCCCCCTCCTGATGCCGCAGCATCCCCGGGTCCCCAGCTCTGCTCTCGCCCATCTTGCCCACAACAGTTAATGCCACTCAACAGCTGGAGGGCTCTTTAAAAACACAAATCATGGGGCTTCCCTGATGGCGCAGTGGTTGGGAGTCCGCCTGCCGATGCGGGGGACGCGGGTTCGTGCCCCGGTCCCGGAGCGGCTGGGCTTGTGAGCCACGGCCACTGAGCCTGCGCATCCGGAGCCTGTGCTCCACAACGGGAGAGGCCACAGCAGTGAGAGGCCCGCGTACCGCAAAAAAAAACACCAAAAAACCAAAAAAACAAAAATCATAAAAACGGGTAACACGGTACATTTTATGGTATGTGTGTGTTTTTAACCACGATTTAAATTTTAAAAATTATTAAAAAAAAAACACGCAAGTCAGATCATGTCCCTCCCTACGGAGAAACTTGCTGTGGCTTCTCACTATATTTAGAGTGCAAATCCAAGATCTCTGTCACAACCCCAAAGTCCTAGGCCATCGTGGGGCTGCCCGTCTGCATTCTGAGACCCTCCCCTTGTGTGCTGTGGGAGCTACTCCAGCCCCTCGGACCTGCCCAGCTGGTTCCCAAGGAGGGCCGTTGAACTGGAAGGCCCCCCTCCAGCTCTTCACACGGCCCGAGGGGGTGGGGGTGGGGGTGGGGGTGGGGGTGGCGGTCCTTCCTCCAAAAGGCCTTTCCCTTCCAGTCTCCGGAGGAGCTCACCGCACAGCCCTCCCGTCATTCCTTCAGAGCTTCTATCACCAAAGCCAGGCTCTGGCTGTACTGATCATCCATCGTGGGTCCTCAGCCTCCGCCCACCCCCTGCAGCTCCCAGGGCACTTTACCTTCCGGTTCGTCACAGTGTTCCCGGATGCACCGAGCAGGTGCTTAACCAACATCAGCTAATGAATGTTTAGATCCTGCCTGTCACTGAAGAAATGTGTGCAAGTGTCTCCCTGCCCTTCCCTCTCTAGCCAGGCACCCAGATTCACAAAGTATTTGCTGAATTAATCAGAGAACACAAAACGGAGCCGTAACGCAATGACAGTTCTTCTCCTGTAAGACTTATAAATGCCTCTAAACAATTACCAAATAAGCAGTCCCCAGATTGCTTTCAGGATGAGAACCCCATGGATATTGATACAGAGCCTTCCAGCGTTATTACCTTGAAAACAGGGTTCATGTTGATGTATACGCATTAGCCTTATGAAATTCATCTCATTAACTTATAACATGCTGGAGAAATAGTTCCCAAAGTTATTCAACACCAAACCTCTGAAATCATCTACTGATTCATCTCCATTCGTGAGTTTATTCCCGAAGGACAGCTTTTTCTATTTCTGCTAGACATTCCAGTTTCACCGTAACAGTCAATAATAGTTTACAAATTTTTTTTTTTTTTTTTTGCAGTACGCGGGCCTCTCACCGTCGTGGCCTCTCCCATTGCGGAGCACAGGCTCCGGACATGCGGGCTCAGCGGCCATGGCTCACGGGCCCAGCCGCTCCGCGGCATGTGGGATCTACCCGGACCAGGGCATGAACCCGTGTCCCCTGCATCGGCAGGCGGACTCTCGACCACTGCGCCACCAGGGAAGCCCAATAGTTTACAATTTTATGCTCTAAGATTTCAGACACCTTAACCAAAACATCACAATACATGCATTTATGTTCGATGCTCTGTTAAGTGGTAGCCAATGGCAACCACAGGTTTAGGGACCCAATAAGTTAAAGTGTCAAGTCTAAGTACCTTTTATGCAGCCTTTTCTGTTTCTTTGTTCCTACCAGGGGCCCCTCAGTCAGGTGGGACAAGGGGCAAGGCCCTATGATGTCAGTGGCACAGCTTCCAAGGAAACAGGCGGCCACTTCTGAGTCATTCTGTTCTATTTCCTCTAGAAAACAATGCAAACACTGCAGGGCATGCCACCCCCAACCCCAGTACCCCCAGCAAAACCCTCTGCCCTCCACCACTCACTTCAATGCACTTGCCCTACAGAGATGGGGGGCACGCAAGTCCCCTCCCCCAGCGCTACAGGGCACAGATGTAAACAGGGGCCCTCCGTCCACGGGTGGAGAGATGGAGTCCCACCCCACATCCACCGCCCCCCTGGGCTCACTATACGTTAGCCACATGGGCCTCTGGCCATGTTTCTGATCTTGTGTGTGTCTGTCTGTATGTATACCTGTGTGTGCATTGTCTGTGTCTGTGCCTCTGTGTGTCTGTGTGTGTGTGTGTGTGCATCTGTGTGTGTCTGTGTGTGTGTGTGTGTGTGGCAGTGGGAACAACCGATTTGTTTTAGGATTTTTTTCTATTAGGGTATAGCTGAGGTACAGTGTTGTGTTAGTTTCAGGTGTACAGCAAAGTGATTCAGTTATATATACATATATATATTCTTTTTCAGATTCTTTTCCCTTATAGGTTATTACAAGATATTGAATATAGTTCCCTGTTCTATACAGTAGGACCTTTCTGGTATCTATTTTATATAGAGTGTATATGTTAATCCCAAGCTCCTAATTTAGGAGTTTGGGAACAAGCAACTAAATAAGCAAAGTAAATCTTGAGCTCGACAAAATGAAGAACTTGTATAGGGAAGAAACCAAGACGGACTCTGGTTGCCTTCTTGCTTCTTACTCAGAAAGGGCGGACTTCTCCTCTGATCGGTACCTTCAGAGGCCTGTGGTCCCTGACAGACTCACAAAGGACCCCATTGGCGGCTGTGGGTTTTCTATAACGATGACATTATTCTGAAAAGGCAACCCCGAGTCATGGGAGCTTGAAGGGTTCAGAGTGGCAGGGTCTCAGCTGGAGATCAGCCACGCTGCGTGCTGTGGCCCAGGAGTGTCGGGAGGCCGGCCAGGGTGGCCCCTGGCAGCCCGTCCATCTGTCTGCCTGTCTGTCTGTCCAAGGCACAGAAGAACCTCCCGGGAGAACTCTCATCCTGGGGGCCCAGGGAGGGAGGCAGGGACTCGGCCGGGAAGATGAAGGGCCCTTTCATCGTGTCTTTGGGGGCATATGGAAGCCCTGGCTCTTGGTGTTGGCGGAGGAGCGGCAGTGGGCAGGCCAGGCTCCCAGCTGTGGCCCCAGGAGCTGGGTCTGCAGCACCTCGAGTGCAGGGACAGGACAGCGGGGCAGGGGAGGGACAAAGGGAGGGACCGCACAGCTGCTGACCCTGTTAGCGGTCTGTGTTTGCTCCTGGACCACAGGAGGAAACGAGGGGGAAACAGAACTTTCCTGGAGCTTCTACAGGCACAGAGCGTGCAGGGGCCTGACTCAGGCCCGCACGGTGGCACTGGCCACCCCAGGCGTGGCAGACACCCCCTCTGGGTAAGGGGCAGAGTCCGTCCCTCCAGCAGGGCTGTAGGGCTCTGCCATTGCTCTGGACTTCCTTATTGTTACCGGCTTAAGTTAAATCACTGGACGTGCTGATTTCTTTTTTGTTTTCACATTCCTGAGATATTCTCTTCTAAGCCACAGGCTTCAGCTATTTTCCTGTAGTGCCAGCCGGCTCATGAAAGCAACTGCTGTCCTTTGCAGGGTTAACGTATTCAGCGCCTGGAGCATGCCCTACCTTTCCCCAGCACACCACACTTTGAGGATTGTGTTTTAAATATATACAATAGCCACAAATATGAGGGATCGTGTACAGGCTGCTCCTGGGACGACCTTGTCATCATGGGTGCCTCGCAGGGGTCTTGGGAGCGAATCTACAAGGAACAGCAGGACAGCAGCGGCTCTGTGGTCCACCCCCAGGGTAGAAGCCTGAGACAATGATGCCACAGCACTGTGGCCGCCCCCTAAGGATGGGCCCTTTGTGATACGGAAGATAGTCCCCTGTCCCTCAGGGGACCCGGCATGAGCCATGTCACCAGGCTGCCCCCACCTTCTCTTTGTTCTGGGATGAGGCCCACCGTGTGCTCTGCCCACGCCTGCCAGGCGCCCTGCACTCAGATCCCAGCGCCACAAAGGATGGGCAGCTATTCTGCCACCAGCCTCCAGGCCTCCCCACTGCCACTCCACACCCAGGACAATGGCTCCCCACCCCCACTCCTACTTTCAACCTAACCCCTACCGTCCTGTCCTGCTCCCCCACCACTAGGAGTGTCCACAGCACCCCAACCAGACTGACACCCTGCTGACTCATCTCCCACCCCGGCTTCTCGGCCCAGTGGATCCTGGAGCAAAGGACCATCTCATTCCTCTGTGGTTTCACAGCTCTCCACCCACTGTCTGGGCCATAATCATTGTTGTGTAAAGACAGGCTGAAAACCTCAATAAAACTAGAAAGCTGCTAGAAGAAGACAGGAGAAAATCGTTGTGCCCTTCAGTCAGGCAATGATTTCTTAGAATCAACACCAAAAGCATGATCCATAAATAAAATTTTTTTAAAAACTGATAAATTGGACTTCATCAAAATTTAAAACTTCTGCTCTTCAGAAGACATTGTCAAGAAAATGAAAAGCCAACTGGAAGGGAAGCATCCGCAAAACACAAAACTGATAAAGGACCTGATTCCTGAATTTAGGAGGAAACTCAGCAAAACTCAACAATGACAAAACACACAACTCAATAAAAAATTGTCAAAGATTTAAACACTTCACCGAAGAAGATAACTGGACGGCAAATAAACACATGAGAAGATGCTCAGTGGCATGAGTCATTAAGTAAATGCAAACTGAAACCACAGGAAGATATTACTACATGTCTAATTAGAATGGCTTGAAGCTTAAAAAAATAAAAACAAGTGCAGGCAAGGATATGGAGCAGCTGGAACTCCCATTCATTGTTGATGGAAATGCAAACTGGTGCGGGTGCTTTGCAAATCAGTGTAGCCATTTCTTATTGTTAAAAAAAAAAACCCAAAATTTAACTGAGTAAATTTTAAAGATCTTATTGGCTTTACTGAATGATTCATAAATAGAGCAGCATCCCATCTAGCACACAGAGAGGAGCTCCGAGGAACTGTACAAAGTGAAAGACTTTTACAGGCAGAAGGAGCGGGAACAGGAAGTTATACTCGGCAAAAAGCAGGCTGGTTACTGCAAGGTCACTTCCCTTTAAGGGATGCAGGGGTCCGCCCGGCAGGTGACCTCACTGGTGCTGATCAGGGGATTCCCGATTCCCTGGTTAAAGATCCTATTTCTGGGAGAGGCTGAGACTGTAATTAAGTGAAATTTGGTGGCGTGGGGCTCAGCATCAGTGACTCCATTTGGGGCCTCTTGTTTTTAACGTTACAAAATTAAACATGCGCTTGTCATACAATCTAGTAACCCCACTCCTCAGTATTTATCCAAGAGAAATGAGAACTGTGTCTGAGTGGGAAGCCTGATTCACAGGCTTGGGTTCTGATGAAATAAAACGCCTATTTTAAGGCAAGACAAGAAAGATGTAAACAGAAACTTTTTTTCTCAGCTTTTGGTCTCCTCCCCCGCCTCCAGTGTACACTGTGTATCTGCATTAACCAGACTTCCCCCCAATGGCAGAGATAACTGCTCAACCGTGAAGATCAAGTTTTCTCCTTCTGCAACAAGGACCTACTGTATAGCACAGGGAACTATACTCAATATTCTGTAATAACCTGTAAGGGAAAAGAATATATATACATGTATATATATATATAACTGAATCACTTTGCTATACACCTGAAACTAACACAACACTGTAAATCAACTACACCTCAGTAAAAAAATAAAATTAAAAAACAAAAAAACAAAAATGTTCTCCCTCTGGTACCAGCCATGTAACTCGTGAGAAGACAATATTCCTTTCTCAATCCTGTAAGGGGCCACGATGACCACCACTGGCCTGGTGCATGCAGACATCTTTGGTGGACTTTATATATGAAGCCAATATATCATTTCCCTTAAAGACAGTGATTGGTGCAGAAGAGACTGGTCAGAAGACCTAGAGAGATACGGGGCCATACCTAAAGGAAGTTCTTAGCTTAAATACTTACTTATGACCTTACATTAGCATTACTAGCTATGTTACCTGTATCCTGCCTATTTTACAAAAGGATTGTTTCTTATGTCACCAAATGTGTGACTGAGCCTCAGATAAAATTAATGATGATCAGAGGACTTGAAACGACTGACTAAATACATAGTTCTATAAGATCAGTGATTGTAGCAGTGTAACTCTAGAATTGGGAGGAAGCCACAGAGGGAACCGTCTCCTAGACCATAACAGACTGTAGGACAAGGGGGTCCAGAGGTTTTGGGCAACTATTAACAGGGCCTAGTCCAGTATCAGCACATCAAGGGGCACATCAACAAAATCCTCACCCGACCTGGGAATGAGCATTCCTAGGACCGTGGGACAAATTGGTCACTAAATGCCTCCCAAACCTTTGTCAAAATTAAGACCAAAAGGGAGGGGCCTGTAACATAAAGAATGTAGCCCACCATCCATCCAGTTCCACAAGAACCAAGTCATCAGCCACTGCAGTCAGTGACCCACAGGACACCTTGAAAGGAATTCTGAGCAAACACCAGGATGAGGCACTTTGTGTTCTGGGAAACCTGGCAGAACCAGCCCTCAGACAGACATTTCCAGGAGAAATTTTTTATGAACCTGGATTCTTGCATCTTCCCATACTTAGAAAAGCACTTAAAAAAAAAAAAAAAAGCATTAATTAAGGTGTCTGTTCCTAGTGACCAGCAGCAGCCTTCTACTGAGATGAGTGCTTCATTGTATGTACCCCCTTTGCCAAAATCACAGCCTCCCCGCCTTACCTCTTGGGAACAGCTCTCAGAGTTACCTGACAGGCCGTCTCCCGGGTTATAATCCCTGGGTTGGCTCGTATAAAATGTCCATTTCTTTCTTAGATTGACTATCAATTAATTTTTGCATCGACAGTTCATAACGGCAAAAACTGGAAACAACCTGTCTCCATGGTGGGTGGATAGACAGACTGGAGTGGCCGTGCAGTAAAACACGCGGTGAAAAACAGTGAAAAAGAAGGAGCTAGTGGTACATGCAAAAAAGTGGATGAATTATGCTTAGGAAAAGAGGTCAGCCTCAAAAGGCTTCCTACTACGGGACTCTATTTACATGATGTGCTGGAAAAGGCAACACCCTGGGGACAGAGCACAGACCAGCAGTCACCAGGGCCTGGGAGTAGAAGGAGGGGTTGTGTATATGAAATACATCTGGCCTTTGCCTGTGGTTCCTGGTATGGGGCTGGTCACCAGGAAGACCAAGTGATTAGAGGGTTGGGACCTCAGCCCCTTCCCCCAGCCTCTGGGAAGGGGGAGGGGTTTGCAGATTAAGCTCCATAATCTCTTGGTGGACATGTACACATCCAAGAGGGTGACACACACCAGGTCCACAGGGACAGGAGCTCCTAAGAAAGTGCTCGGGACCCTTCTGAACCACCCCCTCTGTACCCCTTCATCTGGCTGTTCATCTGTATGTAGCCTTTATAATATCTTTGATAATGAACTGGCAAATGTAGGGAAATGTTTCTCTGAGTAGCAAATTAGTCAAATCCGAGGAGGGGGTCCTGGCAACCTCTGATCTATAGCCGGTGGGTCCGAAGCACAGGGGTCAGCCCGGACCTGCGATCAGCGTGTGAAGGGGGGACAGTTAAGCCTTTACACTCTGTCCAGGTGGATAGCGCCAGAGCTGAGTTAACTGCTTGGTGGCTGGAAAACACCTCAGAGGGGCTGACTGTAAAGAAGAGCCAGGAGACCTGGGGGCGACTGTGGCGGAGGTCACACTTTGCAGGCATTGGTCAAGCTCATGTGGGCTGAATGAATGCCATCTCTCCTTGGCCCAAGCCCACCTTCCCAAACTCGCTTCTGCTCCCCCCAGCCTGGGCTTCCCTAGCCCCCAGCAGCCTGGGATGCCCACATCCTTGCTTTTTTTCTTGTTCCCCAGCCTGAGCTGCCTTTCTCACCCTCACTGCCCTTTACTCAAATCTCACCCATCCTTCAAGCCCCAGATCAGATGTGGCTTCTTCCCTGTAACCTCATCTGACTGCCACCTCCCCACACCCACAAAAAGCTGGAAATTAGGGCTTCCCTGGTGGCGCAGTGGTTGAGGGTCCGCCTGCCAACGCAGGGGACACGGGTTCGTGCCCCGGTCCGGGAAGATCCCACATGCTGCAGAGCGGCTGGGCCCATGAGCCATGGCCGCTGGGCCTGTGCGTCTGGAGCCTGTGCTCCACAACGGGAGAGGTCACAACAGTGAGAGGCCCGCGTACAGCAAAAAAAAAAAAAAAAAAAAAACCGTTAAAGGGCTTCCCTGGTGGCGTAGTGGTTGAGAATCTGCCTGCCAATGCAGCCCTGGTCTGGGAAGATCCCACATGCCATGGAGCAACTAGGCCCGTGAGCCACAACTACTGAGCCTGCGCGTCTGGAGTCTGTGCTCCGCAACGAGAGGCCGCGATAGTGAGAGGCCCGCGCACCATGATGAGAGTGGCTCCCGCTTGCCACAACTAGAGAAAGCCCTCACACAGAAACGAAGACCCAACACAGCCATAAATAAATAAATAAATAAATTTTTTTAAAAAAGGAAAACGTTAAGGAAGAATAAAATGTTGCCTCTCAACACTGCCTCAAATGTTGCCGCTAAAATTCCTAAAATTATGAACTTTCCCAATCCCGAGCCTCTACAGCTGGGATCCTGCTCCCTAAAATTTTCTGACCCGTGGGCCCGGAAAAGTGTCTGTTTATGTATTTATCTTACACAAATACAGACTCATGAAAAACTCAAACATGGACGTATATCTAGAAAAAGGTAAAAGAGACCTTGCCCTAATTCTCCCTACCTCTCCAGAAGTAACACAGTGAACAGCTTGATATATCCAGAACTTTTTAAAAATGAACTTTTATATTCATACAAATAAAAACCTAGAGTTCAGGTTTCTTAACATAATGACATTTTTAATGTAAATATGATTATGTTGGATGTGCTTACTTGAAAACATGTACAGTATTTTCTAAGACATTAAAGGCTATTACACGTTTTGGTAGGTTTTGTAAAATTGCCGTACAAAAAAAGCTTTGCTAATTCTTGTTCCTATTAGTTGTGACTGCCAGTGCCCATCTCCATATGTTCTCTTTGATGCTGCCTATCTGCTACAGGGAAAGTGACATTTCATTAGTATTTGAATTTGCATTTCCAAGATTCTTACCGAGGTATCTTTATTGGCTGTCAATATTTCTTCATATATTTATGGAAATAAATATACATTTCTATTTATAAGTTGCCTTTGCCCACTTTTCCTGTGTGTCTTTGCCTTTTTCTAATGGATGTGTGGAAACTCCTCTCTTATAATGGTTAGCAGCTCTCTGTGGTAAGGGCACTACACATAGTTCTCTCTGCCACATGCCTGTCTTTCAATATACCAAGTTTTTGAATGTGTATAGAGTCAAGTGTGTCATCTTTTTCTGTCTCCCAAGATTACATGAAGGGTTGTCTTAAGTCATAAAGGGAAAGAATGACACATTTGACTCTATATAAAAAATACAAGGGAATCCTCCTACACTTGGTGGGAATGAAAACTGGTACAACCATTATGGAAAACATTATGGAGGTTCCTTAAAAAAAAACTAAATATAGAACTACCAGATGATCCAGCAATCCCACTCCTGGGCATATATCCAGAGAAAACCATAATTCAAAAAGATACATGCACCCCAGTGTCCATTGCAACACTGTTTACAATAGCCAAGACATAGAAGCAACCTAAATGTCCACCAACAGAGGAATGGATAAAGAAGATGTGGTACATATATACAGTGGAATATTACTTAGCCAAATCAAAGAACGAAATAATGTCATTTGCAGCAACATGGATGGACCTAGATATTGTCATACTGAGTGAAGTCAGTCAGACAAAGACAAATATCATATGATATCGCTTATATGTGGAATCTAAAAAAATGGTACAAATGAACCTATTTACAAAACAGAAAAGGAGTCACAGACATAGAAAATAAATGTATGGTTACGGGGGGGGGAAAGGGGGATGAGGGATAAATTGGGAGATTGGGATTGACATATACACGCTACTATATATAAAATAGATAACTAATAAGGACCTACTGCAGAGCACAGAGAACTCTACTCAATACTCTGTAATGAGCTATATGGGAAAAGAATCTAAAAATGAGTGGAGATATATATATCTATATATATAGATAGATATAGACGTATCTATATAGATTTATCTATATCTATATATATATCTGATTCACTTTGCTGCACACCTGAAACTAACACAACATTGTAATAAATCAACTATACTCCAATAAAAATTACATTAAAAAGAAACACACAGAATGCATATTTATGTATATAAAATAGATGTACAGGGGCTTCCCTGGTGGCGCAGTGGTTGGGCGTCCATCTGCCGATGCGGGGGACGCGGGTTCGTGCCCCGGTCCGGGGGGGGGGATCCCGCGTGCCACGGAGCGGCTGGGCCTGTGGGCCATGGCCGCTGGGCCTGCACGTCCGGGGCCTGTGCTCCGCAGCAGGAGGGGCCACAGCGGTGAGAGGCCCGCGTACCGCAAAAAAAAAAAAAAAGATGTATACATATATATATATATATATATATATATATATATGTCTCTACGCATATCTGTGTACCCCAAATACTTTTTCAGTATTTCCTTGTTTAACTTTATTTCCCCACCCCAACAACCCATGGCGTGGACACTATAACCATCCCCGTTTTACAGATGAGAAGACTAAGGCCGGGGAGGCTGAGATGGAGCCCTCGCTGCCAACAACTCTTCCTTTGACTCAGCGTCCCTCCACACAACCCATTCTCTCCACACATCTTAAAACAGCAAAATCAACACAGAGTGATAACAGCTCAGACACGGTCAGCTCCTATAAATAAAACAGACAATCCAGATATCATAGAACAGCTGAGGATATAAACTGACAAAATTATAAAATATTAGAGAACATAAAGATCACTCATAAATGACAATGGAAAAACTGCCTAGCATTATTTTGTTTAAGTCAAAGTCCACTTTTCACATCATGCACCAAAGTAATAACTAGAAGGAAATAAATCCCTTAAAAAAAGATAGATTTCTAAAGTAAGAAGAAATAGTTAAAAATGGACAGATGTGACTATGCAAAAATGTTAAATGGCTGTATGGTTTTAAAAAACTCATTTTAAAAAGGTAAAACATAGTCTGGGGAAAATAACTGATGAAACTTTGAGAGTAAATCTTTTAAAAACGTTTATGGGGACTTCCCTGGTGGTCCAGTGGTAAAGAATCCGCCTTACAATGCAGGGGACGTGGGTTTGACCCCCGGTCAGGGAATTGAGATCCCACATGCCGCGGGGCAACTAATCCCATGTGACACAACTACTGAGCTCACGCGCCTCAACTGGAGAAGAGAAAAACCGCACACCGCAACTAGAGAGAAGCCCGTGCACCGCGACAAAGAGCCCACATGCTGCAACTAAGACCCAATGCAGACAAAACTAAATAATAAATAAATCTTAAAAAAAAAAAAACTTTATGAATTAGCCACCCCACAAAAAACTCATTAAGACCCTAATAGATGAATGAGCAAAGAGAAGGTACAATTTGTAAACAAACGTGAAAAAAAAGTTCATCGTAACTATATTAAAAAAGATGGAAAATTACCAACAGGTGCTTCTGTTTTACCTGTTCTTTTTTTTTTCTTTCATGGTGCTGTCACTGGAATGGATAAAATTAAACTGACATCTCACACACAGTGTTGGTAGAAAAGCAATCTAGCAACACATACAAAGCACTGTTAAAAATTCATGCGCTTTGGGCTTCCCTGGTGGCGCAGTGGTTAAGAATCCGCCTGCCAATGCAGGGGACACGGGTTCAAGCCCTGGTCTGGGAAGATCCCACATGCCGCAGAGCAACTAAGCCCGTGTGCCACAACTACTGAGCCTGTGCTCTAGAGCCCACGAGCCACAACTGCTGAGCCTGCGAGCCGCAGCTGAGCCCGCATACCACTGCTACTGAATCCCACGCGCCTAGAGCCCGTGCTCCACAACCAGAGAAGCCACCGCAATGAGAAGCCCGCGCACCTCCACGAAGAGTAGCCCCCGATCACCGCAACTAGAGAAAGCCTGCGCGCAGCAACGAAGACCCAACGCGACCAAAATTTAATTAATTTTTAAAAATTCATGCGCTTTGACCCAGTAATCCCACCTCTGAGAATCCATTCTACAGATAATCCAAAAACTTGGGGAAAATTATACGGACAAGACAGTCACTGACGTGTCCTTTATCATAGCAAACAAACAAACAAAAATCAATCCCATTTTCAAGAACAGGGAATAGTTAATTAATTTATGGAACAAACCCTTACTAGAACATTATACGCCATTAAAAATAATTGTGAACTAATAATATAAAGAAGTATGCTATAATATTTAATTGTACAGGTCCAGAGAAATACAGAAATTTGAAGTCGTTTTAGTGCATGGGATTGAGTCACTCTTTCCTCTGATTTCTAAACTTACTCCGGGTTTCGAAAGACCTGCGTTCCAATCCCAGACCACCCCCACCCACCAGTCAGTCTGCCCTTGGCCAAGTTACAAGACCTTTCTGTGCCTCAGTTTCCCCACCTCGAAAGTGAAGACCGCACATGTGGGCGCCTCATGGGACGACAGTGAGACTCAGAGAAGATGATCCTCGGGGAGAGCTCAACTGCTGTGTCTGCCACGCAGTAAGCAGACAAAAGTGGCATGTTTATCATTTTTAAAAATATTAACATGTTTGAAAAATAAAATTGAAGCGCGGGAAAAAGATGCTTCCCATGCAGTGGCTTTTCCCAAATGAAGGTGTGGTCTTGTCTGTTTTGCACTCCCTCGACTTTCGCGGGTGTCTTCTGCTGAGACAACACTGCGACTTCCACGTAAACTCACTTGGCAAAGGAGAGATGAAGGGAAGTGAAATGGCCACTCTAGCCAGAGCCATGTAAAAATGTATAGTCTGTGGGGCGCAGCTGCAGAGAATGGACCCAAGGTCCAAGGAGCACATGTGTGTCTCCACCTTTGCATCCTAATGGGAGGGGGCAAAGCACATTTCTCGAGTCAACTTAAAAAATGGACTTTCTACATAACTGAGCTAAAGGTTTGATTCTACCAAGAGATTAGACTCAATGGGAAAAAAAACGGGGAAAATAAAACCCAAACTTAATTTCCAGCAGAGTGGTGGAGACCTTTCAAAGTAGCTGGAGCCCTTTGCCAGGGCGGGTGGGGCAAAAGACCGTCTAAACAGAAACCATATAACGAGTAACTTCCTAGAAAAGCCTCTATCTTTGTCATATCTTTGAAACTCTGCCATCTAGGCCTTGCAAGCACAATGTTTGGCCCAGATACTGAGCACGGGCACGTTATCGGGCCCTCTGCAAGGAGGGGTGGGTGTGCTCCCCAGAGCTGGTCTTCCAGGGGAGAAGGCCCTAGAACCTCCTGGGGGTGAAGAACCAGGCAAGTGGGCGGCTCCCCCCGTGGGATTTCAGACTTCCACCCTTGGCGAGAAGAACGCACAGAAGCAGCCCTCTTCACCGCGGTTGTGAAACACAGATCTCCACGCTGCTAGGAATTAGTACCCACCGGGAGGATTTCTCTTCCAAAGACCTTTAGACGTTTAACCTAAAGTTAGCATTAATTATCCTTACTTGGCAAGACGAGAAAAGTGACAGACAGTGAGAAAAGACAGTGTTTTCAAGCTGTCAGAAGATGTCTGAAATCCATTTTTAGGCCCCCAAACATACACGTAGCATGAACTTGCCCAGTCCACAAACCACAGGACGATATATTAATAACGCTGTAGTCACAGCAGGAGTCACCGGGACTTGAGACGTTACAGCCACAAAAGAAGAACCTCTTCCCACAGATACAGCTGTTCTAAGAGTTTCCACCTCCATCTTAAAGAATAACCAACCGGGTACTTACTGCAAAACCTTTGGCTTCTCCTGCTTCTCAGAGCGGCTGGCCTCAATCAGCAAGCCAGCCGCACTATTTTGGGGTTTGGTGCCGGCCGGGAGGAAAACCACACTCGAGGGGCCAGGCACTGAGCACTGGAACGACGCTTCGCTCAGGAAACAGGCGGGCTCTGCTCTCCAGGGTTTCCGACGGCCTCTCCCTCTGCCTCTCCCTCCCCTCCACCCCCCACCCACTCCCCTCAAAAACCTGCAAAATCACTTCTATCCTACTGGTTCCTGAATACTTCCTTTGAACCTCTCTGAAACAAGGATTTAAAGATGTAGGCTGACTAGTTTCTCGCTGATTGCTCCCTGAGATATCAAACAGAAAAAAAAAAAAAAAGCCAGTCTGCTCTTCAGAGGTGAGTCTGCCCTGAAGCCTCAGGGTCCCTTCCTTTCGAGCCTGTGACTCGTAGAATGTTCTAGGTAGGATGGGAAAGTCAGATTACAGCCAGGAACATTTCAAAGCAGGTGGTTCTGATCAGCAGACTCTAGGGACCTTGGAGGTAAGGCGCCTGGATCTCCAAGGCTCCGTGATCGGTTGAGATTTCACTTTTCACTCAAGATACTTTCATACTTAATTTTGAATTCAGAGAGCTCCAAAATCATAAGAACACCCTCACAACAGGTGGCCTACAAGCCCCATGACGGTAAGATCTCCTGTTACAGGGGGCGAACACGCTGCATGGAAAACACACACGGAAGAAATTTTGTGAAGGTAAACAAGCTACTGTGCTGTATCCACACTCACCAAGAACTGAAGGGAGCAGGGCCAGGCAGAGCTTACTCACGGCCACAAACTGGATTTTAATTGCTATTTTACTGAAAAATAGGTGTGAAAAGCAGCCGAGTAGCTCTTACATGGCAGTGTGGGTCGGCAGAGCCTCGGTGATGCTGAGTCCCCAGTGTTCACCGCGGTTCCATCCCCATCCCAGACCACAGAAAGGTGCTCTGCTCACGCAGCTTAGAACCGCTCCCCACTACCTCCACCGCCAGGGGTGTTGCTCTAACTGTGGCCCCATGCCCCCCTGGCAAACGCTGCCGCCTCTGGTGGCCCCCCCTCTTTGCCTTAAAGAAAGCGAGAGGCACAATGCACGGGACACGCCCTCGCGGAGGAAGGTCCATCCTCCGGGGTGCCGGGGACGCACGGGGACCTAACTCACCCCGGGGTTCCTCCAGCGCATGGCCCCGTGGCACAGTCACAGGAGGTGGCCATGGTCGGGACTCTGCAAGTGACAGAACTCCGCTTAAGCAAAATAGCAAACTTACTGGCTAACTGGCTAGTCTGGGGAATGACTTCAAGCTGGCTTTAAGCCAGTTATACCTGGAGGTTCAAACGCCATTGGGAAGCTGTTTCTCATCACCTCTCGGCTCTGCTTCCCTGAGTTCGCGTCACTCCAACACAGGTGCTCTTGGGATGGGAAAGCCTTTCCCAGCAGCATTCCAGGACTAGGGGGCTTTAAGCATTCAAGATCTCAGGAGAAGAGACCTCAGAAAAGAACCCCAGAGTGATACACTGTCCAACCCAGTGGAGGGGAGAGGGACCTGGGTGATTGGTGACTCCACTAGTTGTAAGAGCAGTTCCCAAAAGAAAAAAAAAAAAAAAAAGCTGGACAGACAAAAAAGTACAAGCTAGCCACCCACTAGCGTCTTGGATTTAAGCCTTTCACATGATCATGTCTTACTTCCCCAATCAGACTGTAAATCTATTAATAGAAAGATATACACAAAATGTTAACAGTGGTTATCTCTGGAATTGCAGGTCATTTATTTTTTTTAATTCACCTTGTATCTTCTAAATTTTCTAAAACAAGTAGGTATTAAATTGTGTAATAAAATAATTAATTAAATACGTTATTGCATGCTAAACAAATCCTACTTACAAAGTAAAAAAATATATATATAAAATATCTATGGGGCTTCCCTGGTGGCGCAGTGGTTGAGAGTCCGCCTGCCAATGCAGGGGACACGGGTTCGTGCCCTGGTCCGGGAATATCCCACATGCCACGGAGCGGCTGGGCCCGTGAGCCATGGCCGCTGAGCCTGCGCGTCCAGAGCCTGTGCTCTGCAACGGGAGAGCCCACAACAGTGAGAGGCTCGCGTACCACAAAAAAATAAATAAATAAAAATGAAGCATTACAAGAGCTAGAAGAAAATAGAGGAGATTCTATATCTAAACAAGATGAAAAAGGCCCCTCGGAGCCCACCTGCCAAAGCAGAATACATAAAGAAAAACAGATTTGACTACTTAAAAAAAAAAAAACTCTGCAAAACAAAAACTATAAACAAAATGTAAATGCCAATGACAAGATGAGCTGAGCATCTATGCATAACCTTTGGTTCAGTTATTCCATTTGTAGAAATGAATCCTATGAAAATAATTATGAAGGAATTTACAGCTGTGTGTGCAAGAGTTATAAGCTTATCCTTGATTATAACAACGATGACAACAAAGGAAATAATTAAAATCTAATTGGTTAGATGATGGTATATTCACATGATTAAACATTATGCACTGTTAAAAGTGACATATATCAACCAATATTCCCTATGATACTGATGCAAAAATCCTCAACAAAATACTAGCAAACCAAATTTAACAACATATATAAAGGATTATACACCATGACCAAGTGGGATTTACCCAGGAATTCAAGGTTTTCCAACATATGACAATCAATCAAAGTAATACACCATATTAATAGAATAAAGGATACGACCACATAATCATCTCAATAGATGCAGAAAAGCATTTGACAAAATCCAATGCATGTTCACGATTAAAAAAAAAAAAAAACACTCAACAGGCTAGGAATAAAAGAAATTCCTGGGCCTGATAAAGAGCAACTACAAAACACCCAGCAACTAACATCGTACTTAACGGTGAAAATCTGAAACTTTTCCTGTAAGAGCAGTAACAAGGTAAGGATGTCTGCTCTCACCGCTTCTAGTCAACAATATAATGGAGTCTTTAGCCAGGGAAATTAAGAGGAAGAAAGGAAGGAAGGGCAGGAGGGAGGGAGGGAGGAAGAAAGACAAGGTATCCAGACTGGTAAGAAAGTAAAGCTATATTTATTAGCAGATGACATGATCTCCTATGTAGAAAATCCTAAGGAATCTACAACAACAAAACAGAGCTAATAAACTTGTTCAGCAAGGTTGTAGGCTACAAGATCAATATACAAAAATCAATTTTATTTTTATACACTTGTAATAGACAATCCAAATTTATATTTTTTAATTCCATTTACAATAGCTTCAAAAAGAATAAAATATTTAGAAATATATTTAACAAAATACATGCAAGACTTGCAGTACACTAAAAACTATACAACATTTAAAAAATTGAAGAAGTCTTAAATAAATGGACAGACATCCCAGGTTCAAGTACTGAAAAACTTGAGACGGCAATGCTCCTCAAATTGATCTACAGAATCAACACCACCCATATTAAATTTCTAGCTGCTCTTTTCACAGAAGTTGACAAGTTAATTCTACAACTCATATGGAAATGCAAGGGACCCAGAATAGTCAAAACAATTTTGAAAAAGAGGAACAAAGCAGGACTCACACTTCCCAATTTCAAAACTTACTATAAAGCTACAGCAGTCTAGACCATGTGGTACTGGCATAAGGATAGACATATGTAGATAAATAGAATAGAACTCAGAGTCCAAAAACGAACCCATACATTTATAGGCAGTTGATTTTGGACAAGGGTGACAAAACGATTCAATGGGGAAAGAACAGTCTTTTCAACAAGTGGTGTTGGGACAACTGGACATCCACATGCAAAAGAATGAAGGTAGACTCCTACCGCATACCACATGCAAGAATTACCTCAAAATGTAAGAGCTAAAAACAGAAAACTCTTAGAAGAAAATATAAGTATAAAACTTCATGACCTTGGATTAGGCAATGTTTTCTTAGATATTACACCCAAGACACAAGCAACCAAAGAAACACTAGATAAGCTGGACTTCATAAAAATTTAAAACTTTTGGGGCTTCCCTGGTGGCACAAAGGTTGAGAGTCCGCCTGCCAATGCAGGAGATGCGGGTTCGTGCCCCGGTCCGGGAAGGTCCCACATGCTGCGGAGCGGCTGGGCCCGTGAGCCATGGCCGCTGAGCCTGCACGTCCGGAGCCTGTGCTCTGCAGCAGGAGAGGCCACAACAGTGAGAGGCCTGCGTACCACAAAAAAAAAAAAAAAAAAAAAAAAATTAAAAACTTTTGTGCTTCAAAGGACACTATCAAGAAAGTAAAAAGATAGCCCACATAATGGGAGAAAATATTTGCAAATCATATATCTGATAAGGGTCTATTATCCAGAGTTTAAAGGACAAGTAACCCAACCAAAAAACGGGCAAAGGAGCCAAACACACATTTCTCCAAGGAGAATATAAAATATACAAATGGCCAAAAAGCACATGAAAAGATATTCACCATCATTAGGCATCAGTGGTATGCAAATCAAAGCTACAATTAGCTACCACCTCACACCTACTAGGATGACTATAGGCAAAAAGACAGACAGTAATAAGTGTTGGCAAGGATATGAAGAAATTGAACCTTCATACATTGTGTGACCCAGGAATTCCACTCCTTGGTATATACCCCAAAGAACCAAAAACAGTTTAAACTAAAATTTGTACACAAATGTTCACAACCACACTATTCACAATAGCCAAAAAGTAGAAACAAAACGTTCATTAAATGATGAATGGATAAATATAATGTGTAGGTCCATATGATGGAATATTATTCATCAGTAAAAAGGAAAGAAGTAAAAAAAAAAAAAAAAGAGTGAAGTAGCGGCACATGCTACAACATAGATGAACCTTGAAAACATTATGCTGAGTGAAAGAAGCCATGTCAAAAAGGCCACATGTTGTATGATTACATTCATATGCAATGTCCAGAATAGGCAAATCCATAAATACAGAAAGTAGATTAGTGGTTGCCCAGGGATGAAGGGATAGGTTAGAATGGGGAGTGACTGCTAATGGCTCCAGGATTCCTTTTTGGGGTGATGTAAATATTCTGGAATTTGATAGAGGTGAGTGTTGCACAACTTTGTCAATACACAAGAAAAACTACTGTATTGTACACTTTAAAATTGTGAATTTATGATATGTGATTTATAGCAACTTCACAAAGGATACTGTAACATATTTGATCATGTAGAACAATGGTGACAATAAATTAGTGGAAAATATGATTGTAAAAGGTGTATACAGTAGGAAACCATATTTACAATAGGCATAGAAAAAAGACTTAGAGACAAGTCTATATATTAAAAATGTTATTATTGACTCCCTTGTTGAAGAATGAGTTGACCATATAGGTGTAGATTTATTTCTAGAATCTTTATTCTGTTCCATGGGTCTATATGTGTGTTTTTTATGCCATACTGTTTTGATTACTATAGCTTTGTAGTGTATTTTTTAATTAGAAAGTGTGGTGCCTCCAGCTTTGTTCCTCTTTCTCAAAATGATTTGTGGGTTTTTTTGCAGTTCCATATGAATTTTAGAATTGTTTTCAGTATTTCTGTTAAAAAATGCCATTGGGCTTTTTTTTTTTTTTTTTTTTTGTGGTACACGGGCCTCTCACTGTTGTTGCCTCTCCCGCCACGGAGCACAGGCTCCGGATGCACAGGCTCAGTGGCCATGGCTCACGGGCCTACCGCTCCGTGGCATGTGGGATCTTCCCCAACCAGGGCACAAACCCGTGTCCCCTGCATCGGCAGGTGGACTCTCAACCACTGCGCCACCAGGGAAACCCGCCATTGGGCTTTTGACAGGGACTGCACTGAATCTCTAATGGGGAAAAGATAGTTTCTTCAACAAATGGTGCAGGGGAAATTAGATATCCACATGCAAAAGAATGAAACTGTACCCTTATACCATACACAAAACCAACTCAAAATTGATTAAAGACTTAAACATAAGATCTGAAACCATCAGACTCTTAGAAAAAAAAAAAAGGTGAAAAACTTCATGACATTGGTCTTGGTAATGATATCATGGATATGACACCAAAAGCACAAGCAGCAAAAACAAAAATAAACCATCAGGACTACATCAAACCCCAAAAGCTTCTGCACAGCAAAGTAAACAACCAACAAAGTGGAAAGGCAACATACAGAATGGGAGTAAATATTTGCAAACTATATATCTGATAAGGGGTTAATCTCCAAAATATATAAGGAACTCCTACAACTCAATAGTATAAAACCTAATATCCAATTAAAAGATAGGCCAATGACTTAAATAGATGTTTCTCCAAAGAAGACATACAAATGGCCTACAGGTATATGAAAAATGGTTAACATCAGTAATCATCAGGGAAATGCAAATAAAAACCACAATGAGATATCATCTCACACGAGTCAGGATGGCTATTATAAAAAAGAAGACAAGAGTTGGTGAGGATGTGGAGATACTGGAACCCTGTACATTGCTGGTGAGCACGCAAAACAGTGCAGCCACTATGGAAAACAGTATGGAGGTTCCTAAAAAATTAAAAACACAGTTGTCCCTCCGCGTTTTCAGGGGGTTGGTTCCAGGACCCGCCAGGGACACCGAAATCAACAGATGCTCAAGTCCTGCAGTCCACCCTCCGTATCCATGGGTACCACATCCACAGAGTCAACCACCCATGGCTCATGTATTAAGTTTGCATTAGCACTGAATTGAAGATGCAGAACCTGTGGCTACAGAGGGCCAACCATATATTTATTTTTACAAATCTGTGTGTAAGTGGACCCATGCAGTTCAAACCCATGTTGTTCAAGGGTCAGCTGTGGAACTATCATATGATCAGGTCATCACACTTCTGGGCATTCACCTAAAAGAACTGAAATCAGGATCTCTAAGAGATATTAACACTCCTGTGTTCATGGCAGCGTTATTCACAATATCCAAGACGTGGAATCAACCTAAGTGTCCATTGACAGATGAAGGGATAAAGAAGACATGGTGTATACATACAATGGAATATGATTCGGCCTCATAAAAGAAGGAAATTCTGCAACATGTGACAACATGGATGAACCTGAGGACATTATGCTAAGTGAAACAAACCAGTCACAAAAGAACAAATACCGCATGATTCCACTTAACGTGAGGAAATCTAAAAGAGTCAAATTCACAGAATCACAGAGGAGAATGGTTGTTGCCAGGGGCTGGGGGAGGGGAATGGGTTTTAAAGTTTAATTATTTAATTGCTGGGCATAAAGTCTCAGTCAAGCAAGATGAGCAAAAGCTCCAGAGACCTGCTGTATAACGTTGTACCTACAATCACCCAACAGGTATTGTACGCGTAAACATTCAAGAGAGTAGATCTCACATCAAGTGTTCTTACCACGTTAAAACAAAAATTTCAAAAATAAATTACAAAAAAGAGGATGTTATCTCTGGGTGCTGGGACGATGGGAGGTTCTAACTTTCTTTACGTTTTTAAGATTGTTCTACACTCATTACAATGAACGTGTAACGTTGTACAATTTTAATAATAGTATTTAAGCATAACAACAATTATGCATCTGAGAGCATCAGACTCTATTTGTGACTTGATAGCTTATACTGCAGAAAGTAAGTTCAATGTGACCCAAGGAAGGCTTTCTTAATTGTAGAAATAAGTAAACCCTGGACAAGACTCCCTCTGCAGGGACTGAGAATCTCAGAACAGAGGGAGGTGACAGACCACAATGGCATGTCCAGGTGTCCACTGGCACGGAGGCTGCACAGTACAAGGATGGACCAGCTCCTGGGCTGGGTCCATGACTCCAGACCAGCACTAAAGGAAACCTCTGTGCCAGCCAAGTTCATAAGCGCCTCAATGGGAAACCTGCCAGCTCTCCATGGAACAGAATTTACTAAACCTTAGCCAAATATCAAAGCCTTAAAATGTTCTGTTTTGCTCTTGGAAAAATAAATGTATCAACCCTAAAAATAACTAGGACAAAGCCAAAAGATGAAAGTGGCTCTGAATGGGTTTCAAACAGATGTTTGATGAATTTTTGCAAAGACTGTGAGAGTCCCCAGGACCCCTCTGCATTCTAGCAGAGAGGTGCCCACAAGGATCTGTGATGATGCACCTTGAAAGGGCACCCTCCCAGGGGCAAAAACAGCTGGAAAATCTTCACGGGTTTCTACATTCCACCTGCCAGCAACAGATCCAGCGTTTCTTACTGGAAAATGAGTATAAATAGAAATTGCTGGCACTTCCCTGGTGGCGCAGTGGTTAAGAATCCACCTGCCAATGCAGGGGACACAGGTTCAAGCCCTGGTCCAGGAAGATCCCACGTGCCACGGAGCAACTAAGCCCATGCACCACAACCACTGAGCCTGTGCTCTAGAGCCCGCAAGCCACAGCTACGGAGCCCAGGCGCCACAACTACTGAAGCCCGCTGGCTCTGGAGCCTGTGTGCCACAACTACTGAGGCCGAGTGCTGCAACTGCTGAAGCCCACATGCCTAGAGCCCGTGCTCCGCAACAAGAGAAGCCACCGCGATGAGAAGCCCGCACACCGCAACGAAGAGTAGCCCCCACGCGCCGCAACTAGAGAAAGCCCACGCGCGGCAACGAAGACCCAACGCAGCCAAAAATTAAAAACAAAAAAAGAAAGAAAGAAAGAATAATTGTTTACGTGATGGGTTAGCAGGTCATAATGAATATGCTGATCTACTATAGAAACTCTGCAACCTGACGTCAGCGTGTAGGATGTACATTGTTCTTCCTTGTAAATATCTACAAGGCCTGACTGTAAACACTCATTCCTCCTAAGAGCAACTTGACTTTTATGTTAACCCAACCGTCTCTTTAGACGACTTTTTAATTTAGTTCTAAAGCATAAAATTTCACTGTAGGAAATTACATAGAGAGGAGTAATTACAGAGGGAGACACACTGCACCAGGAAAGGGGTGGTTAGTGAAGTTGGCCTTCATAAGAGCTCTGGGCAGGGGTCACTGCACCCTCCCTAAGAAAACACAAAGGCCAGGCTCTTTCTGTAAATGCGCCGCTAGGAACAAGAGTTCTGTCAGCTTATGAGTTACAATGCGTTGATACATTGTCATAAAAAGCACTCCTGGAGGGCCAGATGAATTCATATGCCCAAAGGAGCCTGGACAGGTCACATCACCATGAGGCATATGTGGCTCCAGGGCTGGACCCCCTCTGCTGACCTCCCACCGCAGCCCAGACCACCCTCGGCTGCTGGTGCCATACACCTGCCACCCATACTGCACTCCCCTCCTAGCCGTGTGAGGGTGCTGAGTGAGGCAATGCGTATGTTTGAATTTGTTTAATTAGCCAGGAATAGGAAAGCAGTGACTCTTTTGGCTTCAAAGCAGATGTTAAGCTAAATTTGGGAAAGAACAAGAGCCCCAGAGCGTCTGAAGAATGACTCAGCCTTGGTCCCCCACAAGTCCCATCATCCCTGGAGATGTGCCCGTCTACCTGACTCTCCTGCCATCAGCATTCCGAACCTGAAAGACCCGTCTCTGACATCCAGCGGCCCCTCTTCCAGCTGTCCCACCACCTCCTCCCTCCCAGCCTGGTTTGCCCCTGCACCCTTCCCAGACTCGTGTTCCTTCCCTCCCCTGCGGGTCCCACAGGCCTCCCAGCCCAGTCTGAACCCCAAGACCACCTGCTTCCGCCAGGCTCCCCACCAGCTCCCTGGATGCCCTTACTCTGGCCCTGCTCAGTCAGCCACCAACTGGGGATCCACCAAATCACCCATTTTTCTTTGTTTCCAATCTGGGTCTCCGGATGGAACTATGGAGACTGAACTCCCCTGCGGGCATGTAGCTCTCATAGCCCCTGAGCAGTTGATTTGTTCAGCTCTAACTGGCTTCATGTCGAACCTTCCAAAAAGCATTTGCTCTAAGACTGTCTTGGTTAAGTTAACCCAGAGGGAAAGGGTCGTTAGCCTGACTAATCGCAGGTCAGGCATTATTCTTCAAGCCAGCCTTATTATTAACAAAGCTGACACGATCTCCATCTGATGCCTGACTTGTTTCTTCCTGATTCTGAACCGTCTGTATTGGTAATGGGGGCGGGGAGGGGGGCACGCGGGGCGGGGATGACGCCAACAGTTACTCTCCCAACCCCCAACAACCATTGAACCTTTGCTCCCACCTTCCTATGTGCGCACAGAAAGCAGAAGGAAGAAATGATAGTAGTACATCCACCGAAGGTAGAAGGAAGTAATGAATAAAGAAAAAGCAGCAATTAACGAAACAGAAAACATTTTTTAATGGTCCAGAAGATTAATCAAATTAAAAGCTGGTGTTTTAAAAGGACTAACAAGATTAAAAAAAAAAAACCGCTGGCAAATTTAATCAAGAAAGAAGAAAAGGCATCCAAATTAGAAACAAGAAAGAGAACATAATTATATATACGGATTTGTAAACTAGGCAAAATGGATAATTTTGTGGGAAAACACATATTACCAAAGTTAAGTCAAGGAGAAACCAACAGTCCCAGAGGGAAAAGAAGGGAAAGGTAGGAAAAGGCAATTCACAAAAATACTAAAGACTAATAAACATATGAAAAGATGCTTAATCTACCCAGTATCCAGCAGACATAAACTAAAGCAATGAGATACTTTTTTTTTTTTTTTTTTTTTCCCCCGGTACGCGGGCCTCTCACTGTTGTGGCCTCTCCCGTTGCAGAGCACAGACTCCGGACGCGCAGGCTCAGCGGCCATAGCTCACGGGCCCAGCCGCTCCGTGACATGCGGGATCTCCCCGGACCGGGGCACGAACCCGTGTCCCCTTCATCGGCAGGCAGACTCTCCGATGAGATACTTTTAAACCCATCATATGGACTCCTATTTTTTAAAAGGGACACAACAGTGTGAGCAAGAATGCAGGAAACAGGCAATTTCACACACTTGTATGTATGGCTCTCGGGAGGCAGCTGGACTGGAGATTGTAAAAGGGGACTTTTCATATTTTACTCTCTGTACTGCTATATTTGGATTTTTACAAGAATGTGTTTTATGTATTACACCTGGAATTTTGAAAATGGAATTTCTGGGCTTGTATACACAAGGATTAATGCCACAATTGTTATCGTATGTTTAGATTGGAGAAAAAAAGTAACCTGAAATGAGGACACAGACTTAAAATAGTTTATGGATCTGAAACATAATAGGTAAGAAAAAGGGGAAATAGAAAAATAAGCAGCAAAGTACAGACTGGATATGATACAGAAGGAAACCCCACACGCAAAAGCCATTAGCTCCGTGACGGCAGAAGCTCTGTCTTATTCTCCCTGCCCCCTGCCGGGTGCGGAACACAGGGCACTTAGTAAATGTTTGCTGAATACTGAAAGAAAAACTGGAGGAACACATCAAAAGGTACTCTGGGAATTTCAATTTCAAAAGAAACAAATGCGACAATTTTGCTCACACGTATTTTACAAACTTGAAATGTTAAGATTATTCTTTTCACTGAAATCCTGTTGCACTCCTCATATAACCGTTAAGTTTGAAATTTATACTTGCACTCGTCATTTTTCTGCATCTAACCTTTAGTTAAAAGGATGTGGTTCGTCTTGGTTGGTCTGTTACTCTATTTTCACTGTATATTTTCAAAATATTGGTGCACTGGTGTTCGTATTTGTTAAAACTCAGTTTTTATCTTTTTATATTTTGTAGCATTATATCAGTTCAGAAAAATTGATATAGCAGAGAGGTTCAAGGAAACATAAAGGTCAGGTTAAGAGTATAGATATGACTCAGCAATCAGAAGGGTCACTGTTTTTTTTCTATTTTGAATCAACGTTTTTTTAATTGAAGTACAGTTGTTTGGAAGGGTCACTATTGAACAGGACTAAAATGTAAGCTGGAGAGATGCATGTCCCATACGTTGTGACGTGCCACCCAGCCAGTTAAAATAGGGATGTTCAGGCAGAAAGCACAGCAGCGAACACTGAAGAATTGGAATTTATTGGCCCATTGATGCATTTGTTCCTAAGGGCTAGAGCACTTTACTGCTTTTATGAAGCTTCTGAAATAGTGGCGGAAAACCACGCATGCCCTCCACGTGACTTCCAAACAAAGCACCGTGGCCTCTTTGGTAAACCAACCAAGCTCTTCCTCAAGGGCAGAATACTGTTTCTCAGGGCAAAACCGATGCATTTCAAAGGAAAACTAGAGAGGCCTCATTTAATGTTGTACCCCTCAGAGATAAAACGGGTACAGAACACACACTAACGGAACGTTTTTTAGAACTGCCCCAAAGTTAATGATACATGTTTTGGTCAGAGAGAAAACAGAACAAGATGTTAGCAAAATTCCTCTATCAAATAATGCTCTGAATGTCAAGGAATACCTATGGCACGCCACGTGGAAGAGGAATTGCAGATAACTTCAACCCACCGTTGACTGAAACCTCAGGGAGCTAGACAGGTGGAGGGCCTGTCACTGGTGCAGCCAGGGAGAAAAGGAGCCGCAAAGTAGACTCAGAGACATGGCACTCAAGGCCCATCCACACCACTGCTGTTTTTCTCGGACAAGAGATGATCTGAATAAACCATCTGATCTTCACTCAGGGCTGAGAAAGGGATAAACACTCGGACTCAAACTACGGTCATGGACGATCTCTCTCTTCAGTGTGCAGTACGGAATGTGACACCAGGGTTTGCTTTTCACACCGGACAGGCACTCACACGGGTACTTAAAATGAGGAATCACAGAAAACTATTTCTTCAAGACATTGATGATGCCGATTAAGACCGTTTCTATGATCTCAGGTGACTCGCTGACACGGTATATCTCAGTAATCAATATTTGGAGCAGCCTGAATCTTAACCAAAACATCCAGGCTTTTAATGCTAAGGTGTTAGGATACCTTTTTTAAAAATTTTATTGAAATACAGTTGATTTACAATGTTGTGTTAATTTCTGCTGTACAGCAAGTGACTCAGTTATACATGTATATGTTCTTTTTCAGATTCTTTTCCATTATGATTTATACAAGATATTGAATATAGTTCCCTGTGCTCTACAGTAGGACCTTGTTGTTTATCCATCCTATATATAATAGTTTGCATCTGCTTATCCCACACTCCCACTCCATCCCTCCCCACCCCCACTTGGCAACCACAAGTCTGTTCTCTATGTCTATGAGTCTGTTTGTTTTTTTGTTTTTTGTTTTGTTTTGTTTTATAGATAAGTTCATTTGTGTCATATTTTAGATTCCACATATAAGTGATATCACATATTTGTCTTTGTCTGACTTACTTCACTTAGTATGATAATTTCTAGGTCCATCCATGTTGCTGCAAATGGCATTATTTCATTCTTTTTTTGTGGCTAATGTTCCATTGTATATATGTACCACATCGTCTTTATAAGATGTTAGGATGCCTTGATGTGACCAAACTACAATGGGCAACTAAGTCTCCATGAGCCTGACTTCCCCAGTAGTTGACAGTTTTCTTTACAAATTAAATACATTTTTCACATATCATTGGCATATTTAAAAACTATACTGAAATGCTGCAAAGCAATATAAACAAGTATTCTTGTGATGGCTGAACTCTCTCCTGCATGAGATTTAGGAGATGAAGCTGCAAAGCAAGAAGGGCTCAAACCTCAAATATCTTTACCTGTGTTGCTAAGGTGTTTGGACTTGATAAGCCCTAGTCAGTGAGGAGGATTTAAGCAAAGAAGCAAGGCGATCAAATTCACATTTTAGGACAACTGCTCTGATGGCGGCGTGGAGGATAGATTATAAGGGAGTAAAGCTGGAAGCAAGAAACCAGTTAGGAGGCAATTTAAACAGTCTAGATGAGATATAATATACTAAGAGAGGGACGGAGAAATTCACAAGAGGTTGAACCTACAGATACCAAAATGGAAATAACAGGACTTGATCACCAGTTGGATCTGGGGGAGGAAGGAGGTGTTTCCGGTTTGGAAACAATTTGCTGAGATGGACAAAAGAGAAGGTTTGCCATGCATATTCGTTATCTACTGCTGTGTTAACAAATTAGCCACAAAATTTCCCAGCTTGAAACAACCAGCATTTATCATCTCACAGTTTCTGTGGGTCAGGAATCCAGGAGAGGCTTTGCTGGACTGTCCCTGAGCTGGGGCTGCAGCATCCAAAGGCTTGACCACAGCTGGAGTTCCAAGGGGTTCGTTCACGTGCCTGGCAACTAAGCGCCGGGTGTTAGCAGACCTCAGTTTCTTGCCAAGTGAACCTCTACAGGGTTGCTTGAATAGCCTTCAATTATGGCACATGGCTTCCCCCGGACCAGGTGACCCAAGAAAGAGCAAGGAGGAGGCCACAATCTTTTTAATGACCCTCAAGTCTCACACATCCTTTCTGCCTTATTCCATTCATTAGGAGGGAGTCATTAAGTCCAGCCCACATTCAAGAACAGGGAATTAACTCCACCTCTTGAAAGGAAAAGTATCAAAGAATTTGTGGATATGTTTTCAAATCATCACACCACTCAAGTGGAGGATGAGTTCAGTTCATGCTGAATGTGAAATGCTGGAGACATTCAGCTGGAAGAGTCCAGAGGGCAGACGGACATACCCCTAGGTGGTCGCTGCTGAACTCAGCGAGGACAAAGTCTACAGAAGACCGAGTTAGAAGCAAGGTTACGGAGTTAAGGAGGAAATGAGAGACAAGGGGAGTCAGGCTATTCCTGAAAACTTAGGCATAAAAGGAAGTCAACAGTTAGAGGTCAGAGTAGGGGATTTGGGTGGACTTCTTTTTAATAAGTTTTTTTTTTAATTTATTTTTTAATTTATTTTTTTAGTTTTGTCTGTGTTGGGTCTTTATTGCTGCGCGCAGGCTTTCTCTAGTTGCTGCGAGCAGGGGCTGCTCTTCGTTGCGGCGCGCGGGCTTCTCATTGCGGTGGCTTCTCTTGATGCGGAGCACAGGCTCTAAGCACGCGGGCTTCCGTAGTTGTGGCTCGTGGGCTCCAGAGTGCTGGCTCAGTAGTTGTGGCTCACGGGCTTAGTTGCTCCAAGGCATGTGGGATCTTCCCGGGCCAGGGCTCAAACCCGTGTCCCCTGCATTGGCAGGCGGATTCTTAACCACTGCGCCACCAGGGAAGTCCAGGACTTTTTTCTTTAAGACAGGAAAGCTTTGAGCATGTTTACAGGTAGAGGGAGAAGAAATCAGTGGAGAGGGAGAAGTCAGAGTACAAATGAGTAGGGGGTAGTTGACAAAGGTCCCACTGACAGCACAGAGGAGAGACCGCTTTACTTGAGAGAGAAGGAAAAGAAGAAAGAAGTGGTGCTATTTAGGGTGGTCCTGTCTCCAGGACAAGTAGGTACACGACCAACTGTGTCGTTCGGAACGTGGATGCAGCCCCATGCTGGGAAACACACTGAAGTCAGCTTAGCTGTTCCCTGAGCCTTCCCACCTTCTCTTGTTGCTGTATGCAGACCCTTGCGACAAGCCCCTGGCCTGCTGTAGGTTTCACCGTTCTGACTTACCTGCTTTCCTGTTCCCTAAGCTCTTATAAGGCCTTTGATTGGCTGCCTATCTAAGAAGATGACCAGCTTGGCCTCAGAATCTCCTCTGTGGAAAGTTCCCATCAGCAGCCCTGACAGACTTGGTATCTTGGGGGCTCTGCCTGCTCCCGGTCTGTAGCCTAATAGGATCCCAGCCTGGACCCCTAGTTGTACGGATGAGGTAGTAAAATTCCTCTGAACCGCAGTATGTCGCATTCCTCGCAGCGGAACAGAAGAAACTGGTGGTGCTCATGTTTCTGCACTAGAACCCTGTTCTGGTGTCTAGATTTATTACCTTTCAGTTCTACTAAAATTTTGCAGTGTTACATACAAATGTAGCTCCCTTTCTGTTATTTTGGACCTCAGCAAAATCTGACCAAGAGTAGATGAACATTAAACTATGATGATTCATGGAAATGAATAAGCCGATACCAGCAAGTCCCCATGTTAGCAGTTACCATGGCGACCATGGGCATGAATGGCTATTTAAAGGTGCTTTCTTTGAAACATCCCATTAGGCAGAAGATAGTAAACCTAATGAAATCATGGGGAAGCTTCTTGTTTTTTAAATTTTAATGAAGAAGGCAATTAAGCAAGAAATATTTTAGCTACTATTTATAAAGCAACTATTACAGATCCAACACTTTCCTAGGGTTTTTTGCTTAAATTGGCACATTTAATCCTTAAAAAGCCCCTATGAGCTACGTATTACTTTTTACCCTCAGCGCAGTTGAGGAAACTGGGGATCAGAGAGGTTATGCAATTTGCTGAAGTTCACACAACATGTGTTAAAAAAAACCCTGAGATTTGCATAGAAAAAGCCCATGCTTTTTCCATTTTCCCACATTGTCTAATGAACGGTAACTAACTTAAAGTATAATTATAGTGCCCTTCCACCAGATAGTCACTCTCACACCACCCTGCTTAACTTTCTCCGTAGAACTGATCATGACCTGAAGTTTCCTTATTGCTTGCCTATCTTCCCACTGAGATGATAAACTCAACGAGAGCAGGGTCCTTGTCTGCTTCACTCCCCACCCAACCTCAGTACCTAGAACATCATCTAGCATGGAGCAGGGAATCAAGAAGTATTTGTTGAATTAATAAATGAATGAAAAACTTCCAAAGGAAAGTGAAATTGAGCAGGACCCTGCAGGGCCTTCCTGGGGACAGACAACTCGCCACCTTCCGTGTCCCCTGCCTGTTGTTTGTAGAACAGCTTTGGCCTCCTAGGCCTTCCTCAAGTTCCAAAGAGCAAAGTTCATCAGAAAAGTCAGAAAATGCAGAAACAAAGGAAAAAAGTCTAGCAAGACGAAATAATAATAGTTTAGCCATAAAACAAGTCAAGGACCTTTAGTTCCTCCTCAAGGGCTATAGATAACATCCTGAGCCGTATCCTTAGCTGTTTGGCAGATACTGAACCCCCCCCACCAGGTGGAAGAAGTTAGCTGCATGCTGACCACCAGCACGCAGACCCCAGACCCACTGGAACCAGAAGGCCGATGACGTTGACTCCTGATTACCTCACCACCAACCAATCAGAGATCTGTGCACAAGCTGATCACACACCCTACAGCCCTCACCCCTAACAGTGTCTTTAAAAACCCTTCCCTGAGAGCCCATGGGGGGTTCGGGTCTTTTGAGCATGAGCTGTCGGTTCTCCTTGCTTGGCCCTGCAATAAACGCTGTACTTTCCTTCACCACAGCCTGAAATCAGTAGATTGGCTTGGTGAGAGTGGGCCCAAGTTTCGTTTGGTAACAAAAGCACTGAAACAAATGCTTATATAAATATGCGTTTTTAAAAGAAAGCATTTGACAAGTCCAAGACAGAATTTAAATTATAAATTTTAAAAAGAAATACCCAAGCGCTTATTTGGGACATAATGTGCTGTATTTTTCCATGTACTATTTTCAGTAAAGCATTTAGCAAACTTGCAAGATCATGACAACAAAGATGTGCTTCTATAACTCTGAAATTGTGCCTAAAGGAAGTTCTTCTTTACCAGCTCGTGCACACATTTGCCCAAAAAAATTGTAGCATTTTTTTTTTTTCCTGGAGACTATCCATGGCCCGTTTAATCAAAGGAGGATGCTTACTGAGGTGAAGCTATCAAGTATGAGCCTAAGTTAGTGCCGATATATTCCGGAACAACAACAACAAAAATCCTAATTTCCTCTACCAACCCTGAAAATGCATTTCCTATATCACTGGGGAGCCAGGGTAAAAGACTGTAGAAAAGTCCTGATTTCTATCAGCAAAATCAATTCAAAGCAAGTAGGTAAACGGATGTCCTAACAATGAAGAGCGGGTTATGTCCAGGAGAACCATCTAAAATATCTTACTGTGAGGATGCTACTAAAATCTTTCAATGTGATTTCTCTCCGAAATAATATTATTGAATTAGTATTTTTATAAAAAATATTACAAGACTAAATTTTTAAATGTTTGACACTGGTATACATCAATAAATAAACAGAGCAACAGAATCGATAAATTGAGAACTCAGTCCATACTGCATAGCACATGGAAATATACTCAATATTTTGTAATAACCTATAAGGGAAAAGAATCTAAATATATATATATATATATATATGTGTACATATATATATAAATACATATAGGTATAACTGAATCACTTTGCTGTACACCTGAAACTAACACAACATTGTACATCAACTATACCTCAATAAAAATTAATTAATTAATTTTAAAAAAAGAATTAGGTCCAAACACACACAGGAATTTAATACATGATAAAGCTGGTATTTCAAAGGAAAAGATGGATGGGTTCAATAAATGGTCAGCTGGACAGGCACCTGAGGGGAAAAGTGCAGTTAGACACCCTACTTTCTCCTTACCCCCAAATGACTCCAGCAATACTAAATATTTCAAAGAAAAATAAAACTAAAATAAGTAGCAGAAGAAAGGGCAAGAGAATATTTACAGTCAGAATGGGGAAGGTCTTTCTATTTATAATATGAAAACTCAGAACCTAGGAAAGAAAAAAATCAACTACATACAAACCAAATCTTTCTGTATATTTAATTAAACACAGCACAAACACAGTTAAATAAACATCACTGAATGAACAGAGAAAAAACACTATTTACTCATATCCAGGCAAAGAGTTAATTTTCTATACATGAAAGGTGCCTACAAACCCAAGGAAAAACCACCGTTAACCCAAAATAAAAATGTGCAAATGTAACTGTTCACAAAAAATACAAATGGCTCTTCAACATATAAGATGCTCCACCTCAGTTTTTAAAAAGGAAATGTTAATTAAAACTATAAATCTATTTTACCTATCAGCATGGCAAAAATTTGAAAACTCTGGTTCCTCACAATGTTGGTAAGAATGTGAGGAAATCAGCACTCTTATTTTTTGCTAGAAGGATACATATTGATATCTTCTATGGAGGGCAATTTGGAACGTCTATTAAATTTACAAATGCATATCTTCTTTGACAAAAGCAATTTCACTCTACGAATGTATTCTATAGATTTATTCTTTCCAGACTCGGGAACTGGGGACTAGGGAACAGTGGTGAAAGAGGAACTTCTTTTTCCCCATATCTCCTTTTGAACATGTTGAATTTTGTATACTGTCATTTGTTACTTTCTCACAAAACACAATTTTTAAGCTACATGTCTGTGAACTCTTATAAAAGAAGACATATTTATTTACTCTTCCCTTCAGTTAAAGTCAAAATAGAGAGGGAAATTTGGCAAGTAACAGATTTCTCTATATTAAGAGGTAGAAGCAAGGAACATCCCACCGAGGGCTCTGGTCCCCACTGAAGGAAGATACAGGAGAAACAGGTCATCACAGAAGAGCTAATAAGACGACAGTAGGAGATGAAAACAACACAAATGGAAGAAAAAGGAAGCACCATCCCATGGTAAACGTTACACGAGGAAGAGCAAGAAGTGAAACTGAAATGCTGAAAAAGCCAGGGAAATAGAAGATTCATTTGAGAAGATGGAACAGAGGAAAACAGGGGTGAAAGTGACTAGAAAGATGTTTGTTGTGGAAGATAAAAATGTGATGCACACGTAATTGCTACACTGAAGAAGAGAGCAATGGGACAGGAAAGGGAACGAAAGATGTACTATAAGAAAACTCTCCTGAAATTGAAAAAGTTCACCGTATATCAAGGAAATTGGGAGATGGCAATCAAGACAGGCTCTATCCTGGCAAAGTTGACTGGTGCTCAAGGACACAGAGATAACCTAAGAAAATGAAGCAGAAGCATCAGATCACCTATAACAGGGAAACAATCTTCTCCAGCCATCTCCATGACATCAGAAGTCAGAGATGAAAGAGCCATGTCTGTGGAGTGTTGAGGAGGAGAAGAGACCCAGGAATCCTTCACCAAGTTAGAATGTGACTCATTGAAAGGGAAAAAAGGCAATTTAAGATATGAAAGAACTCAAGAATCTTTTAGAGGGAGAGATAAATTAGGAGTTTGCGGTTAACATAGGCACATTACTGTATATAAAATAGATAAACAACAAGGACCTACTGTATAGCACAGGGAACTATATTCAATATATTGTAATAACCTATAATGGAAAGGAATATGAAAAAGAATATAATATATATATGTATAACTGAATCACTTTGCTGTGCACTTGAAAGTAACAACATTTTAAATTAACTACACTTCAATTTTAAAAAAAAAAGAACTTTTAGAAAAATGTAGTCATAATGCAGCCAGTTATAAGTTAGATGTAAACAATGTGCTCGTTGACAGAAATTTAATGCCTCTGGCGTGAAGTCCAGAGGCATAAAAAAGAGATTTATAATGTTACTATGTAAAAATTCAAAACTTTTATAGGGCGCCAAACCCCATAAACAAAATCAAAAGATGAGAAACAAACCAGATTAAAAATATGTGCAACACTGCTAATATCACATAAAAATAGAAAGAGCTCTTCGAATCAATTATAAGGTAAACAGTCCAGTTGAAAAAAAGAGAAAAGAACACAGATGAAATACAAATGGTTTAAAAATACATGGGAAAGGTCGCTCACACTGATTAATAATTTTAAAATACACAGTAAAACAATGATCTGTGATACTTGCTAGACTGGCAAACATAGACAATACCAAGGCGAGAGGGTGGGGGAATATTTATTATTTGCTGGGGACACATTATGTGTAAGGAATTATTCTGGGTGCTGGAGATACAAATATGAATAAAATAGAAACAATGTTCCTGTCCACACTGAACTTATATTTTTAGGGGGTAAATAGGGGAGGGGGAATTTACATAATTATTTAAATGCAATTCTGACACGTGGTACAGAAGAGAAATACAGGGTGCTTTGAGAGTGTAGGAAAGGGAAGATCTGCTTTAGTTTGGAGGGGGGGTGCCTTCTTCGCCACTGTAAATTGATCAGCTCTTTAGGAGAACAATTGGCAAAATCTTAAATAGCCACAACTTTTTTTTTTTAAGTCTAGTTGATTTACAATATTGTGTTAATTTCTGCTGTACAGCGAAACGACTCAATTATACACACATATACATTCTTTTTTATATTCTCTTCCATTATGGTTTATCCCAGGATATTGAATATAGTTCCTTGCGGTCTACAATAGGACCTTGTTGTTTATCTATTTTATGTATAGTAGTGTGTATCTGTTAATCCCAACCTCCTAATTTATCCCTCCCACCCCCACCTTTGGTAACCATAAGTTTGTTTTCTATGTCTGTGAGTCTATTTCCGTTTTGTAAGTAAGTTCATCTGTATCATTTTTCTAGATCCCACATATGAGTGATATCATATGATATTTGTCTTTCTCTTTCTGATTTAATTCACTTAGTATAATCACCTCTACTCCTAGATATCATTTCTACCAAAATACATAACTGGGCAAAGATACACACACAACAATGTTACTGAAGCATTGTTTATAACAGGAAAAAGATGAGAAATAATCCAAATGTCCCTCATCAGGATATTGCCTATATGAGAGTACATACACAGAATTCAATCATCAAAAAGAAGCATAAAGATGTCCACATATTGACATACGAAGATGTGTGTTATGTGACAACAAAACCAACGAGCAGTACAGTGTGATTATGTTAATATGAGCAGATTCCTGAAAACAAATATAGACTATGTGTTCCAGGGCACACACAGGAAATGTCTGGAAGAATAGAAACAAAACAGCTGGGGGAACATTAGGAATTTTCACTAAGTCGTATATCTGTGTTGTTTGCAATTTTTACACCAAGCAAGAATTACTTTTTGAAAAAAAAGAGATTAAACTCAGGAAACAAAACATTTCTTTAAACCTATTGGTCTTAAGCATCGCCAACTTTTCTCGTATTTTGATATCTAAGACGCACACGTGGAATGCCTCTAACTCTGTCAGTGATGATGGAATAAAAGTATTCTTCCTGATCATAAAAAAATAACACACACACCCTTTGCTTGATAAATACTGTGTTTAATATTTTAGTCTTTCCTTTTAGGTTCTGTCCCTTCAGTCAACATGCAGGTTATAAATAACGTCACTTTACATGTGCCTTCTGCCAAAGCCCACTTAAAGTCAACCAAAAAAACTATAAGCTTGCAGTCCCTTAATATTACAATCTCAAAGCTAGACTCGGTCTGCAACCACCCTGTCATTTGGAACACTTTTTAAAATGCCACACCACAGCTCCTTTAAAGAAAAAAACAAACCCTAGCATATGGTGCTAGGCATCCTTTGTTACTACTTATAATGACTAAGTCCTGCACTTTTAATACAGCTTTCACTTAATTACTACACATCAAAGGGTTTTATAGGTTTTTCTCATTACACCTTAATTAAATTTGTTTAGGATACTGTCACACTCTTTTCCAGATGAAAATGAAGAAAAGAAATTGAGCAACTTACAAAATAATATTGAGGGAGTTTAGGTGGAAGTATAGATAAAACACGTTTGGTCACGATTTAATCATTGTTGAAGCCAGGTGATGGGTACATGAATATTTATCATATGAGGCTGTATATTTTTGTGAATGTTTGAAATTTTCTACAATAAAAGTTAAAAGAAAAAAAAAAAGGAAATTGAGCAACTGACTTAAAAGTCACAAAGCAATACAGAAGGAGCACCTGGCAGCAAGAGAAAAACCCTAGTTCACTTACCCAGAGGCTGGACACCAGTGGTGCACTGTTACCTGTAGGGTGAGCTATGAAGCTCTGAAAGTCACCTTCAGCAATGAATGATTCATTCCAAGTGAGGCATGTCCCACTGCCTTACCTGTAAGACCAGCCTCAGATCTTATTATAGCCATTGTAGCATGCGGAAGCCAATAAAATGTCTGCCGTCCTGCAGAGAACTTGTTGCCTGCTTTAGAAGAAATACTAGAGGAAGTTCTTCAGTGTAGAAGCAAGTGGCCCCAGAAGGAAATTCAAATTCACACGCAAAAATAATCAAAGAGCACCAGTGAAGGTAATTATGTAATTATAAATGATAGTAAAAACACAGGTTTTATTCTCCTCTGAATTGATTTTTTTAATTATGTAAAATATTATGCATATAATGTATTGTTGGACCTGTAACATATAGAAATATATGTGTAATATATTTGCCAACAGCTACACAAAGGAGATGGGTTGGAACAAATCTATATTGGGCTAAAGAAATCACTGTAGATGGTTCAGATGATAATTATAACAATGTACGGTCAGGTTTGCAATATTCATAGATATAATATGTAATACCACAAAAGGGGAGCAAAGGGAATAGAGCCATACAGCAATAACGTTGCTATAACTCATTGGAACTAAATTAATATAAATCTGTAGTAGATTCTGATAAGATATACACGGTATGCCCTGCGGCAACAACAGAGAACATAACTCAGATATGGTGGGGGGGAAATATCACTAAAGAAAATAAAAGGTTTGTATTCGTTTCCTAGGTCTACAGGAATGAATTACCACAAATTTAGTGGCTTAAAACAACAGAAACGTCTTCTCTCCCAGTTCTGGAGTCTAAAAGTCTGAAATCAGGGTGTCTCCTCCCTCTGAAGACTCTAGGAAAGAACCTTTCCTTGTCTCTTCCAGGTGCTGGTGGGTCAAGGCGATTCTAGGTATTCCTCGGCTTGTAGCTGCATCTCTGGCTGACTTTGGGTGGACTACTTTCTGTGTGCCTCTGTGTGTCCTCTTCTCTTCTCATAAGGACACCAGTCATTGGATTTAGGGCCCACCCTAAATACAGGATGATATCATCTCAGGATCCCCAACTAGTTACATCTACAAAGACCCTATTTCCAAATAAGGTCATATTCTGAGGTTCTAAGTGAACATGAAGTAGGGGGGAGACTATTCAGCCCACTGAAATGTTATATTAGAGAGCACTCAATGCAAAAGAAAGCAACGAAGGGATAACAGAAACAACTATACTGGTGATAGTGAAGAGACTGAATTAGTAATTTAAAAAACTACCCTCTCAGCTCCGTGCTTTGTGATGACCTAGAGAGGTGGGATAGGGAGGGTGGGAGGGAGGCTCAAGAGGGAGGGGATATGGGGATGTATGTATGCATATGGCTGATTCACTCCGTTTGTACGACAGAAACTAGCACAGTGTTGCGAAGCAATTATCAATAAAGATCTACTAAAAGAAAAAAAAACTACCCACAAAGAAAAGCCCAGGCCCAAAAGACTTCAATGTTGAACACTACTAAACCTTTAAATAATAATTAACATCAATTCTTCACAAACTGTTCCAAAAACAGAGAGGAAGGAACACTTTCCAACTCATTTCATGACAACAATATTTTCCTGATACCAAAACAAGATAAAGACATCACAAGAAAACTACAGACCAGTATCTCCTCTGAATATGGATATAAAAATCCTCAACAAAATACTAGTAAACCAAATCTGGCAACATATTAAAAAAATTGCATACCATGACCAAACGGAATTTATCTGAGGAATGCAAGGTTGGTTTAACATCCAAAAATCAATTAATGGAACAAATAAAAATCACACAATCATCTCAATAGACATAGGAAAAGCATGTGACAAAATCCAAGACCCTTTCCTGATAAAAAACACTGAACAAGCTAGGAATAGAAGGGAACTTCCTTAACCTGAAGAAAGGTGTCTACTAAAAACCCACAGGCAACATCATTCTTAACAGTGAAACACTGGATGCTTTCCTCCTAAGATCAGGAATACAAGGATATCTTCTCTGCCACTTCTAGTGAAATTGTACGGGAGCTTCTGGTCAGGGCAATTAGACAAGAAAAAGAACAGGCAGCCAACAAAGTGTGCTTCATCAAGCAAATTACCACTGTGAGTACCTGAAGCTTAATCCCACCAGGTAACTCTGGGCGCCAGCATATACAATACACTCCTTGGCGTTGTCCCATGGTAGGGGGAGGTGCAGGGAGCTGGGATGGTTATACACCAACTCCGTCACCTTTGGCTGAGGGTTTCTGGGGAGTTGGGAGGGTGTTAATTCCCTGGCACTTCCACTCTGCTGTTCTGGGCAGCAAAGTAGGCACCTGTGGGCCCCAGGAAGCCCGGGGCAAAGACATGCAAGTGCTAATCACTGGGAGTCGGGCCAACGTCCACCGAAGCGGTGAAAAGAAGGGGATACGGACAGGGTACCCATGCTTCTGCTACCCATCCTAACCTGGGCATCCAAGTTCCTCTTGGATTCCCCATCATGGCTGGTATCCAAGCCAAAAAAAAGGTGTCAAAACGAGCTCTTCCACCCCCACACCCAGGACCCTGAGGGTTCCAGGCCCTCTCGTCATCCCCACTGTGAAAGCCTTGGCTCACACACCATTGAGGTTCCCAACTGGCTCCTCTACACTCAGCAGACTCTTTCTCTTCTTGACAATCCTCTAAAAAGTGGCCCGTGTGAATGTTCTAAAATGCACATCTATTTACCCACCGTGTTACCACCAAACTTCAGTGGTTCTTATAAGGTACCTAGAGTAGTCAAATTCACAGGGACAGAAAGTAGAAGAGTGGTTACCAGGGGCTGAGAAAAGGAAAATGAAGAGTTGGTGTTTCATGGGGACAGAATTTTAGTTTAGGAAGATGAAAAAGTTTGGAGATGGAGGGTGGTGACGGTTGCACAACAATGTGCGTGTACTTCACGCCTCAGAGCTGTACGCTGAAAATGGTTAAGAAGATAAATTTTATGTCATGTATATGTTACCACAATAAAAAATTTTAATGCTTCAATGGTTCCCACTGCCTAAGGAATAAGGTCCAAGCATCTTACTTTACACATCAGCCCCATCCCCCAGCCCTTGCCCATCCCTCAGCCTCACCTCCAACCATCTCAGCTCTGAGCCTCCCCTCCCAGAGCTTCCCTATATGCAGTTTCCAGAGCACATCTTGCTCCTCCAGGCCCATTTGCCTTTGCACTTTCTCGTTTCTCTTCCTGGAGCGCCTTTCCCACCCTTGTCTATAAGCAATTTCTCTTCCTTCCTCAAAACACATTCATTCATTTGTTCAACAAGTATCTACTGGGTCCTTGATTCCTGACTTAGGAAACAGACAGCAGTGAGAAAGACAGTGGGGGCCAGTAGTTTGAAGCACAAGTGTACACGGGGTCCTTGGGAAGCACCCCAGAGGAGGGTCTGGCCTCACCTGGGAAACTCAAGACTGAAAGCTTGACCACCTCCTCCTTAGGGAACCCTCAGACACAGCGAGTCTCTCTCTTCTTGATGCTACTTCTGAGCCTTGATATTCTTTTAATTCCTGCACACGCCGTATTGTTTATACTCATTTTATAAGCTTCTGGATTAGTCATGATTCTCTAGGTTGCAAGTGACATGAAACTAATCTGAACTAGCTTCACAAAGAAAGAGGGAGGGATGACCGGCTTCCGTACATAAACCGTGGAAAGCGCAGGGATGGATGCGGCCCAAGAAATACTGGGTCCGGGGACACCCACACCCCACGTCTTTCTGCAAGTTGTCTTCACTCTCTCAGTAAGGAATGGGTTCAGGCAGCACCAGGTTCCTTCGCTTAACTAACTGTGCAAATACCACAGTCTGTCGATTCTAAGACACACATTTTAACATCCCTGAAGTCAGCATGCCGCCTACGGTAGCCATTGGCCGGGCGTGTTGCTCGGCCGGTTACAAGATAAGCTCCCTGGGCTTCCCTGGTGGCGCAGTGGTTGAGAATCTGCTGGCTAATGCAGGGAGACACAGGTTCGAGCCCTGGTCTGGGAAGATCCCACATGCCGCGGAGCAACTAGGCCCGTGAGCCACAACTACTGAGCCTGCGCGTCTGGAGCCTGTGCTCCTCAACAAGAGAGGCCGCGACAGTGAGAGGCCCATGCACTGCGATGAAGAGTGGCCCCCGCTCGCCGCAACTGGAGAAAGCCCTTGCACAGAAACGAAGACCCAACACAGCCAAAAATAAATAAATTTTTTTTTTTTTTTTAAAAAAGATAAGCTCCCTGAAAAAGCGCAGTGACTCGGCTTCCGTTCCAGGTGGCCTCACAGACGACTGCAATCCTACAATATTTCAGCCTACACACCAAGACGGGCAATCGAAGGAGTGGTGTGAGTCCTGGTTGCTTTATCAACACCTTCTGCTGATCCCTTCGGTGAGATAAGGAAGGGCCGCCATCAAATTTGAAGAATGGGTGTCACAAGCTCAAAAGAAAATCCTGGAGACAAGTGAGGAACAGTTTTACAACCACACGTTACCAGGGTTTCTGATGGCAGAGGGGACAACATCTGCAAGAAGTCACAGACAGATGACCTGGAGTCAAAGTGACTCAGAAGAGGAGGTTTTAGAAATGCCCTAAGCAGTGTGCTTCATTTACACTTTCCTTTCTGCATACGAACAAGAACGCTGTATGACGTGAATTGATGTCTTGAATACGTGTAAACGACCTTTTAATAAGCCTAAAATAAAAAGTGCACATAATAAAAAACATTACATCACAGTTTAATTGACAGTATTTTTTTTTTCTTTTTTAGTGGAACACAAAAAAATTGTTTGAAAATGGATGGCATCTTAGATTTTATGAAATGATGTTGACTGGGCACTCACTATGCACTGGAGACACACACTGAACCAAACAAAGACCAAGTTCATAAATTTAAAATAATCAAAAAACCCCCAAAGACCAACCTCCCACAGAGCTCACACATCCTATGACCCCCAAGAGCGAAGGGGGCTCTGGCCCCACCAGCTCCATCTCCAGCAACTCAAAAGAAAGGGATTAACCTGGTTTGGAGACATGATTATCCTTGGAAAAGTCTCTGTGAACAAGGAGTGTGAAGTCCTACAATGGTCTCAGTCTGGGTCACGGCCAGTGCTTGTGCCTGAGGTGAGGTCTACTTGGACAAAAATCAGAGTCGTTTTAATGTGTTTGTCCTATAAGATTGTGGGCACCCAGAAGCAGGGCTCTTGTCTACACTGGGCTGGGTCCAATCAGGAAAACAGAATTCAAGAGCAGTAGTTCAGTAGAGGGAACCTAATACGGGAACTGGCCACAAGGTCTGGGAAGGGCTAAAACGCCAAGTCGGGGGGCGAGCCGATCCAGAGATTCCCAACAGCGGGACCCCTCCAGCATGTTTAATAAGGCTGGAGGGACAAGGGAAGGAGGTGGGACAAAGGCCAGAGGCCACTGTCACTCAGTTGGAGCTGGAACCACCCCTGAGACAGGGTCCAAGGCAGCAAACGGCAGAGAAATCCCCTGGCTTCCACCCTCCTCTCACCTCCCCGCCTCCTATTCACACCCATAGCCGGCGGCAGAGGCCAGGGGAGCACCGGGGACCAGCCTGAGGGCGAAAAGGCAAGTGACCGGCATCATCTAACTTAGCTCCGTATCTGCAGTGCTCACCACAGGACCAGGCTCCAACAGAAGGAAATCAACTAAGTATTGAGAGAGGCTAAGAATTACAACTGAAATGCACGATGAGAGGTCTGAACAGTGCTCCCTGGACCAGGGAGAAGAGAATAACCTAATTCCACACCAAGGACACAGGAAAGGGTCACAAAGGACGTGAAGAAGGAAAACGTAAAGAAACAAAGAGCAGAGGTGTGCCAGGGAAACAAAAAGGTGAGGAAGTTAGGAGGGAGACTGCACACCTGAAGGCAGGGCAGTGGAAGCTTCTCAGGAAAGCACATGGTTCAGCGTCGAATTCCATGAAGTGCGTTTTCAGTTTCTCTCAAGGTGATTACACAGCTTTCCTCTTTTATTACTTACACAATAAATTAAACTAACTTATGTCCTAATATCAAAGCATTCTTCAATTCCCAGAATAAAACTTACTTGGGAAAATGTATTCCTCTTTAACTTCTGCTGAATTCATTTTGCTATTTTATCTAGGATATTTGCATACATCCATATGTTAGCTTGGTCTACACTTCACTTTTGTGGGCTTGTGCACTGTACTCCATCAGGGTTATTTTAACTTTGTGAAATTAACGTTCTGTGTTTTCTTATTTTCTGACACACCATCAACCTTTTTTTTTTTTTTTTTTTTTTTTTTTACCCCCCCCTCCCCCTTTTTTTTTTTTTTTTTTTTTTGCAGTACACTGGCCTCTCACTGTTGTGGCCTCTCCCGCTGTGGAGCACAGGCTCCGGATGCACAGGCCCAGCGGCCATGGCTCACAGGCCCACCTGCTCCGTGGCATGTGGGATCCTCCCAGACCGGGGCATGAACCCGTGTCCCCTGCATTGGCAGGCAGACTCCCAACCACTGTGCCACCAGGGAAGCTCCCACCATCAACCTTTGATAATTCAAGCACATGTAACTGTGTGTGTGGAATTTTTACCCAGTCTCTGTCTTGTCATTCCTGCTTCCCACTTTTTGGCTGGTTACCACCCCTACTACATCCACCCTGAGCCCCATTCCTTGCCACCATAAAACCCAGATCTATGCTTTCCAGCTATATTGAGCAAAACTCTCGCCTCTTGGATTTGTACATGAAGTACATAAAGGCCCTGCCCCTGTCTTGCCTAATTCCTCTCCCTGCTCATTTCTGATGCCTCCTTCTTAGAGAAAGTCTTCCCTGATATGCCCTACCCTAAACCCCGATGCCCGATCTGGGCTCACCCAGTCCTGGCCTGTTATCCTCCCTTGTCTGTCTCCCCACCCAGACCTCGAGCCTAAAGACTGAACTTGTGTCTCATCCATCACTATAATCTCAGCACTGGCACACAGTAGGTACCTGCTACGTAGTGACTAGGTGAATGTTATAACTGTGCACCTTAGAAACAACAGAAGGAAGAAAACATTAAGTGAGCAAACGATAGTCTGTGGGTCAAGTCTGGGCCAAATGAACGAACCACATTTATTCACATACTGTCTACGGCTACGTCTGAGCTATCAGGGCAGGAGCAGAGTGGTTGTCAGAGCGTGTATGACCCCAAAAAGCCTAAAATATTTTCTATCTGGCTCTTTACAGAACAAGGTTTTAGACCCCTGGTTTGGAGCCTCCACTCATATGCGGACTCCACTAAGCCATGGCCTTTTTTTTTTTATGCATCAAAACAAGAAACAACCCAGGAAAGGTTGAAAGGAATGAGTTACTACTGCTGAAAGATGGTGGGCAGTGCAATAGGTTTTCTGTTCCTACATTGACACTCACTGGATGTCGTGAGAACGGCAACCACACTGTGCTCCCAGCTCCACGCCCACTTCACCCCATAATCGAGTTCACTTAACACCCTCATGCACACTTACTACCACCATGCTTGTTTATTTCAAGGTGCTGCTCCACACACAGCAGGGGCTGGTCATAAGCTCAAAAGACCACACAACCAAGAGGTCACAAGAATGAGTGAGGCGAGACAGCCCACCACTCGGTTACCCTAGCCAACATCGAAGCACGACTGATTCAACAGAGGCTAGAAATCTGGATTTTTATGTGGAATGTCTTGATTATTAAAATGTTGTCAATCAACAAACATAGGCATTTATCTTGGGATCTGGGGGCAAATTTTTTCTTTTGAACTACAGTTGAATGTTGTGTTAATTCTGTACAGCAAAGTGACTCAGTTATACATATATATATATTCTTTTTCATATTCTTTTCCATTATGGTTTATCACAGGATATTGAACATAGTTCCCTGTGCTCTACAGTAGGACCTCGCTGTTTATCCATCCTATATATAACAATTTGCCTCCGCTAATCCCAAACTCCCACTCCTTCCCTCCTCTACTCTCCAAATTGGTTATTTTGATTACAGAATTAAGGATTTCTACTCAACAAAGATACCAACCACAAAATGAATGGACACATTACATATCAGGAGAAACCATTTGCATCATCTAAAAATCAACAAGTGGCTAATGTCTAAAATATTCTAGTCAGAAATTCCAGTTGAAAACCGGGGGGCATGGGACTTCCGTGGTGGCGCAGTGGTTGAGAGTCTGCCTGTCAATGCAGGGGACACGGGTTTGAGCCCTAGCCAGGGAAGATCCCACATGCCTCGGAGAAACTTAGCCCGTGCACCACAACTACTGAGCTTACGCTCTAGAGCCCACAAACGACAACTACTGAGCCCACGGGCCACAACTACTGAAGCCCGGGCGCCTAGAGCCCATGCTCCACAACAAGAAGAAGCCACCACAATGAGAAGCCCGTGCACCACAACGAAGAGTAGCCCCCGCTCGCCGCAACTAGAGAAAGCCCACACGCAGCAACGAAGACCCAATGCAGCCAAAATAAATAAATAAATTTAAAAGAAAAAAAAAGAAAAATGGGGGGCGGGAGGGAATTCCCTGGCGATCCAGTGGTTCAGACTCGGACTTTCACTGCTGTGGGCACAGGATTGATCCCTGGTCGGGGAACTAAGATCCCACAAGCCGAGTGGCGCAGCCCAAAAAAAAAAAAAAAGAATGAAGGAAAAATGGGGAAAGAGCAGGAACAGGCAATTCATGTTACAGGAAATTCAACAAGGCAGTAAGCATATATAAAGATATTCTCAAACTCGGTAGTAACCAGAGAAATGTAAATAAAAAGAGTAAGGCTGCTAAAAATTAGAAAGCTGGACAATGCCAAGTGTTTGCAGAGATAAAGATCTTTGGAATCCTGTGCACTGCTGGGGGGAGGGGGGAATGTAGGATGGTGCAGCCTCTTTCAAGAGCAATCGGTGGTACTGGGTTCTATTAAGTATAGGCACACACTATGAACAGGCAGTCCTCTCCTGGCCTGAATCCCAGAGAGATGCTCCCAGAAGTCCATATGGGACAAATACAAGAGGTTCATGGCTGGGCGTAGGAATCAATGTGGGCGTCCATCACCAGGAGAGAGATAGGCAGAATGTGGTGGATACACAAACCAGATGGTCACCATAGCAACAGGGATGAGTCAAAGAAACATGGCGGTGAGTGGTAACACTAGGAAGAGCTATAACGTGACACCATTTATGTAAATTAAAAATACTTGCACACAAGGGCTTCCCTGGTGGTGCAGCGGTTGAGAGTCCGCCTGCCGATGCAGGGGACACGGGTTCGTGCCCCGGTCCGGGAGGATCCCACATGCCGCGGAGCGGCTGGTCCCGTGAGCCATGGCCGCTGAGCCTGCGCGTCCGGAGCCTGTGCTCCGCAACACGAGAGGCCACGACAGTGAGAGGCCCGCGTACCACAAAAAAAAAAAAAAAATACTTGCACACGTAGCCTGGATGGGAGGGGAGTTTGGGGGAGAATGGATACATGCACATGTATGGCTGAGTCCCTTTGCTGTGCACCTGGAACTATCACAACGTCGTTAATCAACTACACCCCAATATAAAATAAAAAGTTAAAAATAAATAAAGAAAAAAATACATGCACACAAATTTTTAAAAATATGAAAAAACATGCACACAAAACAGTACACATTCTTAGCAATACATACAACAAGACATGGAAATATTTGGTGGGGAAGAGACTTTCATTCAAATGCAAATATTTTGGGAAGATGTAAGCACATTATCTAATGAAGTCAAGATAGTGACTAAATTGAGTTACATTTGGGCCATACAACTACAAATAAAACCACAACTGACGCTAAAAAAAAAATACATACAACAAAAGCATATGTATTAAACACATTAGAATAGTCGGCTGTGGGGGGAAGAGAATGAGAGAGTGGGGTACACAGAAGAAGGAAGGAATTATAAATGAACCAACAAAAGCATGAACAAGCGCACAAAACAAGAGAGGGGCTTGGACGGACCAACGATGATAAAGTGCTAAGAAGGAGCATGTGATTAATTCAATTCCCCACACCTGAGGTCTAAAACCATGGGGAGACAGAGGAATGAGGTCTACAACTGGACACAGCCCGTAGAGTCAGAAAAGATTTGACAATCTAAGTCCACACGCAGGTTCAATGACCTCAAAAAGCCTTTCCAACGGAGACGTTTCGTTATACCATCTGCTGCTTGGGAAGACAGAACTCAGACAACCCAGGCTGTTAATGTCAGCTTGGAGCTTTCCCTCACCATCCTCAGCACAGAACAAGTCAGCAACGTGGGGAGCAGGGAATAGGATGAAGAAGAGACAGCTTCCTGTGTCCTTATAGCTGAGACAGGCTGGGACCTGGGACTCTCTCCTGCAGTGCTGCAATGCTTGCCCCTGGACACACCTCTCCGGGAGCAACAAAATACAAAGAAACTATATGGGACTAAAAATAACTGCACGAACGCTCAGCTGGGGCAAATTCTGGACCCCAAAGATACAAAGAGACCAAAAAACTCAACTGCCACTTCCGAAGAGCCTGGAGCAAAAACAGGGTGCCGGGAGCAAAAGCAGGGTCCTGCGCATGCCCCCCGCACACAACACCACCTAAGGGGTGGGCAAAACAGCTAAGTCACCCCTCTGGCCCGTCACCTGGACACACCCCTACCCTCACCGCATATAAGGACCGCCCCCCCCATCGGGAAGTGAGCAAGGGAACTTGTTACTTGTTTTCACTCCCTCCTGCTGTAGCAGGGGCCCCAATAAAGCCTTGTCTGAATTTCTTGTCTGGCCTCT